>NC_141928.1:14634489-14937519 GCF_057802395.1 Ceratotherium simum simum
GCCCAGTGGCATAGCAGTTAAGTTCATGGGTTCCGCTTCGGTGGGTGGGGTTCGCCAGTTCGGATCCTGGGAGTGGACCTACTCCCTGCTCATCAAGGCATGGTGAGGCAGCGTCCCACACAGAAGAGCTACAACTCTACAACTATGGTACACAAGTATGTGCTGTGCTTTTGGGGAGAAAAAAGAGGAAGATTGTCAACAGACATTAGCGCAGGGCCAATCTTCCTCAACAAAAAAATAAAAGAAAAAGTAAAGTCTCAGAAAAAAGACTCATAACAGTGAGCACAAATTGTTTGGATCTTTATGTCTCATGTCAATGGCCACGAGATTGGTGGTAGAGTCCAATGCTACTTCCACACCTTGGTTAGACTTGTGTATTATGCATACAGCACCATACAATGGCCAGAACTAGTGTCTTAGTGCCCTCCTGTTATGTTACCACATAAGGCTATTAATCAAATGTGAGTGACTAGAGGTTTATTTTGAACACTTGGAGAAAAGAAATGAATATCCCCAAAGATCCATTCATATTTTGAAGTTGTAATTACAGGAAGTTCATTTGATTACATAGGAATAGTTTTGAGCTATACATTGGGGAGATACAAATGTATTGCTATGGTAATTGCTAGGTACCAACTGTCTGAACTTGATTGTTCTGATGATGGAGAAAAACACTGTGGATGTACTTAAGTAAATTGGGAACAGTTTCTGTAGAGCTCTATAAGGAAATATTGTTCAGGAACAGAAGTCTCATGCTCCTTTCTATTCTGGAAATCCCTGTCGTTTCTTTGGCGATCTGGAACCTACCAGCGACAGTAGCTAATTTTTGCTACCTTAGGGTACAGTTAAATCATATACATAACTATGGGATAAAAATATTCCTGTATACAATATAAAAGAGAATGATTATTAGTTTTAGGATTACAATTAGTATCCTTGGGTCTTATTAGTATGGCTATAAGATCAAATGTTTCCTCTTCCATAAAATGGTAGCAAAGAATAACTCAGATGCACTTACTTTAGTTTGAAAGTTTTCTAGACATTTGCTAAAATATGCAAGAAATAACAAACAATAGACCATCATAGAAGTGAGAAAACAGGATGCATAGAGGGAGAAGGAAACTGGAGGAAGTCTGGCTAAGCTGATTGACCAGAAACTACCAAAGGGGCCAGACTGGACAGTGTGCTGACAGCAGGCCAACTGGGTGATTAGGGAAAATTATGGAATATCTGAGACCTCCAAACCATTCATCTGTGGAGAGTGTCTCTGTGTAACATTTGACAGTGTGTTTTTTTCTTTTTTTCTTCATGTAAGGAAGATTAACCCTGAACTAACATCCATGCCCATCTTCCTCTAGTTTATATGGGACGCTGCCACAGCATGGCTTGACAAGTGGTGCATCAGTCCACGCCTGGGATCCGAACCCGCGAACCCCGGGCCGCCTAAGCAGAGCACGGGAACTTAACCGCTAGGCCACTGGGCCAGCCCCTTGCCAGTATGGTTTTAATTGGCACTTCTAGTTTAGATAAGCCACAATTGCACCATTTCCCTCATTAGAATTGCTCGGGATGAGTGACAGTTGAACCCCTCTCTTAAAGTAGTTGATTCAATGACTTAAAATATATAATTTGCTTAGAATATTGTCTGGTGTTTTGTAGGTCCTCAATAAACATGGGTTATTTTATTGTTACTGTTTACAGACTCCTGACCTTCAGCTGCTCACACATACATATGCCATTTGTGTCAGTACTATTGTGGTTAATGACAACTCCATGTTGTTCAAACCAAAATGTGTGAATCCTTGACTCCTATCGTTCTATTACACTCCTCTCAATTCGTCAGCAACTCTTGTTGGTTCTAACTTACAACAAAATACAGTATTCGCTGAATTCTTACTACTTCCTCTGCTACCACCCTAGCCTGACTCTCATTTCTTAACTGCACTGTTGTGGAAGCTCCTAGATGGGCTCCCTCTTTCCACTCTGCCCCCTTCTCCTTCAGTCGATTCTCATCTCAGAAGCCAGAGTGATCCTTTTTAAGCCGAATCATGTTACTCTTCTGCTGAAAAGCTTCCAAGGGCTACACAAGTAATTCACAGAAAATCAAATTACAAAGCTTATAAGACCTACACACAGTAGCTCCCCCCTGTTAGCTCTAAAATGATCTCCTACTGCTCTTCTACATGCTCACCCCTCTTCAGTCACTCTAGTCTCCTTTGTCGTCCTGGAACATAGCTGACACCATCTCATCTCAGAGGTTTGTAGTTGCTGTTTCCTCTCCCCCAAATGTTTTTGCTGCAAATATCCTCACGGCTCTGTTCTTTGCTGCCTTCCATTATTTGTTCAAATATCACCTTCTCGGCGAGACCAGTCCTCATCTCATGACTTACAGTTGCAACCTATTCCCCACATTCCTGATTTCTTCACACTGCTGCTTTTTACAGCACTTAAACACCATGAAACTTATTTATATATTGTGTTTATTTTCATCCTCTCCTCGCTAGAATATAAGCCCTACAACAGAAAAATATTTTTATCTGATTTGTTCACTTCTAGAAATTTCTGTACACACGGTAGACACATAATAAATACTTGTTAAAAGAATGAACTACTTATATATACATGGAGCCATGTCTTACCTGGAAATCAATTTTTGCTGTTTGTGAAGCAAAAGATAACTCATTTTCATAACCTAGTATTAAGCTGGCATAGGTAGGCTGTTCCCACAAAGAAAGTCCCACTTAGAAAAAAAAAAATACGTCCTACATTGGTTTGGGGAATTTAGAATTGAGATTCAATATCCTGTGTTCCTCTGTAGGGTTTTTATCATAGGTAAAAACAAATGTAAGAATAATAAAGCCAAAATTTTTCAATATGTTTAGATTTTAGGAAGCAATCAGACACAATATATAACTAGCAACTACAGTGAAAATACAAATATTTTCAACTTCATCAACTTCACTTGGAGTGATGATTACTTTTTATAACTATGGAAATTATGGACAAAATGACAAAGAAACCAAAATGTTTATTGATATCTCATTTACATAAATAGTTACAAACTATGAATTATCATAAAATTTCATATTAGCCATTTTTATGACTTTTTATTTTTCTAAAACAATATTCCACAAACCTTGATACTAATGCAACTGTAAGGGTCCACATGTGAATTGTATTCTAAAGACAAGTAGCATATCACATTTGAGACTTCTTATTTTTTCAACTTGGTATCAGTAAATGAAAGAGTAAGAAGATATAACCTATAAAATGCAATATTATTCAGTCTTCTAATTGTAGTCTAAGATTGTTTCTCTTCTTAAGGGTGAAGCACATAATATGTAATATCTTCCTTCAGAAAGAGAAAATTTATGTATTTTGATATCATAGCAAGGCATTCATGTGTTTTCAGATAGATAAGGCTGTACCTTTAGATGCTGACTTGACAAAAATGAGAGTTGCTGGCAATGCCAGTTACCAGGGGTTATGAGAGAATAGTGAGGACAAGAGATATACCTAAAGCTCAGTCAATAGGTTATGGAGATCATAACTCAGAGGTTTTAAAGCCAGTGTGTTCTAGAAAAATACGCAGGGAATACAATCCAAGTAGGGAACCAAAAAGGGGGAGGGATCATGGAAATCAAGTAAAGTTTGGAGGGTACCAAAAACAAGGGCAGTCATTGTATCAGTTAGCTTTTGCTGCATGGCAAACCATCCCAAAACGTAGTGGCTTAAACAGCTAGTTGTTTATATGACAATTCTACGGGCTGGTAATTTGGGCTGGGACTGTGCTCAGCTGGATGGTGCTTCTGGTCTGGGCTAGGTCCAATTGATCTCAGAAGGGCCTCACTCATGCCTCTACAATCACCTACCAGCTCACCTAGGAGCTGGTTGATTATTAGCTGGAGCATCTTGGTTCTCCTCCATGTGGTCCCCCGTCTTCATACTTGGCCTAGTTCACATTGTGGTCTTAAGGTTCCAAGGGCAGTAGGAACATAGTCTACCTAGGCTTGGAACTCTCACAACATCACTTGTGCTGAATCTAGTTGTCAAAGTAAGTCACAATTCCTGCCCAGATTCAACAGTTGGGGAAATAAACTCCACTCTTGCAAGGAGGGGCTGCAAAGTATTGTGACCATTTTTGCAATCTACCACAGTTACCTACACAATTTTTCAAGGAGATGTCTCTGGAAGCATCACTAGGAAAATTAAGAACATGAGTGGGTAACTGTTACTTGGAGAAAAAAAAAGCCCTCTCCTGTGAAATATCCCCAGAGCTAATTTCATGTCTCTGTTCCTCAGGCTATAGATAAAGGGGTTTAACATGGGTGTCACAACTGTATACATAACTGAAGCAATTATGTCTTTGACTTTGGGGTTATTTGATGAAGGAAAGAAGTAAATCATTGCAAGAGTCCCATAGTACAAAAACACCACAAAGAGGTGGGAGCCACAGGTGGACAAGGCTTTGCAGATCCTCTTGATGGAGGGGACCCTCAGGATGGTGACCCCAATGGGAATATAAGAACCCAAAATAGTACTGAATGGTAGGAAGGCAAACACTCTCCCCTTGGTGAAGATAACTAGCTCATTGAGGGAGGGATCTGAGCAGGTCAACTTCAAGAGTGCAGTGAGATCACAGAGGAAGTGGGGATGGTATTGTCAGCACAGAAGGACAGGCGGGACAGAAGGACCGTATGCAACAGGGCGTGGGCACAATAGAAGAACCAGATCCAGCCACTAATAAGACACATAGCTCCTTCCTCATGACGATGGTGTAGTGGAGTGGGTGACAGATGGCCACATACCTGTCATATGCCATCACTGCAAGAAGTAAATTGTTAAGAGAAGCGAAAAGAATGAAAAAATACATCTGGGAAAAACACCCCACATAGGGGATGGATAAGTGCTGAGTCTGCATGTTCATGAGTATCTTTGGGGCAGTGACAGATGAGAAAGAGACATCAGAGAAAGCCAAGTGGCTGAGGAAGAAGTACATGGGGGTGTGGAGGCAAGAGTCCAACCCGATGAGCAGGATGATGAGCAGGTTCCCCAGCACTGTGGTCAGGTATACAACCAGGAACAAGGCAAAGAACACACTCTGCTCCTCTGGCTGGATAGGGAACCCCAAGAGGAGAAATTCAGACATGCTGCTCTGGTTCTCCCTTCTCATTCTCTTCTTAATCTCTGCTAGGGATAGAGGGAGTAGGAAATATCAGGGCTGAGATATGGCTGTTATGATCACCATGTGTACATTATAGCCACACACTTTTTTTCCTGGAAACTGTGTCAAAATTCAGACAAACTGCACATTTTGCTGTCTAAATCTTCTGCCTACCACATTCTAGCCACAGAGTGCGTCAGATTTCCAAAGGCAGACAAGATTTCCTTCAAAGGAGACCAGTGTAAATTTCTACACTTATTCAACCATGTCCCAGATGCCATTCTTGGCCCTGGGAATAGAACAGAAAGCAAATACCCAATCCTCTTCCCTCTTGAAGCTCACATTCTATGAGCACATTATAGAGTACTGATCAAGAGCTGGGGCTTTGTAGCCAAGAGGCTTGAATTGGAGTCCAACCTCAATAATTTACTGTCTCGGTGGTCTTGGGCACTTTCTCTATGTACCACAGTTCCTTGTCTATAAAGTGAGAATAATATTATTACCTGGCTATGGGGATGTTGGGAGAATTAAATGAGTTGAATGCGTGTGATAAATTTAGAACAGTGCCCTACACTTAGTTAGCAACAATGCTAGCTATTATTACAGCAGGACGTGTTAAACAGATAAATCTGGCATCAAACTCCAGGAACTCAAGAGAACAGAAAAGCAATATGGGCATCAGACAAGTCCCAGTTGTTGGCCTAGAAAAATTGTTAACTTTCTGGACTTTCACACTCCCTGGGAAAGGGCAAAGACTCAGACCATGGACCCTAGGGATTAATTTCCTGATGGCAATGATCTTAGAAACATTGTTTCTTCTTCACATGACCCAACTCGCTTATTCTCCATCTCCATCTCCCTCTCCCTCCCCTTCTCCCTTTTCCTTTCCTTTCTCTCTCTCCAATGTAAGCATACATAGGCAGTGAGAGGCTTGAGAATTTGCCCAAGGTCCTTCCCAGACCCCTAAGAACTTGCTGATAACGTAGGATTTCAGATATCTATTAGAATTCATAGTTTCTGATTAACTATGACTAATTCCAAAAATTTACCTTAGCATTGATCATAGTTGATATTTAATGAGCTTCTACTAGGACATAGGCATTAATAATGGTAAATTTACATTTCAGGACACAATCTTAGGGTGGTTACATAATTAGTCCAAAGTCACAAAGGTAATACCTGATGCAGCCACAATTCCAATCTATGTCAGTATGATCAGACGCCCTATTCTTCACCGTTCCATTGATGCTGCCCCTCGTTTATTTGGCAGAAAATCCTGGGCCTTGTTTGGAATTGCTTCAGGGCTTCAAAATTACCCCAGCCACCTGTGTGATTATCTACCAACACTCATATTTACACATATGATGACTCTGTATTTTATTATCCAAGCCAGGACACTTTTAAGAGTGAAAGAGAAGTTATATAATAATCATACCAGGACAACAGAGCCACAGCAAGACTTTCCCAGGAAAACCAGAATGTATGGTCAGCTACTTATATCACACTTTCTAATTTGCAAAGGATTTTTACATGTATTTAATTACATTAACCAGAAAACATTTATTGGGTGCCTATAATTCCTTCACTAGGAGTTAAATCAGAGTTAGAGGTCACATACAGAAGCCCTAGAGAGGGAAGCTAGTGAAAGACATCACTGTAAGGCATAGATATCTGATATAAGAGGTCCTTCAAAGAAGAGAGGAGCTCAGCCAAGCAGGTCATCTCAGTCAGTGGGGACCAGGAGGAGGGCAGTGAATTAAACCTTCTGCTGAGACTTGGCTTCCCACTGGCATTTATTAGATCAGACTTGTCCTTGGAACTCAAGCATCTCTGGGAGGAAATCCAGAAGTTATGTGTCAAGTACGATCTTCACATTCAATCATTGGACCAGGAGAAATATAATCTTGATGCAAGACCCCTGTGTGAAAGAGGCAGCTGGACACACGCTCAGGAAGGAAGAAGGGAAGCTGTCAGCTGGAGTTTGAAAGAACCCCTTTGGATGTTTCCTTTGCCTTTGCACAAAATACTCTGCCTTGAATAGTCAAGAAATGACTAGCGAGTTGAGAATATCATGCATTTAAGGAATAATCATGATGCTAGCGCCCACTTAGTGCATGTTTATAACATGCCACATATTTGATTAAATCTTTCATCTCATTTTACAGTTCAGTCTTCTGAGCCTCACAGAGGTAGAGCCCAAGGTCATAAAGCTATGGAGTGCCAAAATAGGATATTTGAATCAAGAGGTATGTGACACCAGAGCCTAAGCTCTTAACCACTACTGTGTTCCCAAGAGTAGAAAAATGGCGTTGCTGAAGGCCAGTGAAGAAAAGTGCCCTCAGAGCACTGTGGGGCCTTCAACTCACATGGACAAAGGCCTTACAACTTGGCTTGAGGAGGACCCTGCTTGAAGCTGCCTGTGTCTCTCTGAAATAAGAGGAGATAAGACATAAGAGGAGAATGTAGCTATGAGTCTGTTTATCCAACACACACACACACACACACACACACATACACACACATTACTTTATCACTATTTTAGCTCCCTCTCTTCTACATCCATTCTAGGTTAAAATAGTCAGAGTGTGGGTGTTTTAGACATAAAAATACACGTATAGTCACACACACACATACACAGAATCATAAACTTCGGACCTATACTCATTCTCTTTAGGACCTATACGTACTCTAGGTAAAAAGCAGTCAGTGTTTGTGAATTTTCACACAAATTTACACACAACTGATAAATAAAACACTGTCACACACAGTACAACACATAACCATGACACCTAGTCATCCAGACAAACCACAACCCACAGGCAAACGCAAATACTATGTACACATATATACACACGCAGCCATGCAGTCAAACACAACACACAAACATAAACATAAACAGCACGTGTATATACACACACAGACACACACATAGACTACCAAGAAGAGTTTTCCAGCCCTCCATAATCTGTCTCAACTCTTCCTACGTGAAGAGAGTTGGTATGTGACTAGTTGCCCACTAAATACACTGGGTTACAGGCAACACAAAAAATACACACGCATACACATTCTTGAATAAACATACACATCAGTGCCAAGTGATGATTCTCCATCTTCCTCTGACCTGTGACAATCCCTGGTGAGCTCAGACACCTCTGATCAAGGCTGTTTCCTGAGCCTTCACTTTTTGTTCAAGAGAACCGATATCCAAGGAAAAGAAGATCTCATGACCTAAGGATCTTCTGAATGTTTCATGCCTGTTTTTGAGCAGCAGAAAAGTGGGCAAGAAGATCCCCATTCACCAACAAGGTTAATGCCCAGGGAAAAACAGCCCTGAACTTCTGATTAGAACAGGAGCCTATACGGTCTAATTTCCCTATTTCCTACCTTTCCCTTGGAAGGTAACCTGTGAAGGGACTAAAGGGGCTGAGCCACGAGTCCCAGGAGAACGTGTCCTTGATGTTGATGTTGATGTCATGGAAAGCAGAAGTGACTATGGTCACCTTGGCTTCTGAAGTAACCACAGCATGGAGTTGGCCTCTTCAAACATCACTCTTCATACATCACAGAATGGCCCAGACAGGATTACGCCTGGCCCTTGCAGACTACCACACCACTGACCCTGGCCTCCATTAGAGCACACATTCCACTGCCACTTGAAAGCCTGCAGGTCTCCCCACCCCTCTGAGATACTCTGCAGAGCAGGGGCTGAGGCTTGTTCTGGAAGTAGTCAAGTGGTGAGGTTGATCCCAAGGGCATTAGACACAGAGTGACCTGAGATCAGAACCAGCTCTGCCACTGGATGCCTTAAGCAAGGGGCTGAAGTTCTGTTTCCTTAGATCTATGGTAGGTGGTAATAGTACCTTGCTCTTGAGGTTATTGTGAGGGTTAAATGAGATACTGTAGGTTAAAACACTAAAGCCAGCCAGTTTCCTGGAAACAAGTTGGCCTAAGGGACTATATATCCTAATCAATTGGCCAAATAAAATATTCACTTTAGTAATTGTTCCGGTTACTATTACTGTGGAGCACACCAACACAAGTCTTCATCTGCTTTTAAATTATGATAGTAACCAACTAAAAGCAGACTGCGGATGGGAAACAGAAAGATAAGACTTTTACTTTTCATTTTATACTTTTGATAGTGGCTTTTCTTTCCTCTGTAAGTCAGACTGATAGTAGGATGTGCCATCACAGAACTCAGCTCACTAATGGCAATGAGAATGACAGAGTCCAAGTGGCAAATCTAAACCATAAGAAGACAAATGGATCTGATTTTTGTAATGAGTGGAATATCAGTGAGGGTTCTCCAGAGAAGAGATCCAATAGGAGTTGATAGACAGATAGATTATTGGTGTATAGACATCTCCTATTATATACATACATACATGTATGTGTATATTTATATATGTTTATGTATATTATATATATATGAGAGAAAGAGAGATTTTAAGAATTGTCTCATGCAATTGTGGGAGCTGGCAAGTCCAAAATCCACAGGGCAGACCTGCAGGCTGGGAACTCAGGCAGGAGTTGATGCTGCAATCTGAAGCTCAAAATCCATACAACAGGCCAGCAGGCTGGAAACTCAGGAAGTCTTGAGACAGAATTTCTTCTTCCCCAGGAAACCTCAATTTTTGTTTGTGCTCTTAAAGCCTTTGACTGATTAGAAGAGGATAATCTCCTTTATTCAACATTATTTTATTTTACTTACATTATTTTTACTTTATAAAATAATATATTTCACTTTACTTACTTACATTATACTCCTTTACTTACATTATTGAGAGTAATCTCCTTTACTTAAAGCCAAAGGATTGTAGATATTAACCACATCTACAAAATACCTCCACAGCAACATCCAAATTAGTGTTTCAATAAATAACTGGGTAAACAATTGGGAGAAGATATTTGCAAAACATACATCTGATAAGGGCTTAATCTCCAAAATATATAAAGAACTCATGCATCTCAACAACAAAAAAACTAACAACCCAATTAAAATATGGGCAAAAGACCTGAACAGACATTTCTCCAAAGAAGATATACAGATGGCCAACAGACACATGAAAAGATGTTCAACATCATTAACTATCAGGGAAACTCAAATCAAAACTACAATGAGATATCACCTCACACCCGTCAGCATGGCTATAATTAACAAGACAGGAAACAACATGTGTTGGAGAGGATGTGGAGAGAAGGGAACTCTCATACACTGCTGGTGGGAGTGCAAACTGGTGCAGCCACTATGGAAAACAGTATGGAGATTCCTCAAAAAATCAAGGATAGAACTACCATATGATCCAGCTATTCCCCTGCTGGGTATTTATCCAAAGAACTTGAAAACACCAGTTTGTAAAGGTACATGCACCCCTGTGTTCATTGCAGCGTTATTCACAATAGCCAAGACTTGGAAGCAACCTAAGTGCCCGTCAAGGGACGAATGGATAAAGAAGATGTGGTATATATACACAATGGAATACTACTCAGCCATAAGAAATGATGAAATCCAGCCATTTGTGACAACGTGGATGGACATTGAGGGTATAATGCAAAGTGAAATAAGTCAGAGGGAGAAGGTCAAATACCGTATGATTTCCTTCATTAAGTAGTAGATAATAACAACAATAAACAAACACATAGGGACAGAGATTGGATTGGTGGTTACCAGAGGGGAAGGGGGGAGGAAGGAGGATGAAAGGGATAATTCGGTGCACGTGTGTGGTGATGGGTTGTAATTAGTATTTTGGTGGTGAACATGATGTAATCTATGCAGAAATAGAAGTATAATGAATTACACCTGAAATTTTTACAATGTTGTAAACCAATGTTACTGCAATAAACAAAAAATTTAAAAAAATTTAAATAAATAAATAAATAAATGGGTACTGTAGCCCACCAAGTTGACCACCACGTTAAATTAACCATCACCAGAGGTAAGGTCAGAGAGGCAGTCAAGAAATCCTCACCTTGGGAGAATTATGGAAATGGCATTCCAAGGGGAAAATGGATCACCAACCCATAAGGGGTAGTGCTCCATCTCTAGAACAAAGGAAATCAAGGATGAATGATGAAGAGACTGAGTGTAGTCACTCCAATAAAACGTTCTAATCTCTTGCCTAGTTTTTAGACCTGAGCCAGTTCAGACGCAGAACCAATGACTGATGGAGAGGCCAGGTCCCAAGGAGGAAGGGCCATGCAACACCACAGAAATTGTACCCATAAAGATTACCTGTCCTTCCCCACAGGTACCTATGGCCATTTGCCTGGGTAACTTCACATGGGAAAATGTCGTCATGGTCCTGTTGTTAGAGAGGATGCATATGGGGACAAGGTGTTAAATGGAGTGCTTGTCCAAATCTGTTACACAGTGGGTCCGGTTAATCTGCAGGCCCATTGTGTGATCATTTTACTAGTCTACAAATATATCATTCAAAGATATACTTGGCAGTTGGCACAACCTCAACATTGGATCCCTGGCCTGTGGGAAGCTTCTGGAACTGTCCATCCCCCAGCCAGGATAATTAATCAAAAATAACATCGTATCCCAGGGGAATGGCAGAGACAGCATGCCAGGGTGAATGTCTCCATCATATCTTTCCTTACCTCACCAGGTGAGTCCCTACACAAACCAGACAGATTCTGGAAGATGACAGTAGGCTAGTGCAACCTCAGCTAAGGAGTAGCCTCAATCTCAGCCATCCTGCCAGATATAGCATATTTGCTTCAGAAGACTGGGAAGTGGCCACAGGTGCATGGTTTGCAGCCATTAATCTGATGAATGCATTCTTTTCCACTACTATCACATAAAAGAATCAGAAACAGTTCACATGCACTTTGAATGGAAAACACCACGTGTTTTTCCCCAGGGCTCTGTTAACTTTCTTGAAATCTGTCGTAATATAGTTTCAAAGATGCCTACAATCTGGATATCCCACAGAATATCACACTGGTCCACTGTATCAATGACACCATGGTGAGTGGACCAGATAACCAAGAATTTGCTAGCAAGTTGGAGCCGTAGCAAGACACAGACAATCCTGAGGGTGGAAGATAAACACTACAAAGATGCAGGAAAACCTCTACATCAATAACATTTTTAGAAATCCAGTGATCTAGGAGAGGGATCAGAAAGCTATGGCTGCATAGACTATTCCCCATAACCAGCTGATGGAGGAGGGAAAATCCAGAGCATGGTTTAGAGGTGGGTCAGCTCACTGTGTAAGTGCAGGTCAAAAGTGGATAATGACTACACTGTGGCTCATCAAGTGTTGCCTGGTAAGAGAATCCTCAGCTTTAAGATTTCTTTGGAGATGGCCTCCACTGAAAGAGATTGCTTCACCAAACAACATCCTTCCTTCCAGGGCAGCCTGCATCCAATGATCAACATGGGCATATAAAGAGCCATCTCCCTTGATATTCTAGTTCCAGAGCTCCCGGTAGAGTCAGCTGAGACTTTCACACTCTTTAAGTATATCCTTCTAGAATCTAGAGAAATCTATCTTCTCTTTCCTCCTTTCCCTCAACTCTTCTTGCTTGTCACTGGCTAGAAGGTCAAAAAGGTCAGTTTTGACTTATACGTGAACATAACCAACTTGGAGAAGTGGTTCAGGAGGGAGAACAGATTTTTTAAATCTGGGAAAGGCAAGAAGATATCTGAACATGGAAAGCGAACATCAGTACTGGCTGCCCACCTGACCATCCACCTCAATCAGGTACTTACTTCACCCTCCTTGGAAGTTCCAATAATCACATGGGCACGGTATATCACAGAGTTCAGTCTAACATTTAAGCCTAGCTTTGTATTTTATGACCACTCTATTTGATCACTGGGCTAGGGTATGTAGTTATCCCATGGTTTTTGAAGAAGCAAATTCCCAAAAAGTGGATATCAGGAACTTAGTAGAAAAGACAAAAAAAAAAAAAAGTCCCCCGAGACACATTCCAGGCTTTTATAACTATTCACTCAGATTCTCATTCCAAAAATTCCTTCCATTTTCCCAAGTTCTCAGCATAGATGAGACACAGGAGGATCCAACCTTACTTATCACTTCAGATCTTCTACATCTCACACTCCCTGGGCATTCCCTTCATGAATAGCTTACTTTTGCTGATGTATCTTCTACAAACTACAGTTATACATGATATTTCATTAGCTCTTCAGAATATCTAAGATCACTCAGTGAGCAGGTAATGGAGGTCAGGTCCAAACCCCCATCTTCTGCTTCCAAGTCCAGTGCACTTTCTACCACACCCTCATTCCATACATACATAATGCCCCAGCCACCCAAGACAAATATCCCCTTATTGTTGCTAGTGAAACATGTATAGTAGAATCTTAAAATTCTACAACCTGGTCAACACAGAAAAAATAGATTTCTCATTGTGACAATAAAGGTCTGTTCTTAATGTGGGATGAAAAACATTTAAGGAAAAAAATGTGTGGGGCTTGTGTGTGTCTGTATGAGTGTTAGCATAGAAAATGATCAAAGCGGAAGAAAAATAGATCCTATGCATGATTGATTCAGATATACTTCTATAGCTTTACAAAAATATGAAAAGATGCATAGTGGTTAAATCTTGAGGTTCAGAATTCGTCCTGAATTTGAATCTTGTTTCTGCTCTTTACTTGATGTCTGACTTGAGCAAATTATGTTAAGTCTCTATATCTGCTTCCTCATCAGAAAAAAAAAATGGGAATAAAAATAGCTTATGCTTCATAAGGTTGTCTTGAGGATTAAAGAAAGTACTGCCCGTACAAGGTAAGTGCTTAATTATTGATTCCCTCTCAGATGATTCAAAGCATAGACAAATACTCCATCTGAAAAAGGTTTGTAAATTCATTCAAAGGTTATGTATGAATGGGGTTAATTTGACCGTTAGACCATTGGATTGTGAGGGCTCAGGTCATTATAATATTCAGATTCATTAATCTTGAGGACATGTACAAATACCTATTTAGGGAAAAAGTCATTGGTAATGATGACGGCACGGAGGAGAAGACAATAATATCAAGCATTTGCTCTGTCCCTGGGGCCATTCTAAGTGCTTTAAGTATCATGAAATCCTCATAAAAATCTTATGGGGCAAATGTTTATAAGTTTACCCAATTTACACATGATAAAGCTGAAGTTTAAAGATATTGAATAACATGCCTGATGTTAACCAGCTGGAAAATAGGCATTTAATTGTTGTATGATGGAATGAATAAATAAATGGTCATTCCTTGAACTGCTATAAAAAAATGCTTATCCAACGTGCCCATTCTCAATGTCTGGATGAATAATTTAAAACACTTTGTGGGATCTAGGAGGAAGTCAAGATGGCGGCGTAGGCAGACTCTGAACTCACCTCCTCCTGCGGACACAACCATTTTACAACTACTAGTGGAAAAATTACCCCTGAGACAGAACTGAAAACTGGATAAGAGGAACTCCTGCAATAACAGACAATCCTAAGTGAGGTAGAAGAGGCAGAAACCACCTTCTGGAGAGGAAAAACGACGCCTTCACAAGCCGCCAGCATCACAGCCACCCAGGAGCAGCCCAAAGTTACACAGCCCTCCCTGGAGGCACGGGGCCCTGAGCCGGGGAGCGCCCCCACAGTGGGCATTTTGTGGACCCAGCACAATCGAGATGAGTGGCATAATATCTGACTTTGCCTGCTACTAAAACACTGGGGAGTACCCCGAGAAAAGCTGGTTCACAAAGAAATTAAAACCGGCTCTTAAAGGGCCCACACACAAACTCACCCATTTCAGAAAGCAACCTAAAATCACCAGAAAGAAAGGTGCACAGTGCTTTGGTGAAAAGAGACTCATCTAATAGACCCTGTGTGCATCTCGGTGAGAGGTGAGACCTCTCCAGGGACTGGGACATTGGCGGCGGCCATTGTTGTGGCCTGGTGTGGGCTTGCTGACACAGATGCCATTGGAGTTCTCCCTGGGGCCTACTAGCCCAGGGTCTGCCCCACCCACTAGAGTGCCCTGATTTAATCCAGCTCAGCCAGGACGGGCAGCCCACCCTAGAGACTGGCCCCACCCAACAACAAGCTCTCAGGCAACTTGTGGGCCCGCATAGATTGGTGACTGGATTCTCTGTAGCCTGGCAACTGAGCCAACTTCAGAGTGGCAGTGCATGCACAAGGAGCAGGTGGAGAGTGTGGGGCAGTGGTAGAGTGTGTGGGGCTCCCACCGTGGAGAGACTGGGTCCGCTTTGGGAGGTCGGGGCGTGCACATGAGGCAGGACTGTGTTGACTGTGTGTGTGGACCTGTGGGTGGCAGGGCTTGTGAGCTGCAGAAGACTTGTGCTTCTCAAAGACCCACATAGGGGGTTTGCCCCACCTTCCAAAGCCTGAAACAATTGAGTGCTCCCATGCCTGAGGCCAGCCCCACCCAGCTGCAATCCTCAGAGAGCTGACAAGAGACCTAAAGCCTGGAGGCTTATAGCAATTGTAAGGCCCTGAGCCCAACAACCTGCCACACTGGGGGCCTACTCACTTAAAATAAATACTGCAAAACAAATGTGGTATTAGAACTTGTGCTGGGGCTCCCCACACCTGATAAAGAGACTGAAGGGCCCACAACAACTACAAGCAGCTGAGCATTACAACAGCTGGCCAGGAGCATAACTCGGCCTCCCGGGGCACCTACAGGGAGAGCAAACAGGCCACAACAGAAGGACACACGTAGCCCACATAGGGGTGACCCCTGGAACTTTGAGAACAGAGGGAAGCACAGTGCCGGCCTCCTAAGACCTCCTTACATAAGGTCACCTATCTAAGAGCAGGAGACATAGCTGACCTACCTAATACATACACACAAGCACAAGGAAAGAGGCAAAATGAGGAGGCAAAGGAATACATTCCAAGTAAGGGAACAGGACAAAACCCCAGAAAAGGAACTAAGTGAAACAGAAATGAGCAACCTACTCGACAGAGAGTTCAAACAAAGAGTGTTAAGAATGCTCACTGATCTGGGGAGAAGAATAGATGAACTCAGTGAGAATGTCAACAAAGTAATGGAAGATATAGAAAAGAACCCATCAGAAATGAAAAATGAAAAATTCATTAGAGGGACTCAAAAGCAGAGTAGAGGATACAGAAGAACAGATCTGTGAGCTGGACGAAAGACTAGAAGAAATTACCCAAGCTGAACAGGTAAAAGAGAAAAGAATTAAAAAGAGTGAGGACAGTCTAAGGGACCTCTGGGACAAGATGAAGCACACTAACATCCGTGTTACAGGTGTCCCGGAAGGAGAAGAGCGAGACAAAGGGGCAGAGAATCTATTTCAAGAAATAATAGATGAAAACTTCCCTAACCTAAGGAAGGAAACATACATCCAGGTACAGAAAGCACGGAAAGCCCCATACAAGATAATCCCAAAGAGGCCCACACCAAGACACATCATAATAAAAATGTCCAGAATTAAAGATAAAGAGAGAATCCTAAAAGCTGCAAGAGAAAGTCAAGTTACATACAAAGGAAACCCCATAAGGCTATCAGCTGACTTCTCAACAGAAACCTTACAGGCTAGAAGAGAAAGGCATGATATATTTAACGTGCTAAAAGGAAAAAACTTACAGCAAAGAATACTCTACCCAGCAAGGTTATCATTCATAATGGAAGGAGACATCAAAAATTTCCCAGACAAGCAAAAATTAAAGGAGTTTGTCACCAAGAAACCAGTGCTACAA
Source organism: Ceratotherium simum simum (assembly GCF_057802395.1). NCBI lineage: Eukaryota > Metazoa > Chordata > Mammalia > Perissodactyla > Rhinocerotidae > Ceratotherium > Ceratotherium simum. Next base: position 14,651,348 of record NC_141928.1, read on the forward strand.
GAAATGTTAAAGGGACTGATTTAAGGGGAAAAGAGAAGACCACAAATAGGAAAAATTATCTATTTTCATGATAAGAGGGCAATGGATACAAATACACAAAAAAAGAGGTTAGTTATGATATCAAAAACATAAAAGGAGGGAGGAGGGAGTTAAAGAGTACAGCTTTCAGACAGAGGTCAAACTAAAGAGACCATCAATTCTGTATAGAAGAAGAAAGGAACAGAGAAGGACTACTAAAACACTGAGAAAAAAAAAGTTACAAAATAGCAGTAAGTACATACTTATCAATAGCTCCTTTAAATGTCAATGGACTAAATGCTCCAATTAAAAGGCATAGGGTGGCTGATTGGATAAAAAAACAAGACTCATATATATACTGCATACAAGAGACACACTTCAGACCTAAAGACACTCACAAACTGAAAGTGAAGGGATGGAAAAAGATACTCCATGTAAATGGCAATGAAAAGAAAGCTGGGGTAGCAGTAATCATATCAGACAAAATAGACTTTAAAACAAAAACTGTAAAAGAGACAAAGAAGGGCATTACATAATGATCAAGGGAACAATCCAACAAGAGGATATAACACTTGTAAATATCTACGCACCCAATGTAGGTGCACCTATATATATAAAGCAATTATTAACAGACATAAAAACAGAAATAGACAGTAACACAATAATAGTAGGGGACTTTAACACTCCACTTACACCAATGGATAGATCATCCAAACAGAAGATCAATAAAGAAACATTGGCCTTAAATGATACACTAGAACAGATGGACCTAGTAGATATATACAGAGCATTCCATCCAAAAACCGAAGAATACACGTTCTTTTCAAATGCACATGGAACATTCTCCAGGATTGATCACATATTAGGCCACAAAACAAGTCTCCATAAATTTAAGAAGATTGAAATAATACCAAGCATCTTTTCTGACCACAACGGTATGAAACTAGAAATCAACTATAAGAAGAAAATCAGAACAGCCACAAATACGTGGAGCTTAAAAAAATTCTACTGAACAACGACTGGGACAATGAAGAAATCAAAGAAGAAATCAAAAAATACCTGGAGACAAATGAAAATGAAAATACGACATGCCAGAATTTATGGGATACAGCAAAAGCGGTTCTAAGAGGGAAGTTTATAGCAATACAGGCCTATCTCAACGAACAAGAAAAATCTCAAATAAACAATCTAACAATGCACCTAAAGGAACTGGAAAAAGAAGAACAAACAAAGCCCAAAATCAGTAGAAGAAGGGAAATAATAAAAATCAGAGCAGAAATAAATGTAATAGAGACTAAAAAACAATAGAAAAAATTAATAAAACCAAGAGCTGGTTCTTTGAAAAGATAAACAAAACTGACAAACCTTTAGCTAGACTCACCAAGAAAAAAAGAGAGAAGGCACAAATAAGTAAAATCAGAAATGAAAGAGGAGAAATTCCAACAGACACCTCAGAAATACAAAAGATTATAAGAGAATACTATGAAAAACTATATGCCAACCAATTCGACAATCTGGAAGAAATGGATAAATTCTTAGAACCATACAACCTTCCAAAACTGGATCAAGAACAAGTAGAGAATTTGAATATACCAATCACCAGTAAGGAGATCGAAACAGTAATCAAAAACCTCCCCAAAAGTAAAAGTCCAGGACCAGAATGCTTCCCTGGTGAATTCTACCAAACATTCAAAGAAGACATAATACCTATCCTTCTCAAACTCTTCCAAAAAATTGAGGAGGGAGGGAAGCTCCCTAACTCATTCTATGAAGCCGACATTACCCTGATACCAAAACCAGACAAGGACAACACAAAAAAAGAAAATTACAGGCCAATATCACTGATGAACATCGATGCAAAAATCCTCAACAAAATACTAGCAAATTGCATACAACAATATGTTAAATAGATTATACACCATGATCAAGTGGGATTTATTCCAGGTATGCAGGGATGGTTTAACATTTGCAAATCAATCAACGTGATACACTACATTAAGAAAATGAAGAACAAAAATCACATGATCATCTCAATAGATGCAGAGAAAGCATTTGACAAGATACAGCATCCATTTATGATAAAAACTCTGAATAAAATGGGTATGGAAGGAAAGTACCTCAATGTAATAAAGAACATATATGAGAAACCCACATCTAATATCATCCTCAATGGTGAAAAACTGAAAGCTATCCCTCTAAGAACAGGAACCAGACAAGGATGCCCACTGTCACCACTCCTATTTAACATAGTACTGGAAGACCTAGCCAGAGCAATCAGGCAAGAAAAAGAAATAAAAGGGATCCAAATTGGAAAGGAAGAAGTGAAACTGTCACTATTTGCAGATGACGTGATTTTATATATAGAAAGCCCTAAGGAATCCACCAGAAAACTTTTAGAAGTAATAAACGAATATGGTAAAGTTGCAAGATACAAAATCAACATAGAAAAATCAGTTGCATTTCTACACACTAACAACGAAGTAGCAGAAAGAGAAATTAATACCATCCCATTTACAATTGCTACAAAAAGAATAAAATACCTAGGAATAAACTTAACCAAAGAGGTGAAAGAGCTGTACATGGAAAACTACAAAACATTGTGGAAAGAAATTGAAGAAGACACAAAGAAATGGAAAGATATTCTGTGCTCTTGGATTGGAAGAATTAACATAGTTAAGATGTCCATACTTCCTAAAGCCATCTATAGATTCAATGCAATCCCTATCAAAGTTCCACAACATTTTTCACAGAAATAGAACAAAGAATCCTAATATTTATATGAAACAACAAAAGACCCCGAATAGGTAAAGGAATCCTGAGAAAAAAGAACAAAGCTGGAGGTATCACATTCCTTGATTTCAAAATATACTACAAAGCTATAGTCACCAAAACAGCATGGTACTGGCACAAAAACAGACACACAGATCAATGGAATAGAATCGAAAGCCCAGAAATAAACCCACACATCTATGGACAGCTAATCTTTGACAAAGGAGCCAAGAACATACAATGGAGAAAAGAAATTCTCTTCAACAAATGGTGTTGGGAAAACTGGACAGCCACATGCAAAAAAGTGAAAGTAGACCCTTACCTTACACCATACACAAAAATTAACTCCAAATGGATTAAAGACTTGAATGTAAGACCTGAAACTGTGAAACTTCTAGAAGAAAACATAGGCAGGACGCTCTTCGACATCTGTCTTAGCAACATATTTTCAAGCACCACGTCTGACCGGGCAAGAGAAACAACAGAAAAAATATACAAATGGGACTACATCAAACTAAAAAGCTTCTGCACAGCAAAGGAAACCATCAACAAAACGAAAAGACAACCTAACAATTGGGAGAAGATATTTTCAAAACATACATCTGATAAGGGCTTAATCTCCAAAATATATAAAGAACTCATGCATCTCAACAACAAAAAAACTAACAACCCAATTAAAAAATGGGCAAAAGACCTGAACAGACATTTCTCCAAAGAAGATATACAGATAGCCAACAGACACATGAAAAGATGTTCAAAATCATTAACTATCAGGGAAATGCAAATCAAAACTACAATGAGATATCACCTCCCGCCCATCAGAATGGCTATAATTAACAAGACAGGAAACAACATGTGTTGGAGAGGATGTGGAGAGAAGGGAACTCTCATACACTGCTGGTGGGAGTGCAAACTGGTGCAGCCACTATGGAAAACAGTATGGAGATTCCTCAAAAAATCAAGGATAGAACTACCATATGATCCAGCTATTCCCCTGCTGGGTATTTATCCAAAGAACTTGAAAACACCAGTTTGTAAAGATACATGCACCCCTGTGTTCATTGCAGCATTATTCACAATAGCCAAGACTTGGAAGCAACCTAAGTGCCCATCAAGGGACGAATGGATAAAGAAGACGTGGTATATATACACAATGGAATATAACTCAGCCATAAGAAACGACGAAATCCAGCCATTTGTGACAACACGGATGGACATTGAGGGTATTATGCAAAGTGAAATAAGTCAGAGGGAGAAGGTCAAATACCGTATGATTTCCTTCATTAAGTAGTAGATAATTACAACAATAAACAAACACATAGAGACAGAGATTGGATTGGCGGTTAGCAGAGGGGAAGGGGGGAGGGAGGAGGGCGAAAGGGATAATTCGGCACATGTGTGTGGTGATGGGTTGTAATTAGTATTTGGGTGGTGAATATGATGTAATCTATGCAGAAATAGAAGTATAATGGTGTACACCTGAAATTTATACAATGTTATAAACCAATGTTAGTGCAATAAATAACAAAAAGAAAATTCCAATGTAATAGGCCCATTCAAAATGTGTCAAAGAATATGCCATCTCTAAAGAAATTATTTTAAACAATTTGATGATATAAGTATGTTTATTGTAGAGATTTTTATGGTAACCAAGAATATATAAATAACCAATGTCTCAAAATATTTGAAAATCTTTACATAATATATTCATTCATAAGGTATGGATGAATACGCTGACACTAATAAATTAGTTTAAAACACTTTGCTGATACAAGATCTCTCACTGAAGAGTTTCTTGTAGTAGCAACAAATGGAGGCCACTTTGATGTCCATTGCTAAGTAACTGAATATGACTGAAAAAATATACATATTTTAAAAATTAATATATTTCTCATAGATATTTTTGGGTACATATATGAGAGACAAATTTAAAAGCATGAATTGAAAACTCAACAATGCATGCCCATCCTGTACAAACATGATTTAAGACAGGGGATTAAAGAAAGGAAAAGCAATTTACCAAAAAGGGGAGACCTGCACAGACTGATGATGATAGCATGCCATGAGCTAAGGAGGGTGAATCTCTCATCCTGTGCCCAGACGAGTAAAAAAAAAAACATTTTGTTGAACTGGATTCAACATACCTCTTAGATTTGCCCTGTTGGTTATTTTGGCAAACACTTATTTTTTTCCAAGACAATGCAAAGACATACTTTAGAATGACACGACTGAGTTTGCTTTGATAGGGAATGTGTGTCCTGTGACCCCTGCTATGTAAAATACCTCCACCCCCATGCCCCATCCACCTCAATCCTCTTATATATTGCTTTATTTCCTTCACGAAATTTATCCCTACCTGATATTATATTACATATTTTGTTTGTTGATTAACTCTCTCTGCAACTAGAACATGAGCTTCCCAAAGGCAAAGATCTGGCTCTTTTTATTGTTGTGTCCCCAGCAGGGGAGCAGTGCTTTTCATAGAATAGGAACTAGTGAAGTTGAAACCTAGAAGTCCACCTCTGATGGTCTCTAAAGGAAAACTCTCTTTCTGTCCCTCCAGCTTTCAATATAAGGCCCTTGTGATGTCTACGGATTTGGGAAGGGAGGACCACATCAAGGACCATGAGGTTGACAAGCTGTCCCTGCACAACAGCTAACTGTGACCAAACAGAGAAAACAGAGACTTGCTGTGTTCTCATGATTTGGGTTATGGAATTTGAGTATGTTAAATAACAGAACTTCTTGTATATAACTAGACCCAAGTCAATGGAAAGAGTCAACCAAACCAGCAGTGTCTCTGAGTTCATCCTCCTGGGACTCTCTTCACTGCCCAAGGACCAGAAGCCACTTTTTGTCCTCTTCCTCACCATATACCTGGTCACTATAACAGGGAACCTACTCATCATCCTGGTCATCTGTTCTGACCTGCACTTCCAAACCCCCATGTATTTCTTCTTGAGTTTCCTGTCTTTCACTGACATTCGCTTCACAACAACTGTTGTCCCCAGGATGCTAGTGAACTTCCTGTCAAAGAAGACCATCTCCTATGCTGGGTGTCTGACACAGATGTATTTTATTTATGCTTTGGGCAACACTGATAGCTGCCTTCTGGCAGGCATGGCCTTTGACCACTATGTAGCCATCTGCGACCCCTTCCACTATGTCACCACCGTGAGCCACCACCACTGTGTCCTGCTGGTGGCCTTCTGCTGCTCATTTCCTCATCTCCACATGCTCCTATACACAATTCTGCTGAATCATCTCACCTTCTGTGACTCCAATGTTATCCATCACTTTCTCTGTGACATCGGCCCTCTGATGAAATTATCCTGCTCCTCCACATTTGTCCATGAAATTGTGATAATGACAGAAGGATCTGTTGTTTTGGTGACCCCCTTTCTATTCATTGCTTTCTCTTGTATATGAATCCTCATCGCGGTTCTCAAAATTCTCTCAGCTGCTGGGAAAGGTAAAGCCTTCTCCATCTGTTGTTCTCACCTCACTATGGTGACACTCTTTTATGGAAGCATCTTCTATGTCTATTTACAGCCCCTGTCCACCTATACTGTTAGGGACCACATAGCAACAATTGTCTACACAGTTTGGTCCTCCATGCTAAACCCTTTTATCTACAGTCTGAGAAACAAGGACCTGAAAGGGGGCCTGAGGAAGCTGATGGGCAAGAGGAAATCGCAGGCAGCACCCTCTTGACAAACCCACAAATGGAGTCGGCTCCACTTGACTATGGTTTCTACTGGTTCTTGGTGAACAATCAAGCTGTTGAAGGTTAGCATTTTTAACTCATGTGAGACAAGGCTATCATGGGTACTTATATCTATTGATGATGGCACACCAATTGGCCCTGCCTCTGCTTAAATCATGACACTCTTCCTCACTATTCCTCCTCTTTCCTATGAAGATTCATCCTTTTCTCATCTTCCAAACACTGCTTTAAACTAGTCCTTTTCCCACAAATATTTCCTGAACAAATTTCTCTTTTTTTATTAAGATTTACCGTCCAAAATCCTTCATGTTTCAGTGTATTGCTGAAAACAAATAATTTATAGCTGTTGAATGTGTTTGAAAACATTGGAAGGGGGAAAGAATGGAGGCAGAGAGGGAAAAGGAGGATTACATTTTAGCTGATTTTCTCATTTTGAGGATTTTATAATTCCTTATTTTTCTCTTAAAAAAAAATTTTGTGGGGGCTGGCCCTGTCACGTAGTGGTTAAGTTCGCGTGCTCTGCTTCAGCAGCCTGGGTTTGCAGGCCTGGATCTCAGGCACGGTCCTATGCACCGCTCATCAAGCCATGCTGTGGCAGGCGTCCCACATATAAAGTAGAGGAAGATGGGCATGGATTTTAGCCCAGGGCTAATCTTCCTCAGCAAAAAGAGCAAGATTAGCAATGGATGTTAGCTCAGGGCCAATCTTCCTCACTAAAAAAAAAAAATATTCTTGTTTAAAAATCAAGTTCTTACTTTTATTCTTCTCTTCTTTTTCTATCCTTCATTATATTGCCGTGGCTTAATTTTTTTTTAATTTCCTCTTATTTTTTACCACATAATTAAACATGCTAATGGCCATATAGACTAAGAACCAAGAGTGATAACATGAAAGTAATCCATTCCACAGTAGAGATGTTGAAACTTCTCTTCCCTACATCTATCCCTAAGGTTATATGTCTAAAAATAGGCGATTCAGGGGCCAGCACAGTGGCACAACAATTAAGTTCTCGTGCTCCACTTTGGTGTCCCAGGGTACAACAGTTCGGATCCTGGGTGCGGATCTATGCACCGCTCATCAAGCCATGCTGAGGCGGCATCCCACATAGAGCAACTAGAGGGATGTACAACCATGATATACAACTATCTACTGGGGCTTTGGGGAGAAAAAAGGAGGAAGATTGGCAACCGATGTTAGCTCAGGGCCAATTTTCCTCAAAAAAGAAATAAAAATAGGTGATTTAATATTTTATTCTAGAAACTCTCACTCTTAGGAGTCAGACCTATAGAAATGTTACCATAAATGTATACTGAATATTAAGATACACTTTTTTCAGTGAATCCCAGTTTATAGCAGATGAAGGTTGGCAACAACCTGAAATCCTATCATTAGGGAAAGGAGAAATTAATTATGATTAATTACATAAAATGTAGCACTACACATACAGTAGGTTCAAAGAATCAAATGGATGTCTATTACTTCCTTGAAAAGCCATTAAGTAGAAAAATCAATATGTGGAACAAAGTATACAAGGATGAATTCATTATGTTTAAAACATTATATGAATATACATGTGTGTATAGTCACTGGAGTAAGAACGGAAATGTACGGGAGGGAAGAGAGGGAGATTTCCACTTTATACACAATTGTAATGTCTGAATTTCTTCAAATAAATATTTATAGCTCATGGAATTTAAAACTATTAATAAATCAGATGACTAATGCAATGGTGAAAAGAAACTTTCCAGGTGTTTGCATATCTGAAAAACATCATTGTTTGGCTCTTTCATTTGAATGATAATTTGATAGGATATAGCATTCTATGTACCAAAACTTTCGGAACTTTGAAGATATATCTGCATTGTCCAACTGCATCAGTGTTTTGGTGAGAAACTAGAGGTCATTCTAATGTGTTACTTTTTTTTTTTTTTTAATTTTTATTTATTTATTTTTCCCCCAAAGCCCCAGTAGATAGTTGTATGTCATAGTTGCACATCCTTCTAGTTGCTGTATGTGGGATGCGGCCTCAGCATGGCCGGAGAAGCGGTGCGTCGGTGCGCGCCCGGGATCCGAACCCGGGCCGCCAGCATCGGAGCGCACACACTTAACCGCTAAGCCACGGGGCCGGCCCTAATGTGTTACTTTGTGATCTTCTCCCCTAACCACTATCTATAGAAATGCTACTCCAAATGTAGTCATGCTGCCACTGCTTAGGCTTTGGGACAGTAGACCCTGACTCTAACCACTTTACTCCGAGCCTGGGCACGGGACCCTGGTTATTGTCCTTGGAAATTGACAAGCCAATTCTAAAATTTCAATGGAAATGAAAATGACCTATAACAGGAAAGACAATCTTGAAGAAAAACCACAAAGTTGTAGGACACACATCACCACATTGCAAGACTCACTGCAAAGCTAAAATAATTAGTATAGTGTAGTATTTGTACAAAACAATACATAAATAGATCAATTTAACAGAATAAAGAACCCAGAAATATATCCTTATTTACATAATCACTTCAATTTGGCAAAGTGTCAAAGCAATTTAATGGGGAAAGAAGGACTCATTCAATACATTCAGTTGGAACAACTGGATATGCACATAGAAAACAATTAAACCTTGACTCCTTACTCCACAGCACACACAAAAATTAACTCAAAGTGACTCATAGACCTAAATATGAGGGCTAAAACTATAAAATTTCTTGAAGAAAACAGAAAACATATATAAAAATGTATTTGTGACATTGAGATGAATGAAGTGCTCTTGGTCAGGAAACAAACAGGACTAACCACAAAAGAAAAATTACTAAATTGGATTTCATCAAAATAAAACTTCTATTCATCAAAAGATACCTTAAGAAAGTGAAAAGGGAAAAAATATTCACAATACATATATCAGACAAAAGACATATCCAGAATATATAAAGAACTCATACAAATCAATAAGCAAACGCATACAACTCAACTTTTTAAAGTGGGCAAAAAAATTAAACAGGTATTTTACAAAAGAAGATATTCAAATGGCCAATACCACATCTGAAAAGACACTCAACATCATTACTTATCAGGGAAATGTAAATTAAAGTCACAGTGTGATACCACTGAATGCTCAATAGAATGGCTACAATTAAATAGACAATACAAAATTTTTATAGGGTTTGGAGCAACTGAAACTCTCATATACTTATGGTAAGAATGTAAAAGTATGCAATCACTTTGAAAAACAGTTTGGCAATTCCTAATAAAATTAAACATACAACTACTCTACATCTATAAAAAAAACTTGAACAAAAAATTCATAGCAGGTTTATTCATAATAGGGCAAACTAAAAACAACCCAAATGTTCATCAATAGGAAATAAACAAATCATCAGTAAAAAGCTATACACTTAAGATTTGAGTTATATTACCAGATGCAAATTATGCTTCAGTTTTAAAAGAAGTTGGATGACCTGGAGATAATGAGTGAAGGCTTTTGGGACCATTCGACACTGGTGCACAGTGTAGATTAACACTAGGCAAATGTGTGCTTCATCTGAATATAAAGGAACATTTCTGGAAATTTTGGGAGGTGCAGAGGTGGGAATGAGAGGGTCAGGGATGATGCTACCCATCATCTCACAAAAATTATCTCCACCTCACAAAATTTCTTGTTGTATTGTGAATCCAATTGATTTGAGTCCAGGATAACATTTGCATGTCCAGACTCATGGAGACATTGCTGCTCAGAATTCTATTCAAATTCCTCTCAATTGGACTGTGCATATTCCTAAAGGAAAAACGGAACAGACAGTAACTTCACCTAGTGGAGCTAAATTAAGACTGACCATAGGTGATGCCTCACTCCCTCCAGGTAGAGATGGTCCCATCATCCTTTGCCTTTCTACTCCTTCCTAGAAATGGACAAAGTCGCAGCTCTGGAGAGCTCTGGAGAGCCTATTCCCACTATATGCCTATAGAGGGCAATATAGCTGACCCAAAGATGTCCATCCAGGGAAGCCCAGTCTGGGTTAAGACAGGAAGTAATTGGAAAAAGTGGAAGTAGTGTGGCAGTTGAAAAGAGATCACAGAATGAGAAATAAAGGCAGAAAAGGGAGTCATCATTCTTTTCTTAAGAAACCACCTCAGAGCAAGAGAGTAATATTCTTAACTGTTTCTCTCACATGGGGTGCTGAGTCATGGCCAATACAAGAAGATGCCCCAGCATTTATTTTCCCCTGAGAAGGAGAATTAGACCAAAGCCAACTAAACAATTTCCTAAGACCTTACATACATAATTTAGAGGGAAGACATGCGTCAAAGTTCCTAGATGACCTGCCTAGATAATAGTAGATTGGGATTATCATTTTAGTCACGTTTTGTTGTTGTGTTTATCATGCTGATTCTCTGTAGACCTAAGAGGATTCCTGCCTTTGAGCCTCACTGGATATACTGTGACTGTCAGCTAACAACTGCTATGTTATGTTTCTGTAAACCAGGATGACACCCTGGTTAAAGCAAGTACCTGGGTATAAGGGAGACACATTGCTGTCATCTGCCTAGTATGTTGGAATCTAATTTGCTCTTTTAACTACACCATATACAAATGCGGATGTAAAACTATACCAGCAGGCATTCAAGGAATCACAATGATGTCCAAGATGGGAATGTTGGCATGACAGAATTGTCACATGTCAATGATGATTTCACTCTGAAATTTCCACAGACAAGAAAAAAATGATTATGGGAAGGCTTTGGCATACTTGAGCAGAACTGCATTTGCTAAGTGAATATGCTCACTTGGCAATCTCTTGAGGAACACAAAATGTTTTTGGTGCATATAGTGTACTTGAATTCGTCTCATGCCCCTGATACTCATGGCAATAAAACTTTGATCACATGACATTGGCCCAAAGGACTAAAAAGGACTTAGGGACTTGGGAACTTGATTAAGCGTGCTGAGTAAAGTAGAAATCACTTTCCTGGAGACTCACTATTATAATTTGAATTGTCACTAGAGGGAGTCTTCTTCCAGGAAACTGGCTGAAATTGGCATTTGGCCCAGAAATATGATGAAGCAATATTTGAATGAACTATGCATTTACTAAATTGACTCAGCATCTTGCTTGTCAATAACTATGGGAGAGAACACATACGCTCACCCAGAAAGGAACAATTTCCATGTTGATACCAATAGCATCTGATATATTTAAACAGCAGTGGCCAGTTGTGCTACAGGCTCAGGCAAGTGGAGGGAACACTGTGGCCAGCCTAAACTATGGCTAGATTTTAGTGGTAAGCATGGTATTTACTGATACTCTCCCAGAGCCACAGTGTCAAAAAGTAGAAAGGAACTTTAGCTCTCCACGATACAATTGATAGAGCTTGAACAGGTTAAGGATCAGGCTTAGATCATCCCCATGGGAAGCAGATGGGCAGTGCTCCACAATGATACCTAAATCTTGAGTTAATATAAAACTTGTTCTTTCACGGATGAAGTATAATTGTGCCCCCAGACCAAATGGAACCTAGAGTTTCTTGAGCAATGACCTTTAGCGATTATATCTGTTATGGGAAATGAATGTTATATGAGAAAACGGTATTTTTACTGGGAAGAATAGGAAATTGGCATTGTTATAATAACTAATGTAGATGTGTTAAACATTAGTCTCTCTGCCACAGCTATATGGCATAGTAAAGAACTGTAAGACTAAGTTATAAAAATAAATGAAAATGGAACATAGGTATGAAATGTTTGCCAGAATTAAAAGATCTTTTGGGACGTCAGACTAAAATTTCCAATTGATGTAATACTCAGGGAGAGTTATTGGCCAGAAAAAGGAGAAAATTTAGCTTTAGAAAAGTGATATATGCAACTGAATGTCTCTGTTGAAGCCTATAAAAAATGCAGGTGATAGTGGGAAAAAAAGAAAGAGACAAATAGTCTGACTGAAAAAGGTATATCAGAAAACTTGTGAGGGAATATAGTGCTGGTTTGATGTGATTATTGGGAAGGAATTCCAATTCTTAATTGGATGATAGAGGTCCTAGTGTTGTGGAGTTTTGAAACATCTATTTTTGTACCTCAAATATTGTAGAAGTTACTATAGTAAGAATTATTTTTTAAATGCCTAAAGAATATATGGCAAGGAAGTACTGACAATGGTCAGAGGTAAACTGGAAGGAAGAGTTAACAGGTGGACTATAATCATTTCTTCATCTTCCAGAAACTCTGAGTATTTGACTCCTGGTTCCACATCTTAGCAAAGTTTAGCAGCATTGCTGGATACAAGACCAATGTGCAAAAATCTATTGTATTTCCATTAAAGCTATAAAAATAACTTTTTAAAAGATCTCATTTAAATTAGCACTAAAAACCAAATACTTAAAGATAAATCAAATGACGATGTGAAAGACCTCTACACAGATAATTATAAAACATGATTGAGTGAAATTTAATAAGACATAAATAGATGGAAGGAGATACACAAGTTCACAGATTAGAACCTAAGGTATTTTAATGATCCTATTCTCTCCAAATTAAACCATAGATTCAGTAAAATCCCATCCAAAACCCAAGCAGGTATTTTTGGAGGAGTTGGTAGGCTGATTCATAAACTTATATGGAAAGACAAAAAGCCAAGATTAGCCAAAACTGATTGAAAAGAGAATGACAAGGTGGGAAACTTATTCCACAGAAGATTGAGGCTTACTATATAAAATGACAATCATTAAATTAGAGTGATACTGGCTCAAAGGTAGTCAAATAGACTAAAGGAATAAAATAGAGACACCCCAAACAGACCCTCACATATATACATGCTTGATCATGACAGAGGTGGCCCTGCAAAACAATGGTGAGAGGATATCTTTACAAGAAGTTGTTCTGGGTTACTTGGATATCCATGTAGGTGGGCAGAACCCTACCTCACACCATATAAAATAATTAATTCACACTTGTAAACCTAAGTGTAAAAGGTAAAACAACAAATTTTCTAGAAAATATCATGAAAGAATATCTTTATGACCTTGGAATAGGAAATTTTTTCTTAAATAAGATACAAAATGGAGTCACCACAAAGGGGGAAAAATGACAAATTACTCTGTATTAAAATTGAGAACTTCTGTTGATCAAAAGATACCACTGAGAAAATGAAATGGCAAACCACAAAGTAGAAGAAATTATTTGTATTACATGTAACTACAACAGAGCTATGAATATATTTTATGCATAATAGAGTTTTTAAAAAACTCAAACCGCTTAGAAAAAGACAGGCCACCCAATAGGAAAACGGGCAAGGGACTTCAACAGGAACTTCACAAAGGAGGATTTGCAAATGGTTAAGAAACAAATGAAAAGGGGCCCCATCTCATTAGTCCTCAGAGAATGGAAAATAAAACCACATACGTTGGTGAAGAGAGAGCACTAGAACTCAAATGCTACTGGTGGGAGGCAAATGGAAACAAGCACATTGGAAAAATGATTTGGCACTGTCTGTTATAATTGAATACATGCATATCCTATGACCCTGGTATATGCCCAACACAAAGGTGTATAAATGTGTTCCAAACATTTACATGAATATTTATAGAAGCATTACTCAGAAGAACCAAAAACTGAAAAACAATCCAAATGTACATTAACAATACAATCATTAATTATATTTAAATATAGCAATGTAAGAGAATACTATAAAACAATGAAAATGAAAGCTACAGCCACAAAAAGGAAAAATCTCTGAAAAAGAAATCTCTACTAAAATCTCTGAAACATAATCTTGAACAAAAAAGGCCAAGCACAAAAGAATGCATGTCATATGATTTCATTTATATAAAGATCAAAACTAGGAAAACCTAATCTATAGTATTAGAAGTCAGGAGAGAGGGAGGGGGGAAGGATAGTGATGAGAAGGGGTATGGGAAGGAGGGGTTTCTGAGGGGCTGGTAAGAGTTCAGTAGTGGTTGAATGGGTGTTTTCATTTTGTGGCAACACAAGTCTCTTGTGACTTGCATAATTTTCTGTATGTGTCTCACACGTCCATAAAATCTTTTTAAATCAACAAATTTTGGGGAAATTATTAAAATAATTTGACAGAGTATTTGCCTTTCAGCTTGTAATGATTTGTTAAGCAATGCTATGATATTTATCAGGGGTCAGCAAACTTTTTCTGTAAAGGGCCAGCTAGTAAATGCTTTGCAGGCCATATAGTCTCTGTCACAACCACAGAGCTCTGCCATTGTAGTGTAAAAGCAGGCATAAACAATACATGAGCGAATGAGTGTGCTGTGGTCCAATAAAACTTTATTACAGAAGACGGAGTCAAGATGGCGGCATAAACAGACTCTGAACTCACCTCCTCCCATGGACACAATGAATTTACAGCTACTCTTGGAACAATTACCTTTAAGAGAGAACTGAAAACTGGATAAAAAGAACCCCCACAAAAAGAGACAGTGCTGACTGAGGTGGAAGAGTCAGAAATTCCTTTCTAGAGAGAAAAAAGCTACCTTCTAGCTGTGACACTTCACAGCTAGCCAGGAGCAACCTTAAGGTATGAACCCTTCCCTGGGGTAGTGGGGGATCTGAGCCAGGGAACCTTACAACAATAAGCAGCTATTGTATGCAGCACAACCAAGACGTGTCATAATACCTGGCTTTGCTGGCTATTAACTACCATGGGGAATACCCCGAGAAAACCTACTGGACATAAGGGGGAAAAAAGCCTGCTCTTAAAGGGCCCATACATAAATTCACCCTTTTAGAAAGCAACCTAAAATCATCAGAAAGAATGGTACACAGTCCTTTGGTCAAAAGAGACTCACCTGATAGGTTCTGGGTGCATCTCGGTGAGAGAAGAGACCTCTCCAGGAACTGAGACAGTGGCGGCAGCCATTATTGTGACCTAGTACAGGTATGCTGACACAGACGCTGGCAGAAGCCATTGGAGTTCTTCCCCTGGTCTGTTAGCGCAGGAGTCTGCCCCACTCACTAGAGTACCAATTCAATCCAGCTCAGCCAGGGCAGGCAGCACAACCTAGGGACTGGCCCCACCCAACAGCAAGCCCTCAGGCAACTTGTGGGCTCACATAGGTGGGGTGCCTAGAACCTCTGCAACTGGATGAGTGGGTCCACATCTGTGGGGCAGGGCACATGTGAGGGGCAGGCCTGCATTGGTGGAGTGTGTGGGGCCTCTGCAGTGTGATGACTCAGTCCACTTCAGTGGGTCAGGGTGCGTGCATGGAGCAGGACTGTGTTCGTGGGGTGTGTGGCCCTGTGGGCAGTGGGGCCTGTCAGCTGCAGCAGATTTGTGCCTCTCAAACAGCCACATAGGGGATCTGCTTCACCTTCCAAAGTCTGAAACAACTGGGTGCTCCCATGCAGGGGCCAACCCCACTCAGCTGCAACGCTGAGAGAGCTGACAATAGCCTTGCAGGCCAGAGGCCTACAGCAATTGTAAGCCCCTGAGACTAGCAACCAGCCACACTGAGGGCCTACTCACATAGAAAAACTGCAATGGGAATCTGCTATTAGACTTTGCAGCCAACTGTGCTGGGGATCCCCACACCTGATAAAGTGACTGAAATGACCATAGCAGCCACATGCAGCTGAGCATTACAACCAGCCAGTCACAGGGACAGGCTAGCCTCCCTGGGCACCTGCAGCAAGAGCAACCCTGCCATAACAGAAGGACACACGAAGCCCACACAGGGGACACTCCTAGAACATTTGGAACTAGTGATGACAGAGAAGCACACTGCAAGGCCTCATAAGGCATCTCTTACACAAGCCTGCCTCTCCAAGATCAGGAGACATAGCTAACCTACTTAATACATAGATATAAGCACAGAGAAAGAGGCAAAATGTGGAGACAAAGGAATACATTTCAAGTAAGGGAACAGGACAAAACCCCATAAAAAGAACTAAATGAAACAGAAATAAACAATCTACCTGACAAAGAGTTCAAACAAAGAGTCATAACGGTGCTCACTGATCTTGGGAGAAGAATGGATGCACTAAGTGAGAACTTCAACAAAGAATTGGGAAATATAAAAAAGACCAATCAGAAATGAAGCATACAATACTGGAAATGAAAAATTCACTAGAGGGACCCAATAACAGAAGATGATACAGAAGAATGGATCAGCAAGTTGGACAAAAGACTAGAGGAAATCACCCAGATTTATGTGAACAGATAAAAGAAAAAATAATTAAAAAAGAACGAGGACAGTCTAAGGGACCTCTAGGACAAGTGAACTAATATCCCTGTTATCGGTGTCCCAGAAGGAGAAGAGCAAGACAAAGGAGCAGAGAATCTATTTGAATAAACAATAGCTGAAAACTTTCCTAACTTATGGAGGGTAACAGACATCTGGGTACAGAAAGCACAGAGAGCACCAAACAAGATAAACCCAAAGAGGCCCACACCAAGACACATTATAATTAAAATGTTAAGAATTAAAGATAGGAGCCAGCCCCGTGGCTTAGCAGTCAAGTGTGGGCGCTCCGCTACTGGCGTCCCAAGTTCGGATCCCGGGCGCGCACCGATGCACCGCTCCTCTGGCCGTGCTGAGGCCACATCCCACATACAGCAACTAGAAGGATGTGCAACTCTGACATACAACTATCTACTGGGGCTTTGGGAAACAAAAGGAGGAGGATTGGCAATAGATGTCAGCTCAGAGCCAGTCTTAGCAAAAAAAAGAGGAGGATTAGCATGGATGTTAGCTCAGGGCTGATCTTCCTCACAAAAAAAAAAAAAGAATTAAAGATAAAGAGAGAATCCTAAAAGCTGCAAGAGAAAAGCAAAAGTTACATACAAAGGAAACCCCATAAGTCTATCTGCTGACTTCTCAGCAGAAATCTTACAGGCTTGAGGAGACTGGCATGATATATTTAAAGTGCTGAAATGAAAAATCCTACACCCAAGAATATCTACCTGGCAAATTTAACATTCAGAGTGGAAGGAGAAAGAGTTTCCCAGACAAGCAAAAATTAAAGGAGTTTATCACCAAGAAACGAGGTTTACAAGAAATGCTAAAGGGGCTTCTTTAACTGGAAAAGAGGAGACCACAGATAGGAATAAGAAAATTATAAAAAAAAAAAGCAATAAAACCACTGGTTAAGGCAAATATACAATAAAGGTAGCTGATCAATCACCTATGAAGCTAATACGAAGGGCAAAAGACAAAAGTACCAAAATTATCTATTTCCATGATAAGAGGGTAATGGATATACATACACAAAAAAAAAGAGGTTAGGTATGATATTAAAAACATAAAATGTGGGAGGAGGGGAGTAAAAGAGTAGAAATTTTAGCAAGAGGTCAAACTAAAGAGACCATCAACTAAATAAAGATTGCTATATATGTAGGTTACTATATATGAACCTCATGGTAATCACAAACCAGAAACCTATAATAAATACACAAAAAATTAAGAGAAAGGAACCCAAACATAATACTAAAGAAAGCCATCAAACCACAAGGGAAGGGAGTAAGAGGAGAAGAACTACTAAAACACCCAGAAAAAAAAGTAACAAAACAGCAATAAGTACATTCTTATCAATAGCTACTTTAAATGTCATTGGACTAAATGTTCCAATCTAAAGGCATAGGGTGGCTGAATGGATATAAAAACAAAGTCCATACACATGCTGCATAAAAGAGACACACTTCAGACCTCAAGACAATCACAAACTGAAATTGAAGGGATGGAAAAAGATACTCCATGCAAATGGCAATGAAAAGAAAGCTGAGGTAGCAATACTTATCTCAGACAAAATAGATTTTAAAACAAAAACTGTAACAAGAGACAAACAAGGGCACTACGTAGTGATAAATGGAACAATCCAACAAGAGGATATAACATTTGTAAATATCTAAGCACCCAACATAGGAGCACCTAAATATATAAAGCAATTATTAACAGACATAAAAAGAGAAATAGACAACAACACAATAATAGCAGGGGACTTTAACACTCCACTTACACCAATGGATAGATCATCCAAACAGAATATCAATAAGGAAAGATTAGCCTTAAATAACACCTTAGACCAGATGAACTTAGTAGATATATATAGAATATTCCATCCAAAAATGGAAGAATACACATTCTTTTCCAATGCACATGGAACATTCTCCAGGATAGATCACATAAATTAATGAAAATTTATAAATTTATTTATAAATTTAAGAAGATTGAAATAATACTAAGCATCTTTTGTGACCATAACAGCATGAAACTACAAATCGGCTACAGGAAGAAAATTGGAATAGCCACAAGTATGTGGAGATTAAACAAAATGCTATTGAAAAACGATTGGGTCAATGAAAAAATCAAAGGAGAAATCAAAAAATACCTGGAGACAAATGAAAGTGAATATACAACATGTCAAAATTAATGGGATACAGCAAAAGCAGTTCTAAGAGGGAAGTTTATAGCAATACAGGCCTCCCTCAGCAAACAAGAAAAATCTCAAATAAACAATCTAACAGTGGACCTAAAGCAACTGGAAAAAGAAGAATAAACAAAGCCCAAGATCAGTAGAAGGAAGGAAATAATAAAGATCAGAGCAGAAATAAATGAAATAGAGACTAAAAAAAACAACAGGAAAACTCCATGAAACTAAAAGCTGTTTCTTTGAAAAGATAAAGAAAATTGACAAATCTTTAGTTAGACTCCCAACAGAAAAAGAGAGAAGGCTCAGATAAATAAAATCAGAAATGAAAGAGGAGAAATTACAATGGACACCTCATAAATATAAAAGATTATAAGAGAATACTACAAAAAGCTATATGCCAACAAACTGGATAATCTAGAAGAAATGGATAAATTCTTAGAATTCTACAACCTTCCAAAATTGAATCAAGAAGAAATAGACAACTTGTATAGACTAATCACCAGTAAGGACATCAAAACAAGGTAATCAAATACCTCCCAAAAAATAAAAGTCCAGTACTAGATGGCTTCCCTGGTGAATTCTACAAAACATTCAAAGACTTAATACCTATCCTTCTCAAACTCTTCCAAAAAATTGAAGAGAAGGGGCTCTTCCTAACTCATTCTATGAAGCCAACATTACCCTGATACCAAAACTAGACAAGGACAACATAAAAAGAAAATTGCAGGTCAATATTACTGATGAACATTGATGCAAAAATCCTCAACAAAATACTAGCAAATCGAACAGAAGAATACATTAGAAAGATCATACACCACCATCAAGTAGGATTTATTTCAGGGATGCAGGGATGGTTCAACATCTGCAAATTAATCAATGTGATATACCACCCTAACAAAATGAAGAATGAAAATCACATGATCATCTCAATAGATGCAGAGAGAGCATTTGACAAAATACAGCATCCATTTATAATAAAAAACCCTGAATAAAACGGGTAGAAGGAAAGTACCTCAACATAACAAAGGCCTTATATGACAAACACACAGCTAATATCATCCTCAATGGTGAAAAACTGAAAGCTATCCCCCTAAGAACAGGAACCAGACAAGGATGCCCACTGTCACCACTCCTATTTAACATAGTATTGGGAGTCCTAGCCAAAGCAAGCAGGCAAGAAATGGAAATAAAAGGGATCCAAATCAGAAAGGAAGAAGTGAAACTGTCACTATTTTCAGATGACATGATTTTATATATAGAAAACCCTAAAGAATCCAGCAAAAAAATTTAAAAGTAATAAATGATTATGGTAAAGTTGCAGGATACAAAATCAACATACAAAAATCAGTTGCATTTCTGTGCACTAACAACGAAGTAGCAGAAAGAGAAATTAAGAATACAATCCAATTTTCAATTGCAACAAAAAGAATAAAATACTTAGGAATAAACTTAACCAAGGAGGTAAAAGACCTGTACACTAAAAACTATAAAACATTGTTGAAAGAAATTGAAGAAGACGCAAAGAAATGGAAAGATATTCCGTGCTCTTGGATTGGAAGAATTAACGTAGTTAAAATGTCCACGCTTCCTAAAGCAATCTACAGATTCAATGTCATCCATGTCAACGTTCCAATGACATTTTTCACACAAATAGAACAAGAATGCTAAAATTTATATGGAACACCAAAAGACCCCGATTAGCCAAAGGAATCCTGAGAAAAAAGAACAAAGCGGGAGGTATCACACTCCCTGATTTCAAAATATGCTACAAAGCTATAGTAACAAAACAGCATGGTACTGGCATGAAAACAGACACATAGATCAATGGAACAGAATCGAGAGTCCAGAAATAAACCCACACATCTGTGGACAGCTAATCTTGGACCAAGCAGCCAAGAACATACCATGGAGAAAGGAAAGTCTCTTCAATAAATGGTGTTGGGAAAAATGGACAGCCACGTGCAAAAGGATGAGAGCAGACCATTACCTTACACCATACACAAAAATTAACTCCAAATGGATTAAAGACTTGAATGTAAGACCTGAAACCATGGAACTTCTAGAAGAAAACATAGGCAGTACGCTCTTCGACATCGGTCTTAGCAGCATATTTCCAAGTATCATGTCTGATCGGGCGAGGGAAACAATAGAAAAAGTAAACAAATGGGACTACATCAAACTAAAAAGCTTCTGCACAGCAAAGGAAACCATCAACAAAATGAAAACACAGCCTAACAATTGGGAGAAGATATTTGCAAACCATACATCTGATAAGGGGTTAATCTCCAAAATAGATAAAGAACTCAAACATCTCATCAACAACAAAAAACTAGCAACCCAATTAAAAAATGGGCAAAAGATTTGAACAGACATTTTTCCAAGGAAGATATACAGATGGCCAACAGGCACATGAAAAGATGTTCAACATCATTAACTCTCAGGGAAATGCAAGTCAAAACTACAATGAGATATCACTTCACGCCTGTCAGAGTGGCTTTAGTTAACAAGACAGGAAATAACAAGTTTTGGAGAGGATGTGGAGAAAAGGGAACACTCATACACTGCTGGTGGGAGTGCAGAGTGGTGCAGCCACTATGGCAAACAGTATGGAGGTTCCTTAAAAAATTAAGAATAGAACTACCATACGATCCAGCTATTCCACTGCTGGGTATTTATCCAAGGAACATGAGAACATGAATACATAAAGATCATGCACCCCTATGTTCATTGCTGCATTATTCACAATAGCCAAGACTTGAAAACAACTTAGGTGCCCATGGAGGGGCTAATGGACAAAGATGTGGTATATAGAGAGAATGGAACACCACTCAGCCATAAAAAAGGATGAAATCTTGCCATTTGTGACAACATGGATGGACCGTGAGAGTATTATGCTAGGCGAAATAAATCAGGGGAAGAAGGTCAAATACCATATGATCTCACTCATAAACAGATGATAAGAACAACAACAAACAAACACATAGAGCCTGAGATTGGATTGGTGGTTACCAGAGGGGAAGGGGGGAGGGAGGAGAGTGAAAGGGGTAATTAGGCACATGTGTGTGGTGATGGATTGTAATTAGTCGTTGGGTAGTGAACATGATGTAATCTACACAGATATTGAAATATAATAATGTACATCCGAAATTTACATAATGTTGTAAACCAATGTTACCACAATGAAAAAATTTTTTAAAAACTTTATTACAAAAACAGGTGGTGGACCTGATTTGGCCAGGAGGCCATAGTTTACAGATCTCTGATGTATACAGTTCACTTGAGTTAGACACTAAGTGAAAATGTATTTTATATTTTTTGTTTGTTTATTGCAGTAACATTGGTTTATAACATTGTATAAATTTCAGGTGTACATCATTATACTTCTATTTCTGCCTGGATTACACCATGTTCTCATGTTCGACACCCAAATGCTAATTACAATCTATCACCACACACATGTGCCTAATTATCCCTTTCACTCTCCTCCCTGCCCCCTTCCCCTCTGGTAACCACCAATCCAATCTCAGTGTCTACGTGTTTGTTTGTTATTGTTATTATCTACTACTTAGTGAGTGAAGATCATACGGTATTTGACCTTCTCCTTCTGACTTATTTCACTTTGCATAATATCCTCAATGTCCATCCATGTTGTCACAAATGGCTGGATTTCATCGTTTCTTATGGCTGAGTAGTATTCCACTGTGTATATATACCACATCTTCTTTATCCATTCATCCCTTGGTGGGTGCTTAGGTTGCTTCCAAGTCTTGGCTATTGTGAATAATGCTGTGATGAACACAGGGATGCATGTATCTTTACGCATTGGTGATTTCATATTCTTTGGATAAATACCCAGCAGTGGAATAGCTGGATCGTATGGTAGTTCTATCCTTAATTTTTTGAGGAATCTCCATACTGTTTTCCATAGTGGCTGCACCAGTTTGCACTCCCACCAGCAGTGTATAAGCATTCCCTTCTCTCCACATCCTCGCCAACACTTGTTGCTTCCAGTCTTGTTAATTATAGCCATTCTGACGGGTGTGAGGTGATATCTCATTGTAGTTTTGACTTGCATTTCCCTGATAGTTAATGATGTTGAACATCTTTTCATGTGCCTGTTGGCCATCTGTATATCTTCCTTGGAAAAATGTCTGTTCAAATCTTTTGCCCATTTTTTAATTGGGTTGTTAGTTTTTTGTTGTTGAGATGCATGAGTTCTTTACATATTTTGGAAATTAATCCTTTATCAGATGTATGGTTTGAAAATATCTTCTCCCAATTGTTAGGCTGTCTTTTCATTTTGTTGATGGTTTCTTTTGCTGTGCAGAAGCTTTTTAGTTTGATGTAGTCCCATTTGTTTATTTTTTGTATTTATTTTATATTTATAAATTAATTTATGTTAGTATTCTAGTTGTTAAATATTTTTAATGTCAGTGCTGTCTATATGCACTGATACAATATTCCACAGGGTGACCAAGTTGCAGAACAATACAAATATCATGGCTTCATTTATGTATGCACTTATTTGTATACAAATGAAAGAGTTCTATTGGTAGTGGGAGGGGAGACTTTCACTGTTGCTAAGTAAAGATCTGAATTATTTGAATATTTTGCAATGAGCATATACTACTTTGTAAATTTAAAAACAGAACTATAAAAGGAAAGTTCCAGGCTAAAATTATGGTGGCCCTGCTCTTTGGCATAGAAATTTGGTGGCCTTGATCATTGTGTTAGAGCAGATTCCAGGGGCCTTTTCTATGGGATGCTTGGATTTACCCAGGGAGCTTTCCAGGTTCACATCCAAGCAGAGGTGAGCTAACCTCCTAAGCAGCAGGGGTGCACCATCCCACTCCAGGATGCCAACTGCATGAACTAGAAAGTGCAAAGAACTCTGCCTTCATTAGGCTCATCAACCTCCCCAGGCAGATCCCGCTTCTAGCCCAGTGTGGCTGCCAGTGAAAGCAATTGCTCTGCCCTTACAAGGCACTCAAGGAGTGACTTCTGAGCACTTGCTAATCCAGAGCTCATCACCATTGACACAACTATCAAAACCTAATGGAGATAAATGACATTCACAGAGGACTTCCTAAGCACCAGTCCTTTGCATAGATAGCTCAATCTATTTTAGATCAAAGATCCACATAGAATCTAATGAAATCAATGTATATCATTCCCAGAAGAAGAAAAAAAACACATTTCTACGTACATGCAAAAAGTACATGCCATGTCAGAGGGTGCATAGTCCCCTGTATCCCATCATACAATGCTATAGGAGGGTCAGGGGTGTCTCTACATTAAGAACCACTGTCCTTAAGTAAAGACTAACATTGAAGTAAGCCAGACCATCAGAGAGCTGCATACCTCCATGTACTATGGGCCCCCTTAGGATCACTTCGACTAAACTGGATCTTGGAGGGA
Organism: Ceratotherium simum simum; assembly: GCF_057802395.1. Classification (NCBI taxonomy): domain Eukaryota; kingdom Metazoa; phylum Chordata; class Mammalia; order Perissodactyla; family Rhinocerotidae; genus Ceratotherium; species Ceratotherium simum. The sequence continues at coordinate 14,675,665 of NC_141928.1, forward strand.
TGCCCTCTAGGCCTCCACCGAGGACCTTTAGAAGAATTTGCTATGTTTCCTCTAAGGACCTTGTTGAGAAGGCTTTTATCTCTATTACACAGTAATCTCTTCGTGAAACCCACAAGAGATATTTCTCTCAGATCGCAGAGCCAGAACTGGTAGCCTTATCTCCTAAATAACCGATTTGTTTTTATCTCTTGGATACTGAGAACCATATAAATGACCTTCTTGCCCTCTTCCCTTTGGTTATTAGTGGGCTCAGAGTTAAAGGAGCTTCTAGCAAAGGATCAGAACTTCCTACTGATTTTGTGCGCTCGCCTCACACTCACCATCATCTTCTTCCTAACGTCTTACTTTTTTTGCTTCTTGTCCCTTAGCTATTTTTAATTTATTTTATCTTGTTTGTTGTATCTATCTTTCTAAACAACCCCATTCTTTTTGTTTGTTTGTTTTGTTTTTTGGGGCCTTTTTCTTTTTTTTATTGTGGTAACAATCGTTTATAACATTGTATAAATTTCAGGTGTATATCATTAAACAACTCGATTCTTTTTAGGAGGAGATAAAGTAGAAAAAAGGCAAGAAAAAGAAGGAAGGGAGGAAAGGAAGGAGAGAGCAAAGAAGGAAGGAAGGAGGAAGAAATGAAACCGAGCACGAAGAGGTTAAAAACTCTTCCCCGGGCTAGAAGAAGAGAGCAAAAATTTTGAGATAAGCTTTGCTCACTGCAGCTGTGCATATTCAGCATAATCAACTGTTGTTTAAAACTAACCAGGTCTTCCTGTCCCTCCTTAGTATATGAGTGAGCTGTCTTTCCCAGGAAATCAAGGTCCAGACATCAAGATTCAGCCTCACAAGGCCAAACGCAGGCTGAAGATGAGAACTAACTAGAAAAATCTAGACAGTCAAGAGAAAGAAACTGTCTTCAAGGCCAAACACAAGCTGGTGGGAAGGTGCCAACCAGCATGGCCACATGCTTCCCCTCCCTTACCTAAAACCCCAGCACATGCTCTCCCTCACAACCTTTAAAACCGCTTGCCTCCCATCTTTCAGGGAGATGGGACAAATTTGAGAACTCTCATCTCCCGGCTGACGTCACCAGAAATAAAAACTCTTTCCTTGCCATAAGCCTGGCATTCCAGTTTTTATTTGGCCCCTCTTGTGCAGCAGGTAAAGGACCTGGGTATGTATGCGGCAACAATTTGGCGAGCCAGCCAGGAGGCTCTTTGCCCGTGGCTCTGCGGCCCTGGGCCAACTGGGATTTCCTGGGAAGCAGTCCAGCAGCCGCCTAGGTGAATTACCCTAGGGACTGCCCCCAGTACTTTCCATCTAACCCGGCACTGCTGGCCCTAGGCTCATTTTCTTACAGCAAGGAAACAGGTTCTCGAATTGTTTGTTTGTTTGTTTTTGCTTCTGGTGAGTAGACAGACTCATTCTGGAGTAGGGTAAGTCACCTGGGATGTACACCGAGAACTCCCTTCCCCTCCATCTGGGGTCCTATCTCTTTGAGAGGCAGGGCCATCTGGTTAATAAGGCACCCTACCAGAATGGGAATAGTTTTAGGACTTTTACATGCAATCTGTTGGGTGCACCTGTCTGTTCTGTTTGGGATCCCATCTGGCTGTCTGTTCTGTATGTCAGTAATTCTGAAAGAGGGGGAACTCCATCTGTCCCCAAGAAAAGCCGTCTGGGCCACCTCTTGGCTAAATGGGCTGTATTCACCTGTGAGCCCATGTCCAAGAAGAAGATAATTTTCTTTTGTAACACCACACGGCCACAATATTCTTTAGAGTCCAGAGAGAAAAACATGGCCCAACAGTGAATCCTTAAGTTGGCAAAGTTTTAGAGAGCTCTCGTCATAAACAACTGTTTTATTGGTACCTATGAAAAGAAAATACAATGACTGGTCTTAAAAACTTAATTAAACTCGGGTTTTCAGCTTCCTTTCAGTTTTACAAATGTTAATAAAGGCATTGAGTTAACAGAGGAGTGAAGGGAAGCCTGGAGAGGAAAAAAGGGACTCCTGAACATCGTGGCAATTTTTAGAGGAGTTAAAACATAATAATAAGGTAAATAAGACAGTGGCGTAAATAAGACAACTATTAAAAGGGGAAAAAGCAAAGAGGAATCAAAAAGGGAAGAGTCACAGGACTGATCTCAACACGATGGAAATCTTTAACTAGTTATTAGAAAGGAAAATGGGATGAATTGAATGGACATGAATGAAATTAAAACAAAGGTTTTAATAAAACACTGCCTAAGGTTGGATGGGCTAAAAAGGACTCCCTATTGCCCCCCCCAACATTAAAGGACCTCAGACAGGCCTGTTCTATTCTCCCCAGTTTAAAAAATTTAAAAAGCCAGTAGGCAGAAATCACAGTGAGAAACCTCACCAACAACTGTTTGGGGCAACAGTTAGGCTGCTCAGGTTGATAAAACTATAAAGATTAAAGTGTTTAAGCTCATGTCATATGAAGAGGTTATGTCAACTTTGCCTGTATGTTTTTTTGGAAATAAATGTTATGTCTGGCTGGGAATGTTTCCCCTACACAGTATTGTAATAGCGAAACTTGTTAATGGAATCTTAATAAAAGTGGTAATTAGAGGTATATGCGTGATAAAATTATGATGATGTTTTATAAAAGTTGGTATATTTAATGGGCTTTATGTAAAAAGATTACCTCTCTTTTGTCTGATTGTATTATATTATGGGAGAGACGTTGTGTCTTACTGGGGAAGGGGAACGTTTCCCTGCCTGATATTGTAAGAGCATATAAATCCCTTCAGGCAATGTTAGTTAAACATGCTAAAGGAGATCTCACTGTAAAATGGACAAAATGGGACAATTTCAGTTTACTCAAACTGGTCTATTTGCTTATGAAATTGGAAAAAGCCAGCTACAGAGTTAAACAACCAACGGGAAGCCTATTTTAATTTTTTTGAGGCTTCTACATGAAATCAGGTATACTGTACTGCCTCTTTAAAGGAAAATAATGAAACATGCCAGCAGCAGAAGAAGTTGAATCCGCTGCTCCTCTCTCCTCTCTTGCTGAGCTTCCCCACTTAAACTTCCCCAAAATTCCTGATCTAAAATTAAGCAAGTGAAATTAATTACACTTTTGAGATAATTGGGAATTATAATGGTCATTCTGGGGAACCTCTGTTTCAGGCAAGTTCACCTTAAGGGTCACCCTTAAAAGAGAGGATTCAAAACCTCTCACGATAGGATACAATCTTTGATTAATAGACAGAAACTTCTAAAAAACAAAGTTATTTCAAAAACATCTGTAAAAAGTTCTTACAACAAAAAGGAAAAAATATTTAGTAAATATTGTTGGCCATCTGAGCAGATCTACCTGCTAGAAAAACTGTTTGGATCTAACTATTCTTTTGAGTTTTGTACCTGAGACCTGGCTAAAATTTTGAAGAACTTTGTGTTTATCTGTCTCTATATGTATTTGTCTGCCTCTGGATGGTACAGTTTCTTTTTTTTTTTTTTAATTTTTTGTTTATTGCAGTAACATTGGTTTATGACATTGTAAAAATTTCAGATGTCCATCATTATACTTCTATTTCTGCATAGATTACATCATGTTCACCACCAAAATGCTAATTACAACCCATCACCACACACATGTACCGAATTATCCCTTTCACCCTCCTCCCTCCCCTCCCCCCTTCCCCTCTGGTAACCACCAATCCAATCTCTGTCTCTATGTGTTTGTTTATTGTTGTTATTATCTACTACTTAATGAAGGAAATCATACGGTATTTGACCTTCTCCCTCTGATTTATTTCACTTTGCATTATACCCTCAATGTCCTGGATGGTACAGTTTCTAAAGGAGCTCTATTTAATTGGCTTGGAGTAAATATTTTTACAAGTTATTTCTAAATATAATAGAGCTAGCCTAGATGTCTTTCAAGTTAACATGATATAAAATGACCTTTAGTAAATGAAAAGCTTATTTAATTTTGTTGATTTAATTGAAATAAATATGTTTTCAGAGTTATCAACATTGGATATGATACAAACATGTTATTTCTGTTGCAAAATTTGTCAGCAAAGGTAATAACAGAATAATAACTGTTTCTGTCTGATGTCTCATAAGGTGTTTGTAGGCAATTTAAACATAATTATTGGGAACAAATAAACAAAGTAAATGTGAAAAGGATGAAAGTTTTTGGGGGAATCTTTTAATAATAATTATGTGTTATGGTGTATGTATGTAAAACAAGTCAAGATGATGGCTAACTGCTTTAATTTCATATAAAGTTTTTGTGAGTACTGTAAACATAATTGTTAAAAATAAATAATTTACCACCAAAATACTAATTACAACCCATCACCACACACATTTACCGAATTATCCCTTTCACCCTCCTCCCTCCCCCCTTCCCCTCTGGTAACCACCAATCCAATCTCTGTCCCTATGTGTTTGTTTATTTTTGTTATTATCTACTACTTAATGAAGGAAATCATACGGTATTTGACCTTCTCCCTCTGACTTATTTCACTTTGCATTATACCCTCAATGTCCATCCATGTTGTCACAAATGGCTGGATTTCATCGTGAACATGATGTAATCTATGCAGAAATAGAAGTACAATGATGTACACCTGAAATTTTTACAATGTTATAAACCAATGTTACTGCAATAAACAAAAAATTAAAAAAATAAAAAAAATAGGGCGGAGTCAAGATGGCGGCGTAGGCAGACTCTGAACTCACCTCCTCCCATGGACACAGCCAATTTACAACTACTCGTGGAAAAATTACCCCTGAGACAGAACTGAAAACTGGATAAGAGGAACTCCTGCAACAACGGACAATCCCAACTGGGGTAGAAGAGGCAGAGACTCCCTTCTGGAGAGGAAAAACGCCACCTTCACAAGCCGCCAGCGTCACGGCCGCCGGGAGCAGCTCACAGGTACGCACCCTCCCTGGAGGCGCGGGGCTCTGAGCCGGGAGCACCCCCGCTGTGGGCATTTTGTGGACCCAGCACAATTGAGACCAGCAGCATAATATCTGACTTTGCCTGCTACTAAAGCATTGGGTAGCACCCCCAGAAAACCCGGTTCACAAAGAAACTAAAACTGGCTCTTAAAGGGCCCGCGCACAAACTCACCCGTTCCAGAAAGCATCCTAAAATCACCAGAAAGAAAGGTGCACAGTGCTTCGGTGACAAGAGACTCACCTAATAGGCCCTGAGTGCATCTCGGTGAGGGGTGAGACCTCTCCAGGGACTGGGACATTGGCGGCGGCCATTGTTGTGGCCTGGTGTGAGCGTGCTGACACAGACGCCATTGGAGTTCTCCCTGAGACCTGCTAGCCCAGGGTCTGCTCCACCCGCTAGAGCACCGATTTAATCCAGCTCAGCCAGGGCAGGCAGCCCACCCTAGAGACTAGCCCCACCCAACAACAAGCCCTCAGGCAACGTGTGGGCCTGCATAGATTGGTGACTGGATTTTCTGCAGCCTGGCAACTGAGCTGACTTGAGAGGGGCAGGGTGTGCACAAGGAGCGGGTGGAGAGTGTGGGGCGGTGGCAGAGTGTGTGGGGCTCCCGCCGTGGAGAGACTGGGTCCACTTGGGGAGGTCGGGGCACTCACACGCGGCAGGACTGTGTTGACTGTGTGTGTGGACCTGTGGGCGGCAGGGCTTTTCAGCCACAGAAGACTTGTACTTCTCAAAGACCCACATAGGAGGTTTGCTCCACCTTCCAAAACCTGAAACAATTGGGTGCTCCTGTGCCTGAGGCCAGCCCCACCCAGCTGCAATCCTCAGAGAGCTGACAAGAGACCTAATAGGCTAGAGACTTACAGCAATTGTAAGGCCCTGAGCCTAACAACCTGCCACGGTGGGGGCCTACTCACTTAAAAGAAATACTGCAACACAAATGTGGTATTAGAACTTGCAGCCAACTGTGCTGGGGCTCCCCACAGCTGATAAAGAGACTGAAGGGCCCACAACAACTACAAGCAGCTGAGCATTACAACAGCTGGCCAGGAGCATAACTCAGCCTCCCTGGGCGCCTACGGGGAGAGCAAACAGGCCACAGCAGAAAGATACACGTAGCCCACATAGGGGTCACCCCTGGAACATTGAGAACTGAGGGAAGCACACTGGAAGCCTCCTAAGCCATCACTTACATAAGGTCACCTATCCAAGAGCAGGAGACGTAGCTGACCTACCTAATACGTAGACACAAGCACAGGGAAAGAGGCAAAATGAAGAGGCAAAAGAATACATTCCAAGTAAGGGAACAGGACAAAACCCCAGAAAAGGAACTTAGTGAAACAGAAATGAGCAACCTACCCAACAGAGAGTTCAAACTAAGAGTGTTAAGGATGCTCACTGATCTGGGGAGAAGAATAGATGGACTCAGTGAGAATGTCAACAAAGAAATGGAAGATATAAAAAAGAACCAATCAGAAATGAAGAATACAATACTGGAAATGAAAAACTCATTAGAGGGACTCAAAAGCAGAGTAGAGGATACAGAAGAACGGATCTGTGAGCTGGAAGAAAGACTAGAAGAAATTACCCAAGGTGAACAGGTAAAAGAGAAAAGAATTAAAAAGAGTGAGGACAGTCTAAGGGACCTCTGGGACAACATCAAGCGCACTAACATCCGTGTTATAGGTGTCCCGGAAGGAGAAGAGCGAGACAAGGGGGCAGAGAATCTATTTCAAGAAATAATAGATGAAAACTTCCCTAACCTAAGGAAGGAAACAGACATCCAGGTACAGGAGGCACAGAGAGCCCCAAACAAGATAAACCCAAAGAGGCCCACACCAAGACACATCATAATCAGAATGTCCAGAATTAAAGATAAAGAGAGAATCCTAAAAGCCGCAAGAGAATGTCAAGTTACATACAAAGGAAACCCCATAAGGCTATCAGCTGACTTCTCAGCAGAAACCTTACAGGCTAGAAGAGAATGGCATGATATATTTAAAGTGCTAAAAGGAAAAAACTTACAGCCAAGAATACTCTACCCAGCAAGGTTATCGTTCAAAATGGAAGGAGAGATCAAAATTTTCCCAGATAAGCAAAAATTAAAGGAGTTTGTCACCAAGAAACCAGTGTTACAAGAAATGTTAAAGGGACTGATTTAAGGGGAAAAGAGAAGACCACAAATAGGAAAAATTATCTATTTCCACGATTAGAACGTAATGGATACAAATGCACAAAAAGAGGTTGGATATGATATCAAAAACATAAAAGGAGGGAGGAGGGTAGTTAAAGAGTACAGCTTTCAGACAGAGGTCAAACTAAAGTGACCATCAATTCTGTATAGAAGAAGAAAGGAACAGAGAAGGACTACTAAAACACTGAGGAAAAAAAAAAGTTAAAAATGGCAGTAAGTACATACTTATCAATAGCTACTTTAAACGTCAATGGACTAAATGCTCCAATTAAAAGGCATACGGTGGCTGACTGGATAAAAACAAGACCCATATATATGCTGCATACAAGAGACACACTTCAGACCTAAAGACACTCACAAACTGAAAGTGAAGGGATGGAAAAAGATACTCCACGCAAATGGCAATGAAAAGAAAGCTGGGGTAGCAGTACTCATATCAGACAAAATAGACTTTAAAACAAAAACTGTAAAACGAGACAAAGAAGGGCATTACATAATGATCAAGGGAACAATCCAACAAGAGGATATAACACTTGTAAATATCTACGCACCCAATGTAGGTGCACCTAAATATATAAAGCAATTATTAACAGACATAAAAACAGAAATAGACAGTAACACAATAATAGTAGGGGACTTTAACACTCCACTTACACCAACGGATAGATCATCCAAACAGAAGATCAATAAGGAAACATTGGCCTTAAACGACACACTAGAACAGATGGACCTAGTAGATATATACAGAGCATTCCATCCAAAAACCGAAGAATACACGTTCTTTTCAAATGCACATGGAACGTTCTCCAGGATTGATCACATATTAGGCCACAAAACAAGTCTCCATAAATTTAAAAAGATTGAAATAATACCAAGCATCTTTTCTGACCACAAAGGCATGAAACTAGAAATCAACTATAGGAAGAAAATCAGAAAAGCCACAAATACATGGAGATTAAACAAAATGCTACTGAACAACGACTGGGTTAATGAAGAAATCAAAGAAGAAATCAAAAAATACCTGGAGACAAATGAAAATGAAAATACGACATACCAGAATTTATGGGATACTGCAAAAGCGGTTCTAAGAGGGAAGTTTATAGCAATACAGGCCTATCTCAACAAACAAGAAAAATCTCAAATAAACAATCTAACAATGCACCTAAAGGAACTGGAAAAAGAAGAACAAACAAAGCCCAAAATCAGTAGAAGAAGGGAAATAATAAAAATCAGAGCAGAAATAAATGAAATAGAGACCAAAAAACAATAGAAAAATTAATAAAACCAAGAGCTGGTTCTTTGAAAAGATCAACAAAATAGACAAACCTTTAGCTAGACTCACCAAGAAAAAAAGAGAGAAGGCACAAATAAGTAAAATCAGAAATGAAAAAGGAGTGGTTACAACAGACACCTCAGAAATACAAAAGATTATAAGAGAATACTATGAAAAACTATATGCCAACCAATTCGACAATCTGGAAGAAATGGATAAATTCTTAGAATCATACAACCTTCCAAAACTGGATCAAGAAGAAGTAGAGAATTTGAATAGACCAATCACCAGTAAGGAGATCGAAACAGTAATCAAAAACCTCCCCAAAAGTAAAAGTCCAGGACCAGACGGCTTCCCTGGTGAATTCTACCAAACATTCAAAGAAGACTTAATACCTATCCTTCTCAAACTCTTCCAAAAAATTGAGGAGGGGAAGCTCCCTAACTCATTCTACGAAGCTGACATTACCCTGATACCAAAACCAGACAAGGACAACACAAAAAAAGAAAATTACAGGCCAATATCACTGATGAACATCGATGCGAAAATCCTCAACAAAATACTAGCAAATCGCATACAACAATACGTTAAAAAGATTATACACCATGATCAAGTGGGATTTATTCCAGGTATGCAGGGATGGTTTAACATTCGCAAATCAATCAACGTAATACACCACATTAATAAAATGAAGAACAAAAATCACATGATCATCTCAATAGATGCAGAGAAAGCATTTGACAAGATACAGCATCCATTTATGATAAAAACTCTGAATAAAATGGGTATAGAAGGAAAGTACCTCAACATAATAAAGACCATATATGAGAAACCCACAGCTAATATCATCCTCAATGGTGAAAAACTGAAAGCTATCCCTCTAAGAACAGGAACCAGACAAGGATGCCCACTGTCACCACTCCTATTTAACATAGTACTGGAAGTCCTAGCCAGAGCAATCAGGCAAGAGAAAGAAATAAAAGGGATCCAAATTGGAAAGGAAGAAGTGAAACTGTCACTATTTGCAGATGACATGATTTTATATATAGAAAACCCTAAAGAATCCACCAGAAAACTTTTAGAAGTAATAAACGAATATGGGAAAGTTGCAGGATACAAAATCAACATACAAAAATCAGTTGCATTTCTGTACACTAACAACGAAGTAGCAGAAAGAGAAACTAAGAATACCATCCCATTTACAATTGCAACAAAAAGAATAAAATACCTAGGAATAAACTTAACCAAAGAGGTGAAAGATCTGTACACCGAAAACTATAAAACATTTCTGAAAGAAATTGAAGAAGACACAAAGAAATGGAAAGATATTCCATGCTCTTGGATTGGAAGAATTAACATAGTTAAGATGTCCATACTTCCTAAAGCCATCTATAGATTCAATGCAATCCCTGTCAAAGTTCCAACAACATTTTTCACAGAAATAGAACAAAGAATCCTAAAATTTATATGGAACAACAAAAGACCCCGAATAGCTAAAGGAATCCTGAGAAAAAAGAACAAAGCTGGAGGTATCACACTCCCTGATTTCAAAATATACTACAAAGCTATAGTAACCAAAACAGCATGGTACTGGCACAAAAACAGACACACAGATCAATGGAATAGAATCAAAAGCCCAGAAATAAACCCACACATCTATGGACAGCTAATCTTTGACAAAGGAGCCAAGAACATACAATGGGGAAAAGAAAGTCTCTTCAACAAATGGTGTTGGGAAAACTGGATAGCCATATGCAAAAAAATGAAAGTAGACTCTTACCTTACACCATACACAAAAATTAACTCCAAATGGATTAAAGACTTGAATGTAAGACCTGAAACTGTGAAAGTTCTAGAAGAAAACATAGGCAGTACGCTCTTCGACATCAGTCTTAGCAACATCTTTTCAAACACCACATCTGACCGGGCAAGAGAAACAATAGAAAAAATAAACAAATGGGACTACATCAAACTAAAAAGCTTCTGCACAGCAAAGGAAACCATCAACAAAACGAAAAGACAACCTAACAATTGGGAGAAGATATTTGCAAACCATACATCTGATAAGGGCTTAATCTCCAAAATATATAAAGAACTCATGCATCTCAACAACAAAAAACTAACAACCCAATTAAAAAATGGGCAAAAGACCTGAACAGACATTTCTCCAAAGAAGATATACAGATGGCCAACAGACACATGAAAAGATGTTCAAAATCACTAACTATCAGGGAAATGCAAATCAAAACTACAATGAGACATCACCTCACGCCCGTCAGAATGGCTATAATTAACAAGACAGGAAACAACATGTGTTGGAGAGGTTGTGGAGAGAAGGGAACACTCATACACTGCTGGTGGGAGTGCAAACTGGTGCAGCCACTATGGAAAACAGTATGGAGATTCCTCAAAAAATCAACGATAGAACTACCATATGATCCAGCTATTCCACTGTTGGGTATTTATCCAAAGAACTTGAAAACACCAAGTTGCAAAGGTACATGCACCCCTGTGTTCATTGCAGCCTTATTCACAATAGCCAAGACTTGGAAGCAACCTAAGTGCCCATCAAGGGACGAATGGATAAAAAAGCTGTGGTATATATACACAATGGAATACTACTCAGCCATAAGAAACGATGAAATCCAGCCATTTGTGACAACATGGATGGACATTGAGGGCATGATGCAAAGTGAAATAAGTCAGAGGGAGAAGGTCAAATACCGTATGATTTCCTTCATTAAGTAGTAGATAATAACAACAATAAACAAACACATAGGGACAGAGATTGGATTGGTGGTTACCAGAGGGGAAGGGGGGAGGGAGGAGGGTGAAAGGGATAATTCGGTAAATGTGTGTGGTGATGGGTTGTAATTAGTATTTTGGTGGTGAACATGATGTAATCTATGCAGAAATAGAAGTACAATGATGTACACCTGAAATTTTTACAATGTTATAAACCAATGTTACTGCAATAAACAAAAAATTAAAAAAAAAATAAATAAAATAAAAAATAATAAAAAAAATAAATAATTTAGATGGATAAAAATGGGTAAAAATTTTGGGGTAAGATAATTATGTTTTATGGTCTGTGTACTAGAAAAACAGGTTCCAGAATCTTTTTGATAACTTGAAACTTTAAAGTTTTGCTAAATTAAGTTAAATGATAAAAATTTATTGAGTATCTGGGTCATTTCCACTTAAGATAAAACACTAAAAATAGATTGCTAAGCATAGATTTGTCTGCCTTTGGTTTCTTATCTCAGAGAAACTGAAAGATGCTTGGGTATATTGACAAACATGTTTTGTGCATGTTGAAACATTTTCTGCGAGAAAGTACATATTTCTGGAAAGTCTGTATACAAGAAAAGTAAAATGTATGTTGTCCATAAAGAAGGTATAAAGAATAGAGATATTTTTGCTTATTTTGTTAAGAAAGATAAATTTGTCCTAAAGTACTAGGGAAGAAAAAAGGAAAGAAGGCATGGGACAAATTCTGAATGGAAAAAGTAAGTGGCAGAAGGTTTGTAGAAGTAAAACCCTGAGGAGTTTTGTACATGGTCAAGTTGGCTGAAGTAAACTGGTGGAAAATTAGGATTTGGCTTTCTCTCTTATAAAGGTAAATTTCTTAAACTTTTGGTCTGCTCTTTATATAGAGGTTAAAAAGGTGTTCCTTTGAGTAAGTCTATGTAAAGGACAAAACATCCATGTCTTGTTAAAATAATTTCCTATGTTCAAAAGGACTAAGGTCTCTCTACTAAAGTTTTTGTTTTTATTTTTTGCCTGTTTTAACTCTGTTTGCCTTTGACTGTTTCTGTTGTCACCTTGATTAAATGGATAACTAGGCATTGTTCCAGGTTTAAGGAAAATTTTTCTCTTTTCTCTTAAGAAACCATGACTTATAGCAATTTGTAAGCAGAATTGAAGCTCTTATTTTTTTTTCTCCCTACTTGATCCCTCCAGAATTTGGAAACTTTTAGTAAATAAATGTTCTTATTTCATGGCAATATAGTTATTTGCATAAGTTCACTAAGAATCTGTTCTTACAACTAGACACAATTGGAAACATTGGTTATATTATCAAGGCTTTGACTGGAACACCATATTTAAAAAACATATGCAGGCTCTGATATGACTAGACAGCTTTTCAGGAATGAAGATTGGACTTTATGAAATAAAGCCACTTGGAAATATTGGCCTGGTACCTTATTTACAGCATTCCCAAACAGCAACCTTATGGATAAGTAAGGAAGGTCACTTATCTGGCAGGTGCCTGGAAGCTCAGTATTTTGGGGAACCTCAAAAGAAGAGAGGAATTCACACAAATCTGTAGGCATTGCAGGTGGAGTCTGATGATAAGTCCTTGGCTTGGCTTTTCTGGCCTTGAGAGGCCTTTAAAGTTCGATCTGAGATTCCTTATAAAGAGTTCCAACAAAGATTTAAAAGAGCCTGTATGATCAATTGCTATTCTTGCTGTACTTATGTAAATAATTGGGCCAAGTTTATTAAAATTAGACTTATTTTGCAAACCAGTGAGGTTTAATTTGGTTATCTTTGGTAAAAATGAAGATGATTTTAGAGAGAAAAATTATGTTTCAACAGAAACTATAATACGTACTTGTAGATGTTGGATTCTGGTTCTGTTAATTGTCTTCAAGGTTTTTGTTTTCTGTCTATAAACTGGACTGGATCCTGAATTCTCGTTTCCTCAAATATCTGGTGTAGATCTCCAAATTAACATTTTCAATGTTTTTTTTTCTGTCCTTTTCATTTGGAATCATTAAGAACTAAAACTATCCTTTTTCCTGAAGGCCTGCAAACTGAAGCTGAATAACTTGTTATAAACCTAAGCGAGGGCACCATGATAGCCCATGTTTGGAGAATCTTCATGCCTGTTGCTGTGTAAGCCACTTAAAAGGTTTACCTGAACGCCTGATGACATCATTGGAGACATTTTAGACTGCAAGGGATGCATCAACCTGACATCTAGAGATCTTCTTGACTGGCCATCCTCTGAGCTCAGAAATTGGTTTATAATTTTCTCTAATCATTAACCTTGTTTTTATTTTTGTTTCTTCAGAAATGCTTCTTATTAAATATCTGGTTACCTGCTTACACAATGTAGGCCTAACTTGGAGAGACCCTTTCTATGTTCTAGATATGATCCAAAAGACCTGGAGGGAACTTGAACTAAGGAAAACACTGTCAGATGTTTCTCTGCAGCATCTTTGTCATGGAGACTGGGTCCTATTGAAATCCTGGACTTCATCCCTGCTGGATGGGAACACATGAGAAATGCCATGGGAAATATGAACCATGCCATGGGAAAACATCACAACTGGAATCACCCAAACCTTCGGTGACTTCATACTCTAGACACTGACTTCTCTAAATGGTCAGGTGAATCCCTAACAGACTGCAAGTTGCTGTTCAGAAAACGGTCTTCTGGGGCCGGCCCCATGGCTTAACGGTTGAGCACGTGTGCTCCGCTACTGGCGGCCCGGGTTTGGATCCCGGGCACACACCGATACACCGCTTCTCTGGCCACGCTGAGGCCGCGTCCCACATACAGCAACTAGAAGGATGTGCAACTATGACATACAACTATCTACTGGGGCTTTGGGGGGAAAAAAAAGGAGGAGGATTGGCAATAGATGTTAGCTCAGAGCTGGTCTTCCTCAGCAAAAAGAGGAGGATTAGCATGGATGTTAGCTCAGGGCTGATCTTCCTCACACAAAAAAAGAAAGAAAACGGTCTTCTAAATATAAGTAATAAATAACTCCCAGGTTCTTACCTTATTTGTTGGACTATAGACAATAGGCTACTTGGTCACATTAGATTTCGTTTGGGGTTCTAGGAGCTAACCTTGATTGATTTACAGGCCTCTTTTCCTAGATTCCCCAAGGATTGAAGTCCATTATGGAGGGGATACTAAAATTTGGGATGTCTATTTTACTAATATGTGTGGTCATGCAATTATAAAATGTAAACTTAAGTGTTGTTCCAAAGCCGTTGATCAGAGTACTAAAATGTTAGTCATGCAAAGCATATCTCACTCTCCCCACCTGATACCCCATAATATTTAAAAATAAAGATAAAATAGTTTCATTCCTCTGATACTGATCTTCGCCCTTTTACAGCAAGAAGTAGCTAGAGCAGTCTTCGCCCCCATTCCCCAAGATTGAGGAATGATTATGAGACAGTGGGGATTGAAATTGAGCATGAAGAGGTTAAAAACTCTTCCCTGGGCTAGAAGAAGAGAGCAAAAACTTTGAGATAAGCTTTGCTAACTGCACCTGTGCATATTCAGCATAATCAACTGTTGTTTAAAACTAACCAGGTCTTTCTGTCCCTCCTTAGTATATGAGTGAACTGTCTTTCCCAGGAAATCAAGGTCCAAACATCAAGATTCAGCCTCACAAGGCCAAACGCAGGCTGAAGATGAAAACTAACTAGAAAAGTCTAGACAGTCAAGGGAAAGAAATTCACACTTAAAGGCCAAATGCAAGCTGGTGGGAAGGTGCCAACCAGCATGTCCACATGCTCTCCCTCCCTTACCTAAAACCCCATCACATGCTCTCCCTCACAACCTTTAAAACCCCTTGCCTCTCATCTTTCAGGGAGATGAGACAAATTTTAGAGCTCTCTTCTCCTGGCTGACGTCACCCAAAATAAAAATTATTTCCTTGCCATAATCCTGGCATTCCAGTTTTTATTTGGCCCCTCTTGTGTGATGGGTAAAGGACCTGGGTATGTATGCGGTAACAAAAGGAGTGGAAAGAAGAAACCCAGCCAGCCAAGCACTTGGCTAGTTCTTTTTCATGTGAATGTGGGGTATCTCAGAGTATAACTTGCAGGAATCTAAAATATAGATTAACAGAAAGTCTAGCCTCTCTTATGAACATGCCTCCATCTCCTTTGACATGTATAGAAATTTTTGAGAATGCTTCCCAGGATCGTATCAGCGAGGCCTGCATTATCCTCCTTGACCCACCAGCCAGAGGTGCTCCCTGAAGGACAGATGACTCCACAACAGCTAACAGAGGTCAGTAACTGGTAGGAGCTGCTGGGGCACTGTTGCAGCTGAAACTTGAACAATTCTAAGAGCCTTCCCAATGGATAAACCGTATAAAACATTATTCTGACACCATACTGAAAGTCCAACTCTAAGGAGCCCTAACATAAACATCCCTTGAACCCAAAGAACCTGATACTACCTCTTAAACCAACATAAAACTCTAATCTACCTTCATCACTTGTTCCCGGACTAGCACACATACACACACACACCCCCCACAACCACACCTTTCCGTTGCCTGAAAACTGTTGTTCTTCCATATTAATCTATGCCATCCATACCCAAAAAATAGTAATAAAAATTCACTGCTATTGACATCCCCCTCTTCCAAAATATCCACCAGTGTTGCTAAATCCTTACTTACCTACAAATGGGGAATCTGAGTTCACACCTATGAAACATGACCATGAATCCGAGAAGGCTCTGAGAATATTCCCAACACCAAGTATGAGGCACCTGACATTCTCCATCCCCTTGGGCTGTGTGTTGCTTTCTAAACTTGGAGAAGGCACAGAGCAGAGTTCCCTGAGGGAATAGCAGGGAGAGATAATTCCCTGTTCCCTCAGAGCACAAGGGGTCCCAAGGAGGCCTGCAAAGGGAGGTCAAACCATTACGGGCTGGGAGAGGTCTCAGGACACATAAGTCCTCATCTCGGTGACTCTGGGCAACTCTGCCTTCTGCAATGAGGGCTGGGGACCAGAGGTGGGGAATGAGAAAGGAATCTGAAACAGTGTTGGGGATATCTGTTACCCCTGGGTACCCTGTGTGCTGCCCCTCCTTGTTCTTCATTTGCTCTGGCAGAGGTGAGGGGGCAATGTAAGGAGGCTGGAGCCTTTAGCTGAAGTGTAGATTTTGAATAAATTTGCAGACATGGTGCAGACAAGTCTTCTGTGTCTGGAGAGACTGCAGTGGAGAGAGAACATCTGGAAGTGGGAAGCAACCAGGACTCAATAGTCCATGTTTACAGTCCACACCTATCAGGTATGCCTTCCTCCCTGCCTGCCATCTGAGAACAGTGAGTTCCAAAGAATCCGTGACTCAAACCTTGTCAAAAATTATTTTGAGTGTTTTTATAAGATATCAGTGAATCAGGAAAGGGTTATCCATGTGTTATTGCCAAAATCACCCCAACGAAATCAATTTCTATCTATGTATACAAAAAGGAATGCAGGGTCACTATGACTAAGCCTCCGGTTTTCACTTGTTTGGTTAACCTAAGTGCATATCAGGCAGACTTCCAAAATTTAACCATGTCTGGTTACTTACTTTACCAAAATATTTTTCTCTGCCTCATAAATAGCTAACTTTGGGGGTGGGGGTGCTGACCACTTGCCAGGCATTGTGCTTTTACATGCTTTAGTTCATTGAGTCCTCCCAACAACTCTGAGATAGGTACTCCCATTGCCCCCACTTTATGAATGGAGATACTGTGTCACAGAGAGATTAAGTAACTGGCCCTAGACCACTTACCTGATAAGGGACAGGATCCCACACCTAGAAAGTGGGCCAGAGCCCATGCTCCTTGCCTCCATGCAGTGTGACCTCCATAGCAGACAAAGCATTTCCTCTCTTCAGGGAGAAGCTAAGAGGCCTGGATTCCAGTCTTAGTTCTAACAATAAAAATGTCATGATAATTAAGGTCCTTCTTCCCACCAGACCTCAATCTCTCCCTTCTTTAAAATGAGGGAATTGGAATACATGATCTCTAAGAGTTTCTCCAGCCCAGAGCTCCTATGAGTTATTTTAAAGTTAAAGCAATAAGAAACCAAGAGACACCTTCTAGGAGAGAAGGCTCCTAACATTCCTGGTTGGTCTCTCTGCCCTGCCTGCAGTGAATTAAATGGAGTGCTGCCCTTTAGACAGAGACTTGAGCTCCACCAAATTTCTTCCTTACATCTGTTCAGAATCCAAAGTGACCATCCAGGCATTCTTTCATTCAACAAATATTTATCAAGGGACTATTTTGTTCTGGGCACTGCGCCAGGCGGGGTGGTGTAACAAAGATCCAGATGCAGTCCTCACACTTGTGCAGCTCAAGTGGGGAAGACAGTTTTGTAAGTACTAAGATTTGGTTCCCTGTATTGTGTGTGAGAGATGCACCTAGCCCAGAATCGGTGGAAGAATAGCAGGCCAGGTTTCCGAAAGGATGTGATATCTATCGTGAGCCTGAAGAGTGAGGACTAATCACCAGGACTAACAGACAGGGAGCGCTTCAGAGAGATGGAACAGTAAGTCCCTAAGTCAAGAAGAAGCAAGAAATGCTGGAATACAAGAGGGCTGGGAGGGAGCAAGAGATGGGTCCTAATCCAACATGACTGATGTCCTCATAAAAGGGGAAATTTAGACACAGGAACACACATCATAGTGGAAGAGGATGTAAAGAGACACAGGGAGAAGACCACCATCTACAAGCCAAGGAGAGAGGCTTGGAACAGACCCTTCCCTCAAAGCCCTCAAAAGGAACCAATCCTGCCAACACCTTGATTGTGGACTTCTAGCCTCCAGAACTGTGAGAAAATAAATCTCCGTTGTTTATGCCACTGAATTTGTGGTACTTTGTTACTGTACCCCTAGTAAATTAATACAGTGACTTATTCAAATTGGTATTTTAGAAAATTTGATCTGCCTATATTGTAGAAAATAAATTGAAGGGGACAAGAATGGCTGCAAGGAGGCTATTTTGGAGGCAGGAGATGATAAAAGTCTCTGTGAGGGCAGTGATGGCAGAGATGGAGAGAGGCCGAGACTTTGTAGAGGCAAAATCTCCAGGACATGATCACAGGTTGGGGTATTAGAGATGAGAGAAAATGAGGAATCGAGGGCAGTATCTGGTCCGTGTTTGTAACTCAGGTAAACACATGGCCGGAGCAAAGTCTAGTCAACCACCCAATCGGGAATCACAGGCACAAGTTCCACACATACAGGCAACTTAGGAACATGCTGAAGAGTCATCCTTTTCAGCTTAACATATAGTTCCAACTTTTATCTTGAGATGCCCCCAGCTTCAATGCCAAGTGTGACTTCATTTTCCCCACAAATATTTATTGACTACCCACAATGTGCCAGACACTGTACAAGCTCTGGGGATACAATGGTGAGGTAAAGGAAACAGGATTCGTATATATTACGTCAAGAAGAAGACAAGTATTAATCACACAAATAAATGAATAATTACAGGCCATGATAAGTACTATAAAGGAAGGGAAAAGAGTTCTATAAGAGCATAAAACAGGGTGACCTGATCTGGAAAAGTATTGGTTGAACTGATATCCAAAGGACAAAAGATATAGAGGAAAAGTATGCAGGACAAGGACCATCATGAGCCAATGTAGGAAGGAGCCTGAAACAGTTGAGCAACTGGATGAAGCCCCTGAGGAAAGTAAGCATGAGATGAGGCTGGAGAGGAGTTGGGAATCAATAAATATTAAATGAAGAGAGACTTTGTGCTGGGTGGAGAAGTACCCCCCCACACAAAGAGCACACTCACCCAGAACCTCAGAATGTGACCTTATTTGGCTATATGGTCATCATAAGCAAGTTAAGATGAGGTCGTACTGGATTCAAAGGGGCCCTAATCCAATGACTGTTACCCTTATAAGAAGAGAGAAATTTGAACACACACACAGAGGAGAATGCCATGTGAAGATAGAGAGACAGACACGGAGGGAAGACAGAGGAAAGATGGCCGTGTGAAGACAGAGGCAAAGATTGAAGTGGTGCATCTACAAACCAAGGAACACTGAGTATTAGCAGCAACCACCAGAAGCTAGGTGAGACACCTGAAACAGATTGTCCGTCAGAACCTCCAGAAAGAACTGACCCTGCCAACATCTTGATTGTGGACTTCTAGCCTCAAGAACTGCAAGAAAATATATATCTATTGTTTTAAGCCAGCCAGTGCGTAGTACTTTGCTATGGCAGACCTAAGAAACTAACACAGACTTTAACCTAAAGAGTTAGGTGACCAAATTTCTATTGTTAAAAGATCACTGTGACTGCAGTGCAGGGATGGATGGAGAAGGAGGTGTTAAGAGGGGATGTGGGAACCAAACACATCATTGGGATGATCCTGCAATAATCTAGGTGGGAAATTATGGCTTTCACCAGAGTGCTGGTGGGGAAGGTGAAGAGTTGCAAGATTCAAGAGATATTTAGGAGATAAAACCATGAAGATCCTTGAAGAAACAGAGCCCATGATGATGGGTACTAGAAAGACTGGGAAAAAAAAATGAAAAAAATCACTCTGATTCCAGCAACACCACCCCCTGCATGCTCCTAGCCCTAGCTTCCTGTTTTCATAGCCCAAAGTCCTTTCCCTTATCTCTGCCTTTAGTCTAGCTTCACCTCTCCTTCCCCACTGCTTGCTTCTTTATCAGGCACTTTCCGTCACCTCTCTGATATATATTGTTTGTAGTTTACAAACCACTTTTGCATATATGTTCCTCACTTTTCTCTTGAGAGCAGGTTTTATTTTGTCTTACGTATGAGGAAAGTGAAACTCAGAGTAGTGAAGGGATTTTGCTAAAGACATTGTGAGTAAATAGGAGAGGCAGGATTCAAAGCCACATCTTCTGTCTCTACATCTGGAGTGTTGTCCTCTGCCCTGCCTGCCACAGCTCCAGGAAAACTCAGCCCCCAATCAACAAGAGGCTTGCGAGTTCCTGCCTCTAGCAATTAAAGTAAGAGACTACACGCAACACTGATTTTGAAAGCCTGTCAGTCACTACAATAAAGATGTTAAGGTAGAAAGTTTCCATAGTGAAAAGTAACACCCCTGCACAATTGTTTCTGGCATAAACTTTTGAAGCTTTACTAAAGCATGAAGAGGTGTTTTGTGTCTAAAACCATCCTGGCTGGGATCCAGGCTCTGGCCCTTCTGGGCTGCATATTGAGAAAAGCACTTAACACCTTTAACCTCAACTTTCTTATCTGTTTAAAGGGAATGCTGTTGATAGCCAGATCAGAGAGCTGTTTTGTGTAATACACATAAAGTATTTAGTTCACGGTGCCTAATACCTAGTAAGGGCTCAATATGTCTTAGGCATAACTATGATTTGCCTTAGTTATATACCCATTTTCAAATCATACAAATAAATATGTCTCCTACAAAATCTCATAAACTCAGGTGAAGTGTGGTCAAAGAATGAAAATTATAAAATTTTGCAAAGAAATACAGAATCATTGCTTTCAAGAGCATCTAGGAACACCTGACAGAGAAGAGGATTTGGGCAAGAAGTAAAGCAAGTGTTGGTGAAGGAGGAGAAGGAGAGTTGGGGCAGGGAAGTATTTGCTATCCCTGTGTTACAGATGGGGACTCTAGCAATCAAGGTCTTGGTAATCAGCCTAAGACCACACAGCCAGAAAGTGAAGGAGCTTATTTCAAAATGTGTGCTCTTAGCAAAGGCACCACACTATGCTTGTCGCTTTCCAGTGCATCTATCACTATACCTGTAGTGATTTATTGCTTTTACTTATTTATTTAAAAGTTTAGCTTATCCATTTGCCTATATCCACCTTCAGAAAAGGAACTGAGAATCACTCATCTTCGTAATATCAGTGTTGGGTTCCCAATGAGTATTTAATACAAGAATATATTGAATAATTGTGAAAGCATAAATCCCCAACGTCTAGGAGTGTTTATTAATAAAGAGGTTCATACATAACGTAGCATTTTGCCAGGTTTTAATGAAAGTGTTGGCTCCAAAATGGTGACTAAACACTGTGTGCCTGTGTTCATCTTATTTACCTGATCCACTTAGTCGTTTGGGTTTTTTGTTTATTTGTTTTGTTTTGTTTGCAAGGATAGTAGAGAAATGAGCCTCAACCTGACATACCTTAATAAGTACTTATGGGGAACTAGAGAAATATGCATCACTGAGGTTCACCTGGGATTCTTTCTGAAAGGAAATCCACTCTCTGGTGTCCCTTCATTTAACACAGGTTAAACTTTTTTATTGTTCAACTTATTTTTATGGACTGTGGAAGGGAACAGAATCATGGACCATTTATAGTAATCCTGGGGGAGACAGGAATAAATTGAAACTTGTTGAATTGAAAATTCTAGAATTTTCTATATTCATTGGTGTATGCAGGATCATGGAGAGGGTAAATCAAACCAGCAGTGTCTCTGAGTTCATCCTCCTGGGACTCTCCTCCCGGCCCGAGGACCAGAAGCCACTCTTTGCCCTGTTCTTCACCATGTACGCGGTCACTGTGGTGGGAATCTTGCTCATTATCCTGGTCATCCGCTCTGACACTCAGCTCCAGACACCCATGTATTTTTTCCTCAGCATCTTATCCTTCATCGATGTTTGTTACACAACAACCATCGTTCCCAAGAAGCTGGTGAACTTTCTGTCAAAGAAAAAGTCCATCTCCTATGCTGAGTGTATGACCCAGATGTATTTCTTCTTGGCTTTTGCCAACACAGGAAGTTACCTCTTGGCAGCCATGGCCATTGACCGTTATGTGGCCATCTGTGATCCTTTCCACTATGTCACCACCATGAGCCACCGCCGCTGTGTCCTGCTGCTGGCCTTCTCCTGTTCCATCTCTCACCTCTAGTCCCTCTTACTAGTTCTCCTGATAAATCGTCTTCTCTTTTGTGACACTAATGTCATCCACCACTTCCTCTGTGACATCAATCCTCTGCTGAAATTATCCTGCTCCTCCACTTTTGTCAATGAAATTGTAATTAACACAGAAGGATTGATAACCTTGGTAACCCCCTTTATATGTGTTATCATTTCTTACCTACAAATCCTCATTACTGTTCTTAAGATCCCCTCAGCTGCTGGAAAGAGTAAAGCTTTCTCTACCTGTGGCTCCCACCTCACCATGGTGACCCTCTTTTACGGAAGCATTATCTACATTTATTTCCGACCCCTGTCCACTTACACCATCAAGGACCGGGTGGCAACAGTCATCTACACAGTTTTGTCCTCCATGTCGAATCCTTTGATCTACAGCCTGAGGAGCAAAGACATGAAGCGGGGCCTGAGGGTGCTGATGAGCAGGAGGAAGTCCTAGGCAGCACCTTCACGGGCAGGCACAGGAGTGAGTCTTCTCCTGTGAGCATTCATTTCTGCTGAATCCTGGTGTATATATCAAGCTACTTGAGGTTAGTATACCTAAGCCAAGTGATCATAGGAAATTGTATAGATGACAGGACTAGAATATTGTACCCAGGCTTATATATTTAGAATATATATCGTATAAATATAATATATATCTTATGTGTGTACCCACCAATAAAGGCCACCTTACTAGGGTCCCCTAATTGACCCAGGGGCTTTGCACCCATTCTTCATTCCTGTCTCCTATTCTCTTTTCCTAGTCACTCTTTTCAAGTACAGGTGAACACTAATAGTTTTCACTAATTTTTATAGACCAAATTCTCCTTTTTCAATAATTTTGAGTTCCCAGTATCCTTACATATTCCAAGAAACAGCTGCAATCAGTTATTCAATTTGCAGCTGTTTCAACATCTCTGCAATTACTTAACGAGGTAGTGTGTGTGTGTGTGTGTGTGTAACTGTGTGTGTGTGTGCACCTGTGTGCAGGTACATGCACATGTTGTCTTCCCCATAAGATTAGGACCTCCCCAATAGCAAGGACAGCTTCTTATCCACCACACAGAGAACAGATGATGTCTCCTCCTTTTTTGGAATCTCACTCAACACAGTGTCCTGAGTCCTGAACACAGCATATAATCAAGAGTTGGCACTCAGGAGCTAGTTGACTTAGCAACTGGGGTCCATCACTCTAGGTGACCAGCCATATGCAGTGGAGCTAAGGTTTGCTTCTGTGTCTCTGCTCTGGCTTTCTTCCCTTTGTCTGTCTGACAGTTCTTGGTCCATCACTCTTTCTGAACCTCTTTTTGGTGTGATTTACCCTAGAAGTATCTATATTTCCAATATCATTACCATCCATGAGTCTGCCTATCTTTTAAGAACAGATCACTTCTCTGTAATGTGGTTTATTCTGAGTGGCTTTTGAAGACAGAACTAGACCCAATATGTGTAAGAATTGAGAAAGTAATTCCTGGCACAGAATAAGGAAGAAACTCAAAAGTCAGTGTTGTTGAAAGGTGACATCCACCCTCCCTAGAGAAGGTATTGCAAAGACAGTTCATATATCTGGAAGGAAGTCAGCTTGATGATATTTAAGGTCACTTCCAACTCAGAGAAATTATTTAATATTGAAGAGCTTCAGATTCCTCATCTTTAAAACTGACAACAGTGATTTTTGTAATAAGGTGTATGTCCCAGTAAGACAGACTCCAAAAAACGTACCAGTTTTAGATATTTTGTTATATTTTATTGGGCCATAGAGCTTAACATAAACATCACTCTCTCAATCATGGTGGGGAGATATTTATGCTGTGGCAAGAAATGAATAATCAGAATGTAGTAGAAAAATTTATATTATATGTGAACATCTAAAAGTAGAAAGGTTATGGGCCGTCCCTGTGTCGCAGCGGTTAAGTGCACACGCTCCGCTTCAGCGGCCCGGGGTTCGCAGGTTCCGATCTGGGCTTGCACCGACGCATCGCTTGTCAAGCCATGCTGTGGTGGTGTCTCATATAAAGTAGAGAAAGATGGGAACGGATGTTAGCCCAGAGCCAATCTTCCTCAGCGAAAAAGAGGAGGATTGGCATCAGATGTTAGCTCAGGGCTGGTCTTCCTCACTAAAATAAAATAAAATAAAATAAATTTAAAAAATAAAATAAAAGTAGAAAAGTTAAACATCATTGTTTGGCGGGAATGCTTCCTTCCTAGTCTCAATCTTTCCTTCCACATGAAGAGAGTTTAGTTAATATAATACTCTTGCTTTTTTTTTTTTTACCCTATTACTGTTTCTACCCCAGGGAAGATAAGTGTCTTATCCAACTGGTAAATTTGGGAAGCATATATTAGACAGGTATCAAAGCAAAAATTGCACCAGGCAAAGTTAAAAAGGCAAGGAAGACTTTATTCAAAGCTATTGCAACAGAGGAGAGAGGCCAGAACTCAGCCTGGACTCAACTTTGCTTCAATATTTTTCAAGCTACTTGCTATATAGGGGCTTGAAACAGTGCCTTACATTGTACAGAGGGTGTGGATTTAAGCTGAAGAAATATATGTGTCTTCTTTCACTCAATATTATGAGACTCATTTATGTTGTTACAAAAGCTATAATTTGTTCATGTTCCTTGCTGTAGAGTATTCAGAATTGTATCTGTATCACAATTTATTTATCCATTCTCCTGTTAATGAACATTTGATTGGTCCAGTTTTTGGCTATTATGAATAATGCTGATATGAACTTTCTTGGACATATTTCTTGGTGAAAACATATACACATTTCTATTGGCTGTATATCTAAGAGTGGATTTTCTGGGTCAGAGGGTATGACTATTTTAAACTTTAGTAAATAATTCCTGAGACCTTGCTTTATATAGCTTGCTGAAGTGAGCCACCTAGATGTTAGATGTTAGCTGAGATCTGGGCCTCTACCAAGCTCATGCCTCAGATAATGCAATGGACTGAATGGTTATGTTCCCCTCAAATTCATATGTTGGAAACCTAACCCTCAATGTGATAGCATTTGGAGGTGGGGCCATTGGGAGGTGAGTAGGTCATGAGGGTGAAGCCCTCATGAGTGGGATTAGTGACTTTATAAAAGAGACCCCGAGAGATCTTCCTTCCCCCTTCTACTACATGAGGACACAGCAAGAAGATAGCCATCTATGAACCAGGAAGCCAGCCTTCACCAAACACCAGACACCAAATCTGCTGCCACATGGATCATGGACTTCCTAGCCTCCAGAAGAGAAATAAATGTTTGTTGTTTAGGCCATCCAGCCTATGGCATTTTTGTTATAGCAGCCCAAACAGACTAAGACAGGTAAGTATCTCTAGAATCTGTCCTTGTCCAATATTTCTGTCTCAGCTGAAGAAAGGCTGAAAAGCTGAGAGAGAACCCTCCAACAGATTCAAAAAGCTCAATGCAACCCAAGTAGGATAAACATAAAGACAACAACATGTATGTACATCATAGTCAAACTGCTGGAAACCAAAGATAAGGAGACAATCTTGAAAACAACCAGAGGAAACAAGACATAATCCATGCAAGAGAAAAAAAGAATAAGAAGATAAGAATAATCTCGGAGTTTTTATCAGAAACATTGAAAGTCAGAAGACAATGGGTCATCAACTTTAAAATGCTAAAAAAAAAAAAAACCCATCAACCTATAATTCTATATCTAGGAAAAATATCACTCAAAACTGAAGGCAAATGAAGAAATTTTTAGATAGATGAAGGTGAAGATAATTTGTCTCCACCAGACCTGCACTACAAGAAATGTCAAAAGAAGTTTATTAGGCTGAAGGGAAATGACATCAGGCAGAAATCTGGATATACAGGAAGGAAAGAAGGGCACTAGAGATAATAAAAATGTATGTAAATATATAATGGACTTTTAAAATATATATATAATTATATAGAGATAAATTATAAATCTGTTAATTATATATAAAGTCTTTAAGTCTCTTTAGGCAGCTGTTAAAAGTAAAAATAATAACAATGGATTATGTGGTTTACAGCATTTGTAGGGGTAAAATATATGACAAGACTACAAAGGATAGGGGAGGAATTGGAAATGTACTATTATGAGGTTTTTATGTTATTTGTTAAGTAGTAGAATATCTTTGAAAGATAAACCATGGTAAGTGAAAGAGCATATGGTAATCTCTAGAGTATCCACAAACACAGAGGCATAACTAAAGAGTCAATAGAAGAAATGAAACAGAATACTAAAAAATAATCCACCCAAAGGGAGGCAAGAAAAAATGAACCAAAGAACAAATATGGGACAAATGGAAAACAAACACCAAAATGGAATGGTAGGTTTAAACCCAAAACTATCAATAATTACATTACATGTAATTTTACTGACCACATCCTTCCAGAGATTTAAAAGACAGAGATTGCCAGCCTGGTTTTAAAGAGATCCACCTAAATTCTTTTTAAAGGAAACACTTTAAACATAAAGATACAGAAAAGAATATAGCCAATGCAGATATGCATTTCCTTTTTTTTTTTTTTTTTCATTTTACTGCAGACCCATGAATGCTTCATCATGGACCAACACTGGTCTACAGGCTAACATTTAATAATTGGTGTTGGAATATATCAGAACCTGGGAGGCAGTTCAAAAGTTATGTAGTCTAAGGTTAGGATTTTATGTCGGTCCTGGAGCATATCTGATGGGTGCTGCCTCAGCACACCTCGAAGCAGATGTCTGACAACATTCTTTTCCTGGCACAAATCCCTGTTAAGACCTTTCACTTTATAAAGGGTAATAATAATAATAACTACTATCATTTATTGAGCACTTACTATGCACTAGCTGTTGTGTTAAATACTATACATGTATTATCTGTTTTAATTTCTATAAGAACCCTACAAGATGGGTACTAATATTATTCCCATTTTACATATGAGGACCCTTAAACTTAGTGAAATTTTATAATTTTATTAGGACCACACAGTTAGTTGAGTTATGGAGTTAGGATTTAAAATATCTGTCTGACCCAAAACCCTGCTCTCAGTGCTATAATGTGAGACATGATTGACAACTCTAAATAGGACTCATCTATACTCAATTGATAATAGACACCAGTCATAGCTGAGGCACTAACAAGGGAATAATATTTGGAGTTCACTGACACTCAGTGTTTATCAAAAGTTTAACTAAAAGAAAAATTATTTAGAGAAGATTGCTCAGAGGACATGCAGCTCATCCATACTTCCCTAGAAATCCAAAATCCTATATATTGTCAACCCAGACCACTGAAGACATGAGCACCCAGACAGCATTATTTTTGCCTCCAAATTATTGCTTAGAGTGACTTTTTATGCACCAAGGTGATTGCCAAAAGCCTATATTCAGGCTGATTAAAAGAAAGTCCATGGAACGTGTCTGTTCTTAGAAACTCAGATGTTAGTATTTCACCCAAGCAACTGGTTTAATTTTATCTTTGGTCACTGTGAACTCTGTGACTGACGAGAAAGCTTGGAGCCAAGTCTGAGGCCCACCCATAGCAAGGGTCAGTACAATCCGCATTTTCAGAGTCATTTCTGGCTCAATTTTATGTCCCCACCCTTGTTTATTCTTTTTTTTTTGTTCTTCTCTAACCTCTTGTTCATTTTCTCCTATCTCTATTTTATACATTCTTATAAGCTTCCTTAAACTCTTCAGAAATAAAACTTAGTAGAAATATAAATAATTTTAAGTCAGAGAAGAAAATCTAACAAAATGTAGAAACAGTAGTTACCTTTGGGTAGTGGAAATATAGACTTTTAAAATTTGCTTCTTCATAAAGGGTCGCAACTCTCTGACCACAAACATTATTTCTTTTATAAGTATGAAAATATATTTTTTACTTACAGGTAAACTGTAAAATTCCATTTAATTTTTTTTATTTTGAATATTTGCAAAAGTGTAGACTATTAGTGAATGTTGAAGGTGAAGATGGAGATATTTGTGAGGAGGGGGAATGTGATGTTAATTTTATGTGTCAACTTAGCTGGGCTATGGTGCCCAGATATTTGGTCAAACATTGTTCTGGATGTTTCTACAAAGGTATTTTTTGGAAGAGATTAACATTTAAATGCTGGACTTTGAGTAAAGGAGGCTACCCTCTGTAATGTGGATAAGTCTCATCCAATTATTTCAAGATCTTAATAGAACAAAGACTGACCTCCCCAGAGCAAAAAGGAATTCTGTCAGCTGACTGCCTTTGGACTAGAACTGCAAATATTCCCTCAGTCTCCAGCCTGCCTGTCTACCCTGAAGATTTTGGACTTACCAAGCCTCCACAATCACATGAGCCAATTCCTTAAAATAAATAAATCTCTCTTAAATCTTTTTTAAATAAATCTCTCTTTCTCATATATACACACATTCCGTTGGTTCTGTTTCTCTGGAGAACTCTTGCTAATACAGAAATAGTCCATGTTCGTAGATCTAAAGACTCAATATTGTTAAGATTTCAGTTATTCTCTAGTTGATCCATTGCAGGAGTCAGCCTTTTTTTCTGTAGAGAGTTACAGAACAAATGTTTTAGACTTTGTAGTCCATATGATTTCTGTCTCAACTACTCAATCCTGCCATTGTAGCACAAAAGCAGCCATAGACAATACACAAACAAATCAGCAGGACTGTGCACCAATAAAACTTTATGGACACTGAAACTTGAATTTCATACAGTTTCCATGTGTTAAAAAATATTATTCTCCTTATGATGTTTTTCAACCATTTAAAAATGTAAAAGCCACTCTTAGCTTGCAAAGTGAACAAAAATAGGAGTGGGCCAGATTTGGGCTATGGGTCATAGTTTGCCAGTTCCTGATCTATTGATTTAATGCAATCTCAGTCAAAAATTCTATCATGTTGTACACCTTAAATATATACTATTTTTATTTGTCAAAAATAACTAAATAAAAACATTAAAAGCCAAAAAAAATTTTAATTCCAACAGGCTTTTTTTTAGAAATTGAAAAATTTATTCTAAAATTTATATGGAAATGCCAAAGAACCTAGAAGAACCAAAATAAATTTGAAAAAAAATAGAGAACTTACACTACCCAATTTCAAGACTTACTAAGCTACAATAATCAAGAGAGTGTGCTATTGGTTTTATAGGTCAATGAAACAGAAGAGTTCAGAAATAGATCCACACACATATGGTCAATTGATTTTTGACAAAGATGCCAAGGCAGTTCAATAGATAAAGGGTAGTTTTATCAACAATTCATGCTGGAACAATTGGATATCCATACGTCAAAAAAAAAAGACTTCAATCCTTAACTGACATCATATACAAAAGTTAATTCAGAGTGACATCAGCATCATGGCAGAGTGAGCTCTTCCCTTAGACTCTTCCTGCTCAGACACAATGAAAAGGCACTAATAAACCAACAAAAGATAGTCACACAACACAACAGATGTCTGAGAGACACAAGCAGCCATATGTCTGAAGGTGGAGGTGGTGGGCCCTCTGGGAGGAAGGAGGTAAGAGGATCTCCTTTCTCTCCCCCAATGGCAGTGACCCAGGGTGCGGGACCATGCACAGCTCTGAGAGGAGAGAGGAGAAGGGGCAGTCCTCCTCAGGAATACCTTCACTGTCCATGTTGCCTCCCAGCCCATGGGAAGCTCCACACTAAGGAGGCTAAGCAGTCGCAGGGGTGTATTCACCAAGCCAAGCATGCAAGGAGAACAGTCAGTGAGGGCAGAGCAGGAGCGCCCCCCAGGGCTGTGCACTTGAAAGAAAGTACCCCACCCCATGCCTGGCACACTAGCTCAGCCAAATGGCCAAAGCAAGGGACCTCCACCCAAGGGCACATATGTATTAAAGCAGCAGCGGCCAGCAGACAAATGCAGAGGGGCTTTGCCAGGATCCTTTCCAAAGAACAGGACAGCTGCCAGGGATTACAGTGGGCTCAGAATACACAGCTCCTGCCCCCTCCCAGTGGCCGCAGGTAGACTCTGTGACCAGATACTATCACTATGCACAGACATGAATCCACACCATCAAATAGTATGAAGAGGCATATTAACCCTCCAGACCAGAAAGAAAATGACAAGCACTCAGAAATCAATCCTGAGGGCACAGAAATTTACAATCTACATGACAGAGAATTCAAAATAGTTATCATAAAAAAACTCGAGTTACAAGAAAATTCAGAAAGTTCAATTAAATCAGGAATAAAATTAATGAACAGAGGGAATTCTTCACAATGGAGATTGAAACTATAAAGAAAAACCAATCAGAAATGTTGGAGATGAAAAACACAATGGAGGAGATAAAGAAAAGTCTGGACTCTTTAAAGAACAAAGCTGATAATATGGAGGAAAGAATTATCAACAGTGAGGATAGGAATAGAGAAATAGTCCAGATGGAGGGGGAGAGAGAACTATGATGAAAAAGAAATGAAGAAATTCTCCAAGAAATATCTGACTCAATTAGGAAATGCAAGGATTATAGGTATTCCAGAGGGAGAAAGGAGGCAGAAAGGAGCAGAGAACTTGTTCAAAGAAATAATACGTGAGAACTTCCCAAAACTGGGGAAGGAGCTGGAATTACAAGTAAGAGAAGCTAATAGAACTCCTAATTACATCAATTACATCAAAGTAAAAAGACCTTCTCCAAGGCATATATTAGTAAAATTGGCAAAAGTCAATGACAAAGAAAAAATATTAAGGGCAGCAAGGCAGAATAAAATAACCTACCAAGAAAACTCTATCAGGCTTTCAGAGGATTTCTCAGCAGAAACCTTACAGGCTAGGAGAGAGTGGAATGATATATTCAAAATTCTGAAAGACAAAAACTCAGCCAAGAACACTCTAGTCAGTGAAAATATTCTTCAGATATAATGGAGACATAAAAACTTGCCCAGATAAACAAAAGCTGAGGGAGTTCATTGCCACAAGATCCCCACCACCAGAAATGATCAAGAAGGCCCTCATACACGAACAAAAAAAGAAAGTGTTTACAAAGCCTTGAGCAAGGAGCAAGCCTTGAGCCTTGAGTCTACAAAACAGGCAGACAAAATCAAAAAATTGCAGCTCAATATCAGAACACAGGTCAGCAAACACTTAATTATAATATTATAAAGATAAAGGGAAGGAAAACATCAAAAAAAACTATAATCACTTCATTTTAACCAAAACCTCACAACAAGAAAATAAGTTGTGACAACAATAACTTAGATAGGGAAGAGGAAAGGGATGGAAACTGCTTAGACCAATGAAATAAGAGGCTATCAGAAAATGGATTATCTCATCTACGAGATCTTTTATACAAACCTCATGGTAACTTCTAAACAAAAAACCAGAACAGAGAGGCAGATGATAAATAAAGAGAAAACTGAGAAAACCATCACAGAGAACCACCAAACTGAATTGGCAGTCCAAAATACACGGGACAAGAAACAAGGGAAATACAGAACAACTGGAAAAGAAGTGATAAAATGACAGCATTAAGCCCTCATATACCAATAATCACTCTAAATGTAAATGGATTGAATTCTCCAATCAAAAGACACAGTGGCTGGATGGATTGAAAAACAAGACCCAACAATATGCTGCCTCCAGGAAATACGGCTCAGCTCTAAAGACAACCACAGACTCAGAGTGAAGGGAAGGAAGACGATACTCCAAGCTAATGGCAAACAAAAGGAAGCAGGCGTGGCCATGCTTATGTCAGACAAAATAGACTTCAAGATAAAAAAGACAATGAGAGACAAAGAGGGGCAGTATAACGATAAAAGGGACACTCCACCAAGAGGACATAACACTTATAATTATATATG
The DNA here is from genome assembly GCF_057802395.1 of Ceratotherium simum simum. Taxonomy (NCBI): domain Eukaryota; kingdom Metazoa; phylum Chordata; class Mammalia; order Perissodactyla; family Rhinocerotidae; genus Ceratotherium; species Ceratotherium simum. The sequence continues at coordinate 14,707,512 of NC_141928.1, forward strand.
TACCTAACACAGGAAGACCAAAGTATGTAAAGCAATTATTAACAGACCTAAAAGGAGATATTAACAGCAACACAGTAGTAGTAGGGGACCTTAACACCCCACTTACATCAATGGATAGATCATCCAGACAGAAAGTCAAAAGGCAAATAGTGGAATTAAATGGAAATCTAGACAAGAAGGACTTAATAGATATATATAGAATACTCCTTCCAAAAACAGCAGAATACACATTCTTCTCAAGTATACATGGAATGTTCTCAAAGATAGACCATACATTGGGAAACAAGGCAAGCCTCAATACACTTAAGAAGATTGAAATCATGTCAAGCATCTTTTCTGACCATAATGCTATGAAACTAGAAATCAACTACAAGAAAAAAGCTGGGAAAGTGACAAATATGTGGAGACTAAACAACATGTTACTGAACAACCAATGGATCACTGAAGAAATTAAAGGAGAAATCAAAAAATATCTGGAGACAAATGAAAATGAAAATACACCATACCAACTCGTGTGGGATGCAGCAAAAGCAGTCCTAAGAGGGAAATTCATAACAATACAGGCCCACCTTAACAAACAAGAAAAATTCCAAATAAGCAATCTTAAATTACACCTAACAGAACTAGAAAAAGAAGAACAAACAAAGCACAAAGTCAGCAGAAGGAGGGAAATAATAAAAATTAGAGCAGAAATAAATGAAATTGAAATGAAAAAATAGTAGAAAGGATCAATGAAACTAAGAGTTTGTTCCTTGAGAAGATAAACAAAACTGACAAACCCTTTTCCAGATTCACTAAGAAAAAAAGAGAGAAGGCTCAAAGAAATAAAAATTAGAAGTGAAAGAGGAGAAATCACAATGGATACAACAGAAATACGAAGGATTATAAGAGAATACTATGAAACATTATATGGAAAATCCAGAAGAAATGTATAAAGTCGTAGACTCATACAACTTCCCAAAACTGAACCAAGAAGAAATAGAGAATCTGAATAGACCAATCACAAGTAAAGAGATTGAAACAGTAAGGAAAACCTCCCAAAAAATAAAAGTCCAGGATCAGATGGTTCTCCAGAGAATTTTACCAAACATTCAAAGGAGATTTAATACCTATCCTTCTCAAACTATTCCAAAAAAATAAAGGAAGATGGAACACTTCCTAACACATTCTACAAGCCCCACATCACCCTGATACCAAAACCAGACAAGGACAATACAAAGAAGGAAAATTACAGGCCAATACCACTGATGAACACAGATGTAAAAATCCTCAACAAAATATTGGCAAACAGAATACAGAAATACATTAAATAGATCATACACCATGATCAAGTGGGTTTTATACCAGGGACACAGGGATGGTTCAACATCTGCAAATCAATCAATGTGATACACCACATTAACAAAATGAGGAATAAAAAGCACATGATCATCTCAATAGACGCAGAGAAGTCATTTGACAAGATCCAACATCCATTTATGATAAAAACTCTCAATGAAATGGGTATAGAAGGAAACTACCTCAACTTAATAAAGGCCATATATGACAAACCCACAGCCAACATCGTACTCAGTGGGGAAAAACTGAAAGCCATCCCTCTGAGAACAGGAACAAGACAAGGGCGCCCACTCTTGACACTCTTATTCAACAGAATACTGGAGGTTTTGGTCAGGGCAATTAGACAAGAAAAAGAAATAAAAAGTATCCAAATTGGCAATGAAGAAGCAAAACTCTTGCTGTTTGCAGGTGACATGATTTTATATATAGAAAACCCTAAATCATCCTTCAGAAAACTATTAGAAATAATCAATAACTACAGCAAAGTTGCAGGGTATGAAATCAACTTACAAAAATCAGTTGCACTTCTATACTCTAATAACAAACTAACAGAGAATTCAAGAATATAATCCCATTTACAATCCCAACAAAAAGAAGAAAATATCTAGGAATAAATTTCACCAAGGAGGTGAAAGAGCTTTACAATGAAAACTATAGGGGGTCAGTGCGGTGGCATAGTGGTTAAGTTCGTGCACTCTGCTTTGGCGGCCCGAGGTCCACAGGTTCCAATCCCAGGCACAGACCTATGCCCCACTTATCAAGCCATGCTGTGGCAGGCATCTCACATGTAAAGTAGAGGAAGATGCGCATAGATGTTAGCCCGGGGCCAATATTCCTCAGTAAAAAGAGGAGGATTGGCAACAGAAGTTAGCTCAGGGCTAATCTTTCTCACCAAAAAAGAAAAAAACTATAAGACACTATTGAAAGAAATCAGTGATGACATAAAGAAATGGAATGATATTCCATGCACAGGGATTGGAAGAATAAACATAGTTAAAATGTCCATATTTACCTAAAGCAATCTACAGATTCAATGCAATCCCAATCAGAATCCCAATGACATTCTTCACAGAAATAGAACAAAGAATCCTAAAATTTATATAGGGCAACAAAAGATCCCAAAAAGCTAAACCAATCCTGAGAAGAAAGAACAAAGCCGGAGGCATCACAATCCCTGACCTCAAAATATACTACAAAGCTATAGTAATCAAAACAACATGGTCCTAGTACAAAAACAGACACACATATCAATGGAACAGAATTGACAGCCCAGAAATAAAACCACACATCTACAGACAGCTAATATTCGACAAAGGCGCCAAGAACATACAATGGAGAAAGGAAAGTCTCCTCAATAAATGGTGTTGGGAAAACTGGACAGCCACATGCAACAGAAGGAAAGTAGACCATTATCTTTCACCATATACAAAAATTAACTCAAAATGGATTAAAGACTTGAAGGTAAGATGTGAGGCCATAAAACTTCTAGAAGAAAATATAGGCAGTATGCTCTTTGACATCAGTCTTAGAAGGGTCTTTTCAAATACTAGGTCTACTCAGGCAAGGAAAACAAAAGAAAAAATAAACAATTGGGACTTCATCAGACTAAAGAGCTTCTGCAATGCAAAGGAAAGCAGGAATAAAACAAAAAGATAACCCACCATCTGGAAGAAAATATTTGCAAATCGTATATCCAAAATTAATCTCTAAAATATATAAAGAACTCACACAACTCAACAACAACAAAAAATGGGCAGAGGATATGAACAGACCTTTTCCCAAAGAAGACATACAGATGGCCAAGAGGCACATGAAAAGATGCTCAACATCACTAATCGTCAGGGAAATGCAAATCAAAACTACACTGAGATATCACCTTACACCCGTTAGAATGGTTATAATCACCAAGACAAAAAATAACAAATGTTGGAGAGGATGTGGAGAAAAGCGAACCCTCATACACTGCTGGTGGGAATGCAAATTGGTGCAGCCACTATGGAAAACAGTATGGAGATTTCTCAAAAAATTAAAAATAGAAATACCATATGACCCAGCTATCCCAGTACTGGGTATTTATCCAAAGAACTTGAAATCAATAATTCAAAGAGACTTATGCACCCCCATGTTCATTGTAGCGTTATTCACAATAGCCAAGTCGTGGAAGAAACCCAAGTGCCCATCAACTGATGAATGGATAAAGAAGATGTGGTATATATATACAATGGAATACTGCTCAGCCATAAAAAAAAGACAAAATTGTCCCATTTGCAATAACCTTGAGGATATTACATTAATTGAAATAAGCCAGACAGAGAAAGACAACACCGTATGATTTCACTCATATGTGGAAGATAAACACGTGAAGAAAGAGAACTATTAGTGGTTACCAGAGGGGAAGGGGGTTGGGGGTGGGCATAAGGGGTAAAGGAGTACAAATATATGGTGACAGATGAATAACAATGTACAACTGAAATTTCACAATATTATAAACTATTATGACCTCAATAAAAAAAAGTTCATTCAAAGTGGATCATAGACTTAAATTTAAGAGCTCAATCTGTAAGACTTCTAAAAGAAAACATAGAGAAAAGCTTTGTAACTTTGGATTAAGCAAACATTTTTTTCAATAGGAAGCAAAAAGTACAAACCATAAATAAAAAAATGATAAATTCAGCTTCATCAAAATTTAAAACTTCTGCTATTTGAAAGACACCATTTATAGAATGTAAAGACAGGCACACGCTGGGAGGAAATGGTTGCAAAACACATATTGATAAAGACTTGTATCCATAATAGATAAAGAACTCTAAAAATTAATAATAAGACAAACAACCCAACTAAATAATGGGCAAAAGGTCTGAACAGACATTTAACCAAAGAAGACATACAGATGGCAAATAAGCACATGAAAAGATGTGCAACGTCATTAGTCATTAGGGAAATGCAAATTAAAACCACAATGAGATACCACTACACATCCACTAAAATGGCTAAAATTTAAAAGACTGACAATACCAAGTCCTGGTGAGGGGAGCACCTGAAAATCTTATCCATTGCAAATTGGAACAACCACTTTCCATTTTGGCAGGTGCTTAAAATGGTTTGACAGTTTATTTAAACATTTAACACACACCTACCATACAACACAGCAATCCCAGCCCTAGGTATTTACCCAAGAGAAATGAAAACATATCTTTATGCAAAGAACTGTACACCAACATTTATAGCAGCTTTATTCACAGTAGCCAAATATTGGAGACAGTCCATCAACTGATGAATGGATAAACAAATTGTTGTACATCCATGCGTGGAATATTAGTCAACAATAAAAAGGAATGAGCTATTGATACGTGCAATGACTTGGATGAATCTCGAAAGCAGTATGCTAAGTGAAAGAAGACCCAAAAAAAAGCTACATATTGTATGATTCTATTTATGTGACATTCAGGAAAAGGAAACAGGAAATCAGATCAGTGTTTACCTGGAGACAGGAGTGGGAGAAGGGTAGTGACTACAAAGAGGCAGGAGAGAAATTTCCAGAGTGATGGAAATGTTCTATTTCTTGATTGTTATTGTTACATAAGAACATACATTTGTCAAAACTCATTGAAGAGAAAACTTAACATAGATAAATTTTATTGTACATAAATTATACTTCATGTACAGTAAAACCTGACTTTAAAAAATAAAACACTTGGTAGAAAATAAAGGTAGTTACATTTTAGACCTTGGACTAGGGACCTATTTCTTAACTAAAATCAAAATGCATTGACAACAAAACATTGATAAAGCTGGCTCAGCATTAAAGCCAAAATCTTTGCAATGGTCTACAAGGCCCTACATGCACTGGCCCTCTGAGCTCTCTGGGCTCATTCCCTGCCTCTCTCTGCTCATTCAGTCCAGTCCACTTGCCCTGTTATTATTCCTCAAACACATCAGGCACCTCCTGCCTTAGGCTTTCACTAATCCCATTTTATAATTGCATACCTCCTTCAACACAAAGGAAATTACTAGGATGACTATGGCCATGCAAGACCCATCCTTGAACTTGGTGCCTCAATTCCACATGTAATTCCAGACCAGAGCCAGGTAGGCCCTGCTTGTCTGATTGGGAAGTGGGGCAGATGAGCCTGAGAAAGGATCTCTATTCCCACAGTACTTTGAGTTGGTGACCAGGCCTAATTCCTAATTATTGCTCACTTAGGAGAAGCCAAACTTTGAACCACAGACGTCACTTAATTAAACCACGAAGAACTTTCCTGAGTGGCTTATTAATGCCAAAGCAGGGGAGCCAGGAGATTCTCAACTGGAGTTTCTCTGGGGCCTCGTTAACAAGGTCATAGAATAGGCCAGGTCCCACAGAGGCGGCTCCAAAACCAATGAAACTTTTCTGATATTTCACACTCAAATCCTCATGAGGTGATGATCACTGACGCCATTACCAAAAGCATCTTCCCAGCCTGGGTCCTGCCTAACTCCCCAGCCTCATTTCTCTTCATGACTTATCATTCTCCTTATTACCAGAATAACAAGTAGGTTTCATTTCTTATGCCACTACTATTTAATTAACAGTAGCTGCCTAGAGTGCCAATTTGAGAATGATTCAAAGACTCTTCTCAATCCCAGTGAGAAATAATGCTCTGTGATAGATTAGCAAATGTGTGCCTTGGACATGGAATGGGGGAGATGGTCCCAAGCAAGCTATATATTCACCATCCATGCCTATACCAAATCCTGAACCAGCTTCATTCCCCAAACACTTACCACTTTTTCATACATCCATATTTGCTTATGTGATTATAATATCTTTGCCTCTCTTCTCCTCTCAGTCAACGCCTAGTTGTCATCCTTCAAGGCCTGACTTCTCTATATCTTTCTGTGGGCATTCTTCCTTATCCTTGGGTCCAAATGGGCTTAATAACTCTCTCCACTGTGCTTTTAACATCAGCTTATCATTGCAATTATTGCACTGATCTGGGTAATTGGAGGGCTGTGCTAGAATAACTTCTACAGAGAAGTTCTTGGTGGATGGGCTGAGAAGACAGGCCGTGAAGGAGACTTGTAGTGACTCTCTGGTGGGAAAAGGAAAGCAAGAAGAGTAGAGATATTCGTATGTGGGGGATAGGAAGACAAAAAACAGAACCTATAAGAATAGCCAAAACAAAAAATTGAGAGACTCTCCCCCTTAAAGATACCAACAAGGGTTTAGCTACATAATAGCCCAGGATATTGAGAGCAGAGTGAGTAATCAGTGAAGAGAAGAGTATAATCATATATTTCTAGAAGTCCCACACTAAAGGGAAACACTAAAGAGAGAAGGAAAATGATCCCAGATGAAAGCACAAAATGCAGGAAGAAGTGAAATGCAGTGGAAATGGTAAAAATATGGGTAAATCTAAATGAATATTGCCTATTTAAAGTAATAGTAAGGATGTCTTATGAGGTTTAAAATACATGTTGAATTAAAACACATTACAACTACACCTCAAAAGGCAAGATGGGAGGAAACAGGGTTCAAGTGTTCTAGGGTTCTTGCCTTCACAAGGAGATGGGAAAAAAATACTAATATATACTGGACTTTAATAAGTAAAAGATGTATATTGTAAGGTCTAAGGTAAGCACTAAGAGAATAGTTTAAAATCTATAACTAACAAGCTAATAGAAGGACAAAAATTAAATAACAAAAATGATCAGTTTAAAAGAAGACAAGGAAAGAGAGAAAAAGGAACAAAAAACAGGCAGGACAAATAGAAAATATATAGCAAGATGGTAGAATTCTGATTCCAGTAATGGCAAAGCAGCTTGTCTCACAGTGACCCTCCAACATTAATAATTATAAATTATTGAGAAGGAAACTCTGGTAAAAAAAATATATATTTGTTTGAAGACTTTAGAGTGTAAACAAAAGGAGGTAGAAAATGAAGGGAAATTAACCTTGTAAGAAGGGACCATATTGGGTGAGATTTGTATTTAATTGGCTTTGCTCCTGAGCACACCCTATAGATTGCACCAGGCAATATGTCAATAACCAGAATGATAGATAAGACATCACTACACGTCCTACAGATATTAAAGTGTAGTAAAGGAATATCATGAACAACTTTATGCTGATAAATTCAACAACCTAGGGACAAATTCCTTGAAAGACACAAATTATGAAAGCAAGAAAAAAAAACGGAAAATCTAAATAACTCTATATCTCTTTTAAAAATTAAATTTATAATTTAAGAAATTCCCAAAGCAAAACTTCCAAGTCTAAATGGCTTCATTGGTAAATTCTATTAAACATTTAAATAAGAAATTATACAAATCTTACATTAACTCTTTCAGAAAATAGAGGTGTGACCACTTCCCAATCCATTTTATGAGACCAGTATTACCCTGATTCAAAAACCAAAGATATTACAATAAAAGAAATCTGCAGACCAATAGCTCTCATTAATATAGACACAAAAATCCATATAAAATATTATCAACTTGAATCCAACACTATATAAAAAAGATAAGACCTCATGACCAAGGGTGGTTTAACCCAGGAAGGCAAAGTTCGTTTAGCATTCAAAAATCAACCAGTGTAATTCACCATATCAACAGAATAAAAAAGAAAAAACATGGGCGAGCCCCAGTGGCCCAGTAGTTAAGTTTGGTGTGCTCTGCTTCAGCGACCCAGGTTCAATTCCTGGGCACAGACCCACGCCACTCGTCTGTCAGTGGCCATGCGGTGGTGGCAGCTCCCATACAAAAAAAGGAGAGGAAGATTGGCACTGGATGTTAGCTCAGGGTGACTCTTCCTCAGCAAAAAAAAAGAAAAAACATGATTTTCTCAATAGATCAGAAAAAGCACTTGACAAAAACAAATTCAATAAAAGAACTCTCAGCGAGCTCAGAATAGAAGGGAACTTCTTCAAACTGACGGAAGTAATTCCACAAAATACTTACAGCTTACATCACATTTAATGGAAAAGACTAAATGCAATCACCCTAAGATGGGGACAAGGGAAGGATGCTGTCCTTTACAGATTCTATTAAATATTGTACTAGAGGTCCAAGCCACACAGCATGGCAAGAAAAAGAAATAAAAGGCAAATATATTGAAAAGGAAGAAGTTAAATTCTTTTCATTGGAAGATAACACTATTAGCTACATAGAAAAGCCCAAGGAATCTGCAAAAATATCTACTAAAACCAATATGTGAATTTAGCAAGATTACAGGATCCAAAAATCAGTTGTATTTCTATATACTAGCAAAAAAAAAAATCAAGATGTGCCTTTTATTCTCTGAATGTGTCATTTGATGGACAGAAATTCTTAATTTTAAGACAGCCCAATTCATCAATCTTTGTTTTGTGGTTAATGCTTTTGATATTCTGTTTAAGATAGCTTTCCTTAATCAAAGCTGTATTGATTTACCGTTCCCATTAAATCTGCAATCTATCTGGACTTATTGTTTGTTATATAGTGCAAGGTAGGGGGAAGTTCCATTTTTTCCATATGGATATGAAATTGTATATTTGGCCCAGTATCACTTATTAAAAATACTGTCCTATTACCACCACTCTGTAGTACCAATTTTGTCATAAATAAAGCACATATGAATGGGAAAAAAATCCAACCAAATTAAATTTTAAAAATAATTCCATTTATAATATCATCCAAAACCTTTAAATACTTCTGAATGAATTCAACAAAATCGTGCAATACCTGTATACTGAACAGTACAAAACAATGCTAGAGAAATTAAAGATCTAAATAAATGAAGAGATACACCATGCTCCTGAATTGAAAGGTTCAACATTAAGATGTCAGTTCTTCCCAACCTGATCTATAGGTTCAATACTGTTCCACTCAAAATCCCAACAGGTGTTTTTATAGAAATTAACAAGGTGATTCTAAGATATGAATGGAAATTCAAAGGACCTAGAAAAGCAAAAATAATCTTAAAAAGAAAAACAAAGTAGGAGAACTTGCACTAAAAAATTTCAAGACTTAGTAAAAAGCTACTTACTATAAAACTACAAGCCAGTACGGTGTTGTCATAATGATAGATAAATCAGGGAAACATAACAGAGTTCAGAAATATATCCACACACATGCAGTCACTTAATTCTTTACAAAGGTGCCAGCACAATTCAGTGGGGAAAAGAATAGTTTGTTCAACAAATGATGCTAGAACAACTAGATGTCAAAATGCAAAAAATAAACCTTGATCCTGTCTCACATGATACACAAAACTTAAGTTAAAATGCATTTTAGACCTAAAATCTATAAAGCTTCCATAAAAAAATAGGAGAATATCTTCATGACTCTGCAGTAAGCAAAATTTCTTAGATAGAAAAAAAAACATTAACCTTTAGAGAAAAAATGGTAAGTTGGACTTTATCAAAATATTTTAAAATACGTTCTTCAAAATTATATTAGGAAAATGAAAGGGCAAACCACAGATGAGAGGAAAATATTTTCAATACCTATAACTTATAATAGCAATAAGAAGACAACCTAATAAAAAATGGGCAAAAGATTTGAACAGACACATCATAAAAGAAGATATGCAAATAACCAATGATCCTGAACATCGTTAGTCATCAGAAAATGAAAACTAAAACTACACTTTTAATTAATACCCACCAGAAGAATGGCTAAAATTAAGAAGATTTATAGTAACCAAGTGTTGCCAAAGATGCAGAACAATTAGAACTCTCTCACATTGATGGGAGTGCAACACGGTTCGACCACTTTGGAAAACTATTTAGCAGTTTCTTATAAAGTTAAATATACATTTTATCACATGATCCAGAAATTCTACTCCAAATACTTGTCCAAGAGAAATGAAGAAATATATCCACAAGTGACTTGTATCAAATGTTCATAACAATTGTATTCATAATAGCAAAAACTAGAAACAACCCAAATGTCCATCAACAAGAAAAAGGATAAACAAATGGCTGTATATTTACATAATATGGAATGGAATGCTACCCAGGATTAAAAAAGAACAAACTACTGATAAACAGAACAACATAGATAATTTTACAAGATATTACATTGAGCAAAGGAAGCAAGAAACAAAACAGTACATATAACATGATGCCATTTATATGAAGTTCAAGAACAGACTAAACTAATCTATGGTGCTAGAAGTCAGAATAGTAGTTACAGCTGGAGGGTAAAAAAATTCAGTCTGTACACTGAAGATGGGTGCATTTCAATGGGTGCATTTATATGTAAAATATACCTCAATTACGTACTGTAAAATAATTTTTAAACCACCACACTGTAATGTCTTTGATGATTTATCTCTCCCTGCTTTTCCATTAGCAAGATTATGCCCACAGGTACCCGGCTACTTCGCCAACTTTTATACTGCTCAAAGTCCATTCAGTGATGAGATTCACTACTTTCTCCCTCGTTTGACAGCAATGAGAAGTGTCCAGACCAGCTAATGTATAAGACATAGCTGCCATTTTGAATGGCAGCTACCAGTTCAGCTATATTTATAAAGCGGAATATGTAGAAGCATTTCATTGGAGACACTTAGTTGGGTAACTTATGTCCATATTTTTCCAAATCAGCAGAGAACTCACCTCTGATCTGTCTGTTTGTGGGATAAGAATGGTCAGATTCAGATCAACGAGAAGAAGGCTACCCAACAACGATGATGCAGGATCATCCAGAGAGGCCCACAAAGCCAGGTTACTCAATAAATCCATGGGCACGGTGCCTGATGGTCACCAAGCCTTTCAAGGGCTTATGGAATTATTTGAGACTTAGAAGAAATAATGTATTCTCCAAAATACTAAAATAAAATGATAAAATTATAACTATAAATGTTTAATTAAATGTCTACAAAATGTAATACGCTACCTAGTTAACTAAAACCCACCTCAACATATATGTAAAGTATAAATGTGTAAATTATATTATATGTGGTATATGGATGCATTTTAATGTTTGGTATGATGTAGGATGAGATATCAAAAAAAGATGTGCCTTAGCACGAAGGCCAGGAAAATATTGCCTTGATGTCATATTATAACTTTTCTATTAAGTCTAATAAACCGTCCTTTCTTTTTATGTACAAGGAGATTGCAATTGCTTCTTTCATTTCCAGAATCACAAAGGAAGTCAGTCTACATGGTCCCGGGAACCAGGAGCCCAAGCTCTTGGAGACAGACTCCTAAATAACCAATGGACAAGAACCAGCCATCTGGCTCTTGTTAGAGCCTTTCCCTTCGTGAGATCCCTCACCCTGAGGCACATCTGGAGTCACTCCATTTCTTCTGATTCTGCTGCCCTGCGTGCCGTCCCAAGATTTGTGAAGGCAACCGACAGTGCCTTGGGTCACATTAGCTGGGATCTTGCCATCGGGCTGCTTCCCTCAACCCAGCATCCCAGATCCCAGAAAATTCCTAAAGCATAAGTCATTTGAACATGTGCTAACTGCATTCCTTCCGAATGGAAAGAATAGGGGCTTAGGCATCACCCAGACCTATGTCACCCTTATCACAGGGAAGGCCTCGTAGATCTTGGCCATCAGTTCAGCACAGGTTGGACATAGCACTTAGCTGTGGGTTGTGGTCCAGATTCTGCCATTCATAGGCTTTATGACCTCACAGAAATCTCTTCTCTCTGAGCCTCAGTCATCTCATCTGGAAATGCAAGGAAGAACTCCAATTTCACAGAGCTGCTTTCATGATAATTAATAAGATATTATGTATGATGGGATTAGCACAATTCCTGGCATGTAGTGAGCACTCAAAACACTGTCAGACAGATAGCAGATGAATGGTTGCCAGGGGCTGGGGGGAGTAGGGAATGAGGAGTGACTGCTTAACAGGTACAGGACTTCCTTCTGGAATGATGAAAATGTTCTGGAACTAGATATTGGTGATGGTTGTACAACATTGTGAATGCACCAACTGCCACTCACCAGTACACTTAAAAACGGTTAAAGTGGTCAACTTTATGTTAGATGTATTTTACCACAGTAAAACAAAACCGCCAAGCCTCCTTCTCCACCCCATAGGGTGAGTAGGGAGCAGGAATCAACTAGGATCTATCTTGAGTTCTTCCCACGGAGGCAAGAACCAAGACAAGAAGATGCCCTTGAGAATCTTCATGGCGGGGGAAAGTGGAGCTCGGGGTTGGAGCTTCACCAAGTGTGGCTAGAAGGGAGGGAGGGAAGGAAGGCAGCAGCAGATGGGGAGATAAATGGACACGGCCTTTCAGACTTCAGGGAACCAGTTTTCAGTGAACATCATCATAGGGTACAGAGTGCAAATCACAGATCAGAAAAGAGATAGCAAGCCTGGAAAAAGTGAGTCATGGGGAGAGGAAAGAAAACGTCACTCATCTAAAGAGGAAAAGAATAACCAAGAGGCAGCACGATACAGTGCAAAGATCTCCATCCGAGGCTTATGAACAGAATCCTCTGGAAGTCTATTAACATCACCAGTGCCCACCACCTCACTACACTCTCCACCCTCCATTCCCCCAGCCCCACTGTGACTCTGGCTCTGGAGGTCTTGAGCCGGCACATGGTGGAAATAGGCCACACTTTGGAATTTGACTGCTGCCTCCCACTACTTCACAGCTGTATGACTCTGGACAAGTCACCTAATTTTCTGCATCTCAATTTCCTCCTCTGTGAAACAGGAAAACCTACTCATAGGGCTATTAGTAAGAGTTAATGAAGTAGGCAGATAAAGTACACGCCACAGAGTAGGCTCCTTATTAATATACATTGCCCTTCCCCTTCTCTAATGGTGCATGTCACTCTCAAGAATGTATTTTCTCTTTCCATCAGGCCATAATGCAAGAGAAGACACAACAGGGGATTTTGAATAGAAAACAAGAACCATTTCCCATAATAAATGTGTATGAAAGATGACACCTTAAATAGAGCACTGCGGGCCAGCCCAGTGGTGCAAGCGGTTAAGGGCAGCCCATGGTTCGCAGGTTCGGATCCCCGGTGCGCGCCGACACACCGCTTGTCAAGCTGTGCTGTGGCAGCGTCCCATATAAAGTGGAGGAAGATGGGCACGGATGTTACCTCAGGGCCAATCTTCCTCAGTAAAAAAAAAGAGAGAGAGAGAGGAGGATTGGCATAGGATGTTAGCTCAGGGTTGATCTTCCTCACAAAAAACAAAATACAGTGCTGGTTATAAGGGTTAAATCTACCATAGAGGCAGCTATACTCATAATAGCCAAAAAATGGAAACAATCCAAATGTCCACTGACACTTGCCTAGATAAATCAATTGTGGTATTCATTAAATATCTGTACAGCAATAAAGAATATCCAACTGCTGATACACACAGCAACACAGATGTCAACAGACATACTAAGCAAAGCCAGACACAAAACAGCACACATCCTATGACTCTGTTCAAATGAAATTCATATGCAGACAAACTAATTGATGGTGACAGAAGTCAGAAGAGTGGTTACATTTCAGAGGCTTTTGACTGGGAAGGGGCACAAAAGAGCCTTCTAGAGTGCTGGAAATGTTCTATATCTTGATTTCTTGGGTAGTTACTTGGGTTTATACATATGTAAAATTCAGCGGGGTATGCACTAAGATTGTGCACTTTCTTGTATGTATGTTATACTCCGACGGGGGGCAGGGGTAGGGACCTGCCACAGAAGTCTGCAAGAATGTCTTGTCACATTGTCCTGAAACCCAAAATACCAAACCTGAAGTTGTGCAAATGGTTCAAAAGTCTTTTTGACCAAAAGTGTAGAAATTGAGAGCAAAAAAAGTATTTAAACCTAGCCTGGGAGGAAATCAAACAGGAATAATAGGTAAGACAGTGAGGAAAGTGTTTCACTGTAGTTTTCTTAATAGCGCTCTAACATTTTTGACATTTTGTGCTCTAACATGCTAACATTTTGATAGGAGTGGACTATGTACACTCGACAGTCTTTGCATCTCTGCTATTACGTACTTCTGTAATCTCACTTCTTAAATTCTTTGCTTGCAATTATATTGAGCTGCTGCCAGGTCAAAAGTGGTACCGTTGTGACATTCTCTGCAGTGTTCTAGGGCTGGGGCCCACAGAGGCAAAACACAACTAAAAACTCAGACCTACTGAGGTAGACCACCCATGTTCGGCCCTTTGAATACTCTTCTCACATATGGAGAATTTCACATGTTATGGGTGCCTCTTCCCCAAGGGACAAGCCAAAAAATTCACTTGCCCACTTTCTCTTGGAGCTGGAGTGCAGGCATGTGAGCTAGGATCCACCAATCAGAAGTGAAATGAAGACAACTTTAATTCTAAGTAGAGAAAAGTGGAGAAGCAGGCACCATGCAGAATGAATCCATTTTTGGCAAGGGTGGCTGTAGAAGCTGCCAGCTTTCAGGGGCAGCAGTAGTGGGGTTTGGGCAGCAGAGGTGCAATCTGAGATGCTTGAGTCCAGCCGCAGTAGCAGGGGCATCTTCACGGTAGCAGTGGCCAATGTTCTGGAGCATGAATTCTCTGGTTCTGCCAATGTTTCCATGAGCTACGCAATGTCCTATAATAAATTCCTTCCTGCTTAAACTGGCTAAAGGGAGTTCTGTTGTTTGCACTAAGATCCTTGAATGAATTATCCACTGCATCAGCTCATGTTCTCCAGAGAAACAGAACCAATAAGATATATATATCTGTATGTATGTATGTATATGGGAGACATATGTATATATACATATATATGGCTTTATTTTTAGGAATTGCCACACACAATTGTCAGGATTGGCAAGACTGAAATCCATGGGGCAGGCTGGTACGCTGGAAACTCAGGCAGGAGTTGATGCTGCGGTCTTGAAGCAGAATTTCTTCTCCTCTGGGAAACCTGTTTTTGTTCTTAAGGCCTCCAACTGATCGGATGAGACCCACCCACGTTATCAACAGTAATCTCTTTTTCCTAAAGTGAACTGATTGTAGATGTTAACAATGTCTGCAAAATACTTTCACAGCCACACCTAGACTCGTGTTGATTAAATAACTGGGTACTGTAACCCAGCCAAGTTGACACATAAAACTAACCAACACATCCAACCAAATCAAAATTCCTGGAATGACCATTCACATTATGAGCATTAAGATCCTTCACTCTGAAGGAGACTTCTTGGTGCGTTTGACATAAGTTTCCATTTGCAAAAAAATCATATACAGTTGTTCATACAAAAGAAAGTCCACCTAATCTAGGCACCTGCATTGAAGAGAAGACTATCCCTGGAATCCAGGCCATCCTCCCACCCCTACAGCCCTTCACCTGGCCCCAGCTGCCATCATCTCTCAGCTGGACCACAGCCACTCCCCCCTCATCCTTCTGCCAGTCTCCAGCCCTTTCTGCTCTAGTCTGTTGTCCATCCTACACAAGGGTGCTCCTTATGAAACACTAGCCTGAGTGTGTCTCCACTGATTAAAATTCCCTCCAGAACCACTACACTGCTTCTGTCTCCTCAGGCCAGCAGCCGTTATGGTTTGGTACAAGCAACAAATGCAACTCTGACTGATTTAAGTGAAAGAGGAATTCATGGAGCAGTCCCCAGGATGGAAGGAAAAGCTAAGGTCTTGAGAAATCCAGGCTTCCCTAGTGATCTTTGAAGCAGGAACTAATGGACCGTCTTTTCACAGCCCAGCTGTGGGGATGAATCAGAGTCAGTCCTCTTGATCTCCATGCAACTCCCCTCAGGGGCCAATTTATAAGGAGTGGGTGTCTGATTGGCTGGGATTGATTCACAGACCCACCCCTTGGTCACAAGAGGGCCCGTGATGGAACCACCAAGACTGAAATTAACCAGAGAGGGGGAGGAGTCTCAGGCAAAGTAGGGGAATTAGAGGCAGAGGGGAAATAGATACTAGGCAAGCATGACAAGACATAGCCACACCAGGCCCACCTCCGCACCTGAAGGATCCCTCAACATCAGAACAACTCAGGGAGCAGGACGGATTCCATTGTTTGCATTCAACAGGGCCAGCAGGGAGCGGTAAAAGCAGTCCCCAACCAGCTAAGGAGAAACAAGGGCTTTCTGGACAGTAAGACTAGACGCCCAACCCCAGGGACCCTCAGCCTGGACCCCAATTTCCCCTACTGTTTCTAGGCCATTGTTCTCCCCAGGAACTCTATGCCCACAGTGGGGAGCATAAGAGATCTTTCCTAGCCTCCTACCTTACCCTCTGACAGCTCCTCTCTCTTTGCTGGCTATGAGAGTCTGTGTGGCTGGGGAAAGGGTCTCAGGGCTTGGGAACCAAGCAGGGGAGGGCAGAACAGAGAGAGTTAGAAGGGAGAGCACACTCACCTTGCATTTCTCTGATTTCATTGTTTTCTTGTTTATCGTCTACTCTACCCGCACTGGAATGTGAGCTCCGTACAGGCAGAAGACTCGTCTGTCTTGATCGCTCACTGCCATAGCCCCAAGCCTGTGACAGTAACTGGTATGTAGCAAGCAGTTGGGAAAGTAAATATTTGTGACTGAACAATTAGAATGCAAGTCAGGTGGAGGCTACACCCCACCTGCTGCCTTTGGCTCTGAGCCAGACAGGCAAGATTGGGCCTGGAACTGAGTCAAACCATGAAGCAAGAGGAAGCCAGATGGGGGGAAGGGCACAGCTGTAGACAGCCAGACCTGGTCCCAACCTGCCTCTCGCATCTGTGAGGCATGTCACTTCACCACCGTGAGCCTCAATTTCCTCGGTTTTGAAATGGGGATCACACCACATACTTCACACTGTTGGGGTGAGAATAAGTGAGAATTAAATGTGAAAATTGGCACACAGTAAGTGCTCTCCTCCCCAGATACCCTTCATCTCTGTTGTATGCTCTGCAAGGGAGGAAGTTGTTCTAATCAGATGGTGGGAACTGAATGCTACATCTCCTGGACCTGGGGAGTTGTGTGTTTTAGGAGAGAAGCCTGGAAAAGGTAATGTCGAACCCACAGGGGAAATGAAACATCAGTGGAGGAATATCTAGGCAATGACAAGCCCCAGGGATCTCAGTGGAAAGTCTCATGCTGCAACCTCTAGCACATCTAGCTTGTGGCTAGGAGAAATGTCACTTCAGTGTTGCCTCTGCTTCTGGGGAAGGGATCAAAAGATATACATAGCAGGCAATTTGGAAAAAGACTTTTATTAGTTTCATGAGAAACAGCTGCCATGAGTGAAGACCTGGATGGGGATAGATCTCTGGCGGCTTCCAACCAATGGCCTGGAAAAAGCCCACCTGTTCCCTGTATATCCTCGGACGAGGGTCTAAGTTGAGGTCCCGAGAAGAACGCCCCACCTCCTTGCTCCCTCAGTGCTGGCACAGATTCAGGCCACGCATTCTCGTTAGACATGAGATTCTCCTGCTCCATGGATATCTCACTGAACAGGAAAATGAATCAAATCAACATTCTAGACCGTCAGATCAGGATCGATCTGGCATACCAGCCACTGTTCTGGATCAGCAACCAGGAACACAACATTCTGAATCACTAATCAGCAAGTCACCATTCTAGAGGGCCACCCAGAATTCTAAAAGCAAAATGAGAACCCCCTAACTTTCTAGGCGATTTCATCAGGAGCTTCACATTTTAGAATGCCTGTATTCCCAAATCAACCAGAAATTGGACATTCTACACTGTCAACCAGGAACCCAGTGTTCTGGCATGCCAAATGAGAACCACTCCTAACATTCCAGATGGTTAACCAGGAATTCAGCCTTCCAGTATGACAAACAAGGCCACAATGTTCCAGATAATGGGTGAGAGATGCAAAGTTCTAAGCGTCAACCCTGATACTCTCGACGCCAAACCAGGAATCCAACATTTAAGACTATCAACCCTGGCCTCAGCATTCTGCAATGACAAGCACAAAGTTCTACCCTCCAGAATGCTGCTGCCTGGCCCCCTCAGAGCTCTCCGGATGGCCGCTCCACACCGGGTCCATCATCCTTGGGGGGCTTGGGAATGCGGAAGGAAACATAGGGACAAGTGTTGGTGTTGAGGCAGACCAGCCTCTTCAGCGTGGCCGTCTTGACAATGTTGAAGCCCATCTCGCCACCAAATGTGCTCGGCTTCCAGTACTCCGGAGAACAGATGGGATTCCCTAGGAGGCCTTTGAGGGAAAAGGGAGCCCCAATTTCTATCATACTCTCCCCAAAGATGGAGTTTGGATGGCACTTCTCAAGAAGCAGCCCCGGGTAGAACTCCAAGGCATCGATGTCTCCATATAGCTCCTCCAACTCAGCAGCCATCTCCTTCTCTCCTACAAGGGGGAGAAGCTAGAGTCAGAATTAGGATGCCATCCATTAAGGTTAATCTGGGGAGGGAATCTTCTAGGTCCACTTTTTTCTGGAGCGAATAAGGGACTTCAGAAGAGCAACCTGAGCGCTGAGCACATCTCCTAAAATCTGGCCTAGCTGATTGAGCCTTCTCCAGGGCTGCATCTAGGGAAGGAATTTGCTACTGAAGAAGGAGTCAAGGCCTAGATCTGCCACCAAACAGCATGAGACCTTGAGCAACTTGTCTCACTTCTCTGTGCCCTAACTACCTGATCATTACAACCAGGAGAAGCTACCCATCTTGTTTCCTTCACAGGCACATTTCAAGGCCTTATCGTGGTCCAACCTTTGCATTCTACTAGAGCTCAGAGATGTAATGTAGCTTGTCCAAGCTCACACAGAGATTTAGCGACAATGTTCTTTCTGCCCCTCTGGGCTGTCACGGGAGACAGACATTGAGCTTCCCTACCCATTTCCTCAAATCCACCTCCGTAGGGCACTCATACATAGTTATGAGTCATGCCATGCCCTGGTCAAAACAGTTCAGTGGTTCCCCATTGTCTGTGACAAGTGCTCCCCAACTTGGCTGCCCAACAGCTGGGCATCTTGAACAACAACAACAAATATATATATACACACACACACACAAATGTATATACATATATATATACATACATACGTATATGTATATGTATACAAAAATATATATATACACATATACATAAGTACATGCATATACACACATGTATACATATACACATACATACAGATTCTTGGGCACCACCCAGGCCTAATGAATCAGAATCTCTGGGAGAGACATCTAGGATTTGGTATTTTTAATCAGTTTTCTAAGTGATTCTTAGGTAGCTGGCCCATAAATGGGTGTTTAGGAACCACTAGACAGAATAAAACCCAAAATCTTTAGCATGGAATCCAAGATACAATTTGGTCCCAACCTCCCATCACTACCCCCTCCAAATAAGCCCTTTGCTCCAGCCACACCTGCGACTGTTCTCCTGATTAGGCTTATTCTGTACAACCTCTGTGCCTTTGTACTTTCTGATTCTCTACCTAGAAGGCTCTTCTCTGTATTCTTCACCTGGAAAATGCCTATTTATCCTTCAAACTCAGCTGAGAAGCCACTTTCTCTCCCCCAAGCAGGGTTATTTGCCATTTCTCGCCACCCCCGGCGTGGTGCTCCCACACCCCTTATAATCCCACGGTCACAGTGCTGACCACATGTATTGCCCCATTTCTGTTTCCTTGATGTCTTCCTCACTTGATTGCGAGTCCCGCGAGGGCAGGAAACAACTGCTCACCTGTGAGTTCCTGGAAGGAGGTGTAGGGCTTCATGCCAAACCTCTTGCGGTACTCGTTGAACGGCCGCAGGCGCAGTTCACGGGATTCCTTGATGACGTCCACAGCCACATGCAGGACGTGGTAGTCCATGTTCCTACCTCCACCGATCTGCCAAGAGATAAACACAGCTGTGGTTTATCTGAGAACCAGGCCACACTGTCCTGGAAATGAACTTCAGGTCAGGAGTCCTTCCTCAGCCAAGAAAGAGAACATGGCTCAGCCTAGTAGTCACCATGCTGGGGATCTGGCCCCAGGTCTGCCACTTCTGTCCCTGCTCTCTCAGGGACCCACTCAGAGTCTCAGCTTCCTCATCTTTAAAGTATGGAGGGGGCCAGGAGGACCCCGCTAGTGGCTCACAAGCTCACACTGTTCTCCAACCCTTTGAATTCAGGTGAGAAATCCCAACATCTTGTTAAGGAAGGTTCTGGAACTATTGGGTTCAGCAACTAGGACTCTGTAAAAGAGATGACCACAGCCAAGAGCTCAAGCAGACAGAAAGGGCATCCCAGCTCTGGAAATGAAATTTGGAGGGGCAGAAGTGTTTCTGAGCCATGAAGTGATAGAAACAGAAGGATGGATGAATATTAGTTTGGGGGGGGCCAGGCTTTCCTAAGATGTTTTTTAAATTATTCCTGGAAGAACTGACATGTGTCTGTCACTCTTGAAATCAGTTCTTATCATAGAACAGAAATGTTTAAGCTTTTAAGTGATCCTGCTAAGGAATCTATTTTTATTGCGTCTCATTCCCTGTATCTTAGCTGAGAGTCAACAAAATTTACTGAGCATCTAATATTAAAAAGTGAATCCCTAGTAACCAGCTACCACTAGGAAAGAGAAACTCAGAGCTAGAAGGTAGGAACACAGGGTATCAAGTCACTCCATGCAGGTCAGATAAAGCCCCTCACAAGAATGCAGGTGACTACATCTGTTCTTTCTTCTTCCTTCTGCCAAACCTCCTGGGAGGGAAATGGTCATAAACAAGCAGGGAGCAAGCTAAGATCTCGCCATGAAAACTATAATATATACACAAATTTAGCTTAACTCAACTTGGAGTTTAACTCCAAGACCAATGGGTGGTGTAATATTCTTTGAAGGGAGGGAAAATAGGGTTCAAAGCCCAGGTAACCTGGTGAGATAAAGAAGTCTCCAGAAAAAAAATTCCAACTCATAACAGTTAAGGAGTACTAGTCTAGAGAAAACTTCATTGTTTGGAATGAATTGATAATGTTAATGCTTAAGAAAGAGTGTTGTGTGTTTAGTACAAGCATAATTGACTGGGAAAGAGGAAAAGCATAGCTGGGTGAAATCATACCCCTTGGAGCAAAGCTAGCACAGGCTAGTGCCAATTTCAGCTCGGCCATTTACAAGCTGTGGGGCTGTTGTGAGTTGACTTATGTTCCCCAAAGAGATATGTTGAAGTCCTAACCCCCAGCACCTGTGAATGTGAACTTATTTGGAAATAGATGTAATCAATTAAGATGAAGTCATACCCTATTAGGGTGGGGCAATCCTAATCCAATGACTGGTGTCCTAATAAAAAGAGAAAACAGAGAGAACACCATGTTGGAACAATGCTTCTACAAACCAAGGAACACCAAGGATTGTCGGTAACCACCAGAAGCTAAGAGAAAGGCATGGAACAGATTCTCCCCTGGAGCCTTCAGAGAGAGCATGACCCTGCTGAAACCTTGATTTTAGACTTCTACCCTCCAGAAATGTGAAAGAATAAATTTCTGCTGTTTAAAGCCACCTGGTCTGTGGCCCTTTGTTAGATCAACCCTAGGAAACTAATACAGGGACTTTGGGCAAGTTACTTAAGCCAAGTCTCAGTTTCCTCATATCTAAAAATGAGGAAGGTAAGAGGATCCACTGATATGGTTGTGGGGAAATAAGCGAGATAAAGCATGCAAAGCACTTACTGTAGTGTTGGTCACATAGTGACCCCAAGATGGAAGCCTTGTGCGGTGATTATCAGGGGAAGCCCTATTTTATCACTTCTCACACTCTTTGTAATATCTTGAGAGTCAACACACTTCGGTCACCCTCCTGCCTTGTGCCAAGTACAACACCAGAGCTTTTCACACACATCATCATGGTCATTCCTTGAAAATGCTTTGGAAACCAAATAGCCCCACCCAAAAGCTATTGTCTCTATTCACGTCTGTGTCCTCACAGAGAACACAGGCCATAAACCAGCCAGCAGCTGCCCGCTGGTGGCAGCATATGCTAATTTCAGTCAAATTACCAGGAGGAAACCTAAATCCATATGGTGCCACAACTTCATGATAGGGCTTAAGGACAAGGATTAGAGAGAAGCAGGGGATGAGGCAGTCAGAGAGCTGGGATGAAGGAGATGGGAGCTTCCAAATGGGGGGAAGGGGAGATTTAGGAGGGAGTTGATTAGGAATTTCAGGGAAAGAAGCTGTATTCGTTTGCTAGGGCTGCCATAAGAAAGTACCACAGACTGGGGGGCTTAAACAAGAGGCATTTATGTCCTTACAGTTCTGGAGGCTGGAAGTCCAAGATCAAGGTGTCGGCACGCTTGGTTTCATTCTGAGGCCTCTCTCTTTGGCTTATAGATGGCCATCTTCTCCCTATGTCTTCCCTCTGCATGTCTGTACCGTAATCTCCTCTTCTTATGAGGACACCAGTCAGAGTAGGGCCCACCCAATGACCCCATTTAACCTTAATGACCTCTTTAAAGACCCCGTCTCCAAATATAGTCACATTCGAAGGTACTGGGGGTTAGGACTTCAACATATGAATTTGGGGAGTGGGGACAATTCAGCTCATAACAGAGGCCTATGACTTAGTAAAGACCTACTATGTGCAGGCACTTTCAATATATTACCATAGCCTGAATGTCCTCCCCTTCCTCAAATTGCTACGCTCTCTGACCTCCGGGCCTTTGCCATGCTGTCCCCTCCACCTGGAACAAATCATCCCCTGCCATTAACACTACCTCTTTCCCTGGGAAATCTCTATGTATCTTTCAGATCTCTGCTCCGACATCACTTCCTTATCCACAACCCACAACTCTAGGTCAGCAGCGCCTCTTTGAGTCCCCAGAGCACTGTGGACTTTCCATATTGTGGTTCTTAACATGCTCTCATAATTCTGATAACATCAGAACAGCACTTGGCGGGGTGCCTAACACCTAATAAGCGCTCAGATGATGTTAGCTGTCATATGACTATTGTTCCTTTCTAGGGTGTAAATGTCAAAAGTCAAGGACCCAAGAACCACATTGATCTTGTTCACCACCGTATTCCCAACACCTGGAGTAATGCCTGGTATGGTTGAGTGAACAAAGGAACAAGAGGATGAATGAAGAAATGCTCACAATCGCACTGTGGGAGTGACACTATCCCCATTTTACAGAAAACAAAACTGGGATTTGGATCCAGGTCTGTTGGATCCCGGAGCCCACCCGCCCTCACCAATGCTCCTCCGAGACTTACCCGGCCAGCACTCTGGCGAGAGAAGGCGTCCACCAGGGCCTCAACCCCATAGTCCACCAGCATGGAGGTGTTGAATAGGAACTGCTCGTAGCTGTACTCCTGGGAGCCCACCTTGAAGGAGTCGGGCATGAGCGGGTGCCAGTGGTAGAGGTGGTTGAACTCCGTGGAAATGCGGTTGCGGTACTGGAACTGGACACCAAACAGCAGCTCCGGGTCAAACTTTAGCTGCAGGAAGTAGCCACTCAGCTGCTGCACGTACTCCTCGATCACAATCTTGATGGTCTCCCCTGAGAGGGAGGATTGGGAGAAGGGTCAGCAGAACACAGGGCTTGGGAAGTAGGCCAGTTCACGAAAAGGATTTTCTTTTGGCCTCTTTATTGTTGTTATTGTCGTTTAATTTTATTTGGCCACTTTTCCTATGTTTTTTGTAACAACGTGTGAAAATGGAACTTTCTGTCTCAAATTAGACTGATGTCCCGAGGCAAGAGCCACCAGCTACCCCATATTCCAAAGGGAGGTTGTAGGCCCAGCTAAGCAGGTCATGCAAAGGAAGCATCCAAGAATCGGTTTTGTGACCCTTGGGTGACCACCCTCCCACAGCCCATTAAAAGAGGGTGGAGAGGCCACAGAAGACAGGAGAGCAGAGACTGACCTAGTGAGGGCTCTCAGCATGCTGACACCCTCAGTGGGTGAAGAGGGCTTTGAAGATGCTGAGACCTACTGCTGCAGCAAAGGAGGGACACTGAGCACATAAGGTGAACCTAGTCCCAAATATATTTCTTATCTGTCCTCATACATCAGAATCCTTAACAATAGATTTTTCCTCTGTCCCCTCAGTAACCAGCTACAAAGCAAAGAGCCAGGGAAGAAACAAATTGAACATTCCATAAAAAAAAGAAAACTGGTCAATTAGATGTTAAAATAAACTGATATTTTGGCCAATTAACCATTACACAAATTGGCTTTTAGCAAATTGATCTGGAGCCAATGGATCTGCAATCAGCAGGCCTGAGTCTAAATCCTGGCTTCACCATTTCTAGCCATCTGAGCTTGTGCTGTGTTACTTAATCTCTCTGAACCTCATTTTCCTTATCTGTAAAATGTGTATTATAATAATATCAGTATAATAACATCCATAAGGTCGATGGGAGGAATAGATGATGAATGCATATAAACTGCTTGGCACAATTTTGACATAATTTTGTTAGTGCCATGGAGTTGATTCCAACTCCTAGCAACCCTGTGGACAGCAGAGCAGAACCCTGCCCAGTCTTTTTGTGCCATCATCTCACCTTCTGGTGCTATATCAGACATAGCAGAATAGCTCTGCTGCTATTCTTAGGGGTTTTCATGGCCAATTTTTTCAGAAGGATGTAGCCAGGTCCTACTTCCTAGTCTATCTTAGTCTGGAAGCTCTGCTGAAACCTGTCCACCATGGGGGACCCTGCTGGTATTTGAAATCCCAGTGGCACAGCTTTCAGAATCACAGCAACACGCAGCCACCACAGTGTGACAACCGACAGATGGGTGGTGTGGTTTCCTGACAGGGAAATGAACCTGGGCCGTCGCGGTGAGAGTGCCAAATTTTAACCACTAGACCACTAGGGCTGGCTCCTGGCATAATAGGGAGTGTGGATACATGTAGGCGAGAAGCAGGCGTATTAAGTGTAGGCATGAGGGAGAAACCCCTCTCCACACTTGCACATTACAAAACGGTCAGACCAAGCCTTACAATCTCTCTCCACTCAGGAAACAGCCCCCCTCATGATGTGGAGGAAGTAGCATGAACTTTGGTGGCAGCCAGACCTGATTCAAGTCTCCTTCAGTTGAGTGGCCTTGGAGAATTCACTTAACCTCTCTGACTCTCAGTTTTCACAAGGGTAATGATATCTGGCTCCTAAGATTGTTGGGGAGGGTTAAATGAAGCATTGGACTTGCACTGCCCTACGAGTCCTGCCTTTGGTCACAGCTTTATCACCAGTCAGTGCTGAGCAGCCTGCAGCCACAGACCTGCCCTCTCTGGTCAAGGTCTCTGCAATGCTGGGACTTCAGAACTAGCCCCTTCTCCTTCTTTAGACTGTTTCTATCCCTGATGCATGGCACTTCCAGACTCCAGGGAATCAGGCACTATAATTGGGACCAGCCATGCCCAGTGATGCCCAGAGGCAGGGGAAGGGGGTTACTGGTGACTCAGAGTGACCGTCTGGACAGGGGTGTCAGGTGCCAAGCTCACAAGCAGGAAACATCTGGCATTTTAGGCTGCAGACTCGCCCCCACAGGGGACACAGAAATATCCTGTCCCTGAGTCACCTAGAAGCTACCAAACTTCAGGAAGGCAGATACATGCAGGGCAGGAAACCTGAGGATTCCTGAAAGCTGGGCAAGTGGAGTTTGACCTGCATATGCTGGCCATGTCCCTGTGTGCCTCTGCGTGCAATACAATGGGGAAACTGAGACTTGGGGTGGCTGATCAAATTTGCTACAAGTCACCCAGCTAATAATCAACCATCACAGCCATCCATTTTCTGAAGGCCTACTATATGCTAAGTGCTTTCTCATTCATCATCTCAACAAATCCTTAAAACCATCATTATCCTCAACGTCCACATTTGGAGAGTGAGGCTCATATAGGGGAAGGGGCCTGCTCAAGCTCTCACAGCTAATAAACAGAAGAGCTAGGATTCTAATCCCAGCTCTCCGTCCCCAAGCCCTCCACCCCCTGCTTCTCAGGATGGAGGTTGTGACCTTCCAGGACAGGGCTGGTTTGGAGTCCTCACCGATGAGGATGAGGCGGGCCGTCTGGAAGAGCTGCTCATCGCCCCAGGTGGGGTGCTCAGTCTTCAGCAGGTCACACACACGGTTATGCTCGCGCAGCCAGAGCGTGGCATAGAGCATGAGCCCAGGAAGCAGCCCAAACACCTCCTGACCCACGGCCATCTGTCTCTGGGGCAGAACGCCCTGTGGGTAGTGCATCAACACAGGCGCCTCTTCCACGGACGGCGGGTACACCTCTCCATTCAGCACCTGCGGGATGGGATTGCCTGGCAACCTGGGGACACGGGCCACAGCTGACACCCTCTCATTCCTACTTACAGCTGCCTGAATCAGGCAGGGCAACTGCACATCCTCCCTGACGACGGCCTGTTGATTCTATCTCCTAAATCTCTCTTAAAGTGGGTCCCTTTCTCTCTATCCCCACTACGACCACCCGCTTCCAACCCACCTTCATCTTCCACCCCGCCTCCTCTTGTAAGTGGCTCCCTACACCCACCCCTGACCCCAGACCGTCCATTCTTGTCTCTGCAACCACGGCAATCCTTTTAAAAACCCAAACTTAGCCTCACGCCCTGGCTTAAAACCCTTCTAAGTCCTCTCTCTGCTTTTGGTAGAAATCAGAAATCCTTAACAGAGCCCCACAGAGTCTCCACCCTTACCTGGAACCATTCAGGTGCCCAGCAGCACCTTCCTTCTATCTTCCCTGCATGTCCCTCAAGCTGCTTCCCCTCTCCAAGCCCTGGCACATGCTAACCTAGAGAGCCCTTTCCCCTCCTGGGCCTCCCAACACCTCCTCATCCTTCATGCAACTCTTGGTTTATTCACACTTCCCAGGGACACTTCCCACACTCTGAATACTCACGTGGCTTCTTCCTGGTGGAGAAGTTATCATGCTAGTTATCACAAGCATAACAAATTATATGGTAGTTTCTTCATTCGTTCAATAAATATACACCAGAGACCTACTATACGCCAAGTACTGTCCTTAGCCCTAAAGAGTCAGCAGTGAACTTTTTGTTTTGGTTTTTGTTTGTTTAGATTTGCAGGGTCCAATATGGTAGCCAGCAGCCACGTGTAGCTATTGAGCACTAGAGATGTGGCTGGTGTGAAGGACAAACTGAATTTTTTGTGTGTGTGGGGAAAACCAGCTCTGAGCTAACATCCATTGCCAATCCTCCTCTTTTTGCTGAGGAGGATTAGCCCTGAGCTAACATCTGTGCCCATCTCTATTTTGTACGTGGGACGCCACCACAGCATGGCTTGATGAGTGGTGCATAGGTCCGTGCCTGGGATCTGAACCCGCGAACCCTGGGCCGTTGAAGCAGAGCACATGAACTTAACCACTACACCACCAGGCCAGCCCCTGAATTTATTTATTTATTTATTTATTTTTTGTGAGGAGGACTAGCCCTGTGTTAACATCCGGTGACAATCCTCCCCTTTTTTCTTGAGGAAGAGGGGCCCTGAGCTAACATCTGTGCCCATCTTCCTCTACTTTATATGGGACGCCACCACAGCATGGCTTACCAAGCGGTGCGTCAGTGTGCGCCCGGGATCTGAACCTGTGAACCCCCGGCCCCCGAAGCGGAGTACACGCACCTAACCACTTGCACCACCAGACCGGCCCAGCCCCTGAATTTTTAACTTAATTAATTTAGATTTTAATTTTAAAACTGATACTTCAGCTATTGGAAAATCTTTAAGTACACTCAGAACAACTTGGGCATGTAAATTCATGTTTTCAACTGTAAATTTTATGAACTCTAAATGCAGATCAGATATCTCCAATGAAAGTTCGGCATCCAAATCGAGATGTGCTGTAAGTGTAAAATAAGGATCAGATTGAGATGATTTAGCATGAAAAAAAAGAATGTGAGATATTTTATTAATGATTTTTGTACTGATTACATGTTGAAATGATAATATTCTGGAAATATTGGGTGAAACAAAATATATTATTAAAATCAATTTCACCTGTTTCTTTTTACCTTTTTTTAATGTGGTCACTAGAAAAATTTTAATTATATGTGTAGTTTGCATTATATTTCTATTGGATGGTGTTAGTTCAGACAACAAGTCCCTGTGGAACTAGCATTCTGGTGTTTATATCTGTGGCCCCTGATGACTATGAGTTTCTTGAGTGCAGGGCCCCTAATTATGACAGTCACTGCTCAACCACCTACGCCAGACACATCGTAGTGCCCAATTAATATGGAATAATTAAATGAGCAAATGCAAACTGGACATGCCCATCTCCTGTCGAGCCCCAAAATCCACCTCCCAGGAAGACATGAGAGACTATGTCTGTTCCTCGTCTGCTGCTCTTGCCTGGCACCTTCTCCCAGAGTTTATTGTCTCTCCTCCTCACACACACCTCCAGCTCCTGCAGCTGGCCCTCTGAGGACACCACCCAGACCACGGAAGGTGCTTCCCAATGCCCCATCCCCACGCCCGGCGCTACCTGGTACTTGAGTTTCCCATCCTTAAAGAGCCGCAGGTGATACTGACGTTCCAGATTGTCTCCATAAATGTGGCCGAGGTCTACCTGAGGACAGAGGGTGGGTCCATTCAGATCACCAGGTCCTGCCCTAACAGCAACAACGTGTATGTGCCAAGTTAGGTCCTGCCAACTTAGGTTAGAGATGCCCTGAGCCCCTCCTAGTTACTCACCCCATGGCCCAAGGCCTTGGTGAAGCCAGGACCCATTTTGCCAGAAGTTTTGAAGAACTGGTGGGTGAAATGTTGTGCAAAGAAGGCAAACATGAGATTGGTGCCTTGGGGGTCAGGTATGAACTTCCTCCTGAGTAGGAAGCGATGGCTCAGGAGCTGGGCATCTGGCAACTGCTTCTTCCCTGGTTGGAGAGGTGGGAAAGACCAGTAGCTGCCTCCTGTCTGGATCTTCCTGCCCCAGGGCCCTCTGGGCTCATCAGACCAAACTGGTCCATGCCCAGAGCCACCTCTGCAGGGCCACCTACCTCCCACCAGATGGCCCCTTGCACCTTCTCTACCAAAAGACCCTAGAAGTACTTATAGGTGAAATGGCATGATATACGGAATTTGCTTTAAAATATTCCATAAAAAATAAGGTGAGAAGAGACAGATGAAATACGATTGGTAAATTTGGATAAGTCTTGAAACCGAGAGATGGATACATAGGAGATCACTGTACTTTCCTCTCAACTTTGGTGTATGTTTACAACTTTGAAAAAGCTAACCAAAAAGAAAGGAGAAAGAAAAGAGAAAAAGAAATTGGACTCCCCAGCCCTGGAGCAAAGTGAACACAGAAAGTCATTTCATCTCTCTGAATCTCCACTTCTTCATCTGTAAAATAGAGCAAATGATACTTATTTTATGCAGTGGATTTGAGTAGTGAATGAGATAACGTAAGCATCACAGAGAACTGGTGAGGTAGAAAGCTTTTAAATCAAAGGTCAGCAAAATTTTTCTGTAAAAGGCCAGAGAGTCAATATTGTAGGCTTTGCCAACATATGGTCTCTGTCACATCTACTCAGCTTTGCTGTTACACCAAGAAAGCAGCCATGGATGATATGTAATGAATGTAACTGTGTTCCAGTAAAACTTTATTTACAAAACAGGGGGTGGGCTGAATTTGATCTGCAGGCTGGAGTTTGCCAACCTATTTTAAGTGATGCTAGTCTTTCTCTGTCTGGATTCAAGACAAGTCACCTTGAAGCATGTGTCTGTCATTATGAGAATAAGTATTAAGAGGCCTTTCTTAATTATGTCAATGTCAGATGAGTTGGTACCCAATGCCCTCACAGAAAGAAAGAGTTGACTTTTTGTGTTCTGGTAAAGGCATCCTTTCACAATACCTCATGCGAGGAACAGTGTTGAAGGTTCAAGATCAATAGAAAAGCGCTTTGGATTGAAATGGCTGACTGGTTTCCTCTAGCAGGAAAAGTCATCAAGCACCCCAAAGGGAACTCACCAAAAGGGAAGTTGGAGGGAGTGATCTGTACCCCATGACCTGGAATCATCACTCAGATTCACACTGAGCAAGGACTGGTTCCAGCAAAGTGTTGGCAGAGTCCAGAAGATCTACGAGACCCAGCTATCCTGGCAGAATGGTTATGCTTTGGGAATAGTAGCTATACATGAGCATGCAAACCATCAGAGTAGTGCCCTTGAGGCCCAGCTAAGGACATCAATACATATGCAAGGTTCTGAACCTGCAAAAGCACACAACCACGGGGCTACACAGGACCAGTGTTCAGTGGCGGGAACTGAAGTGATGGCAGTGGAGGATTGATGCCTCTCTTGTCCTCTCCGAAAGTGAAGCTGAATTGATGACTCTGGACTGAGTAAACTCCCAGGTTTTTGGACAACCAGGAATACAGTGGGAAGAAGGGCTTAGGAGGAAGACCCCTGCCAATGAGACCAAGTGGGGTCTTGGGCAACTAAAGAAAAAAATCTGACTTTTTGTATAATCTACATTGATGAAGCCTGGAAAACTATTTACATTAGTAAAGAACCAAACATGGAATTAGCACCCAATAAATAGCACATGATTACTTTCCTCCTACATTTCAACTTTTAAGTCACCCCCATCCCAACAAGATCCCACTCATTCAGCAGACAAGGTTCAGGCACAGAGGCACCTGGAAATAAGGAAACACTAGTCTGACTCTGCCACTGACTTTCTAGGCGACCTCAAGCAATACCCTCCACCACACTTTCCTGTCCTTATTCTCTAGCCCTGTCTTCATCCCTGGTTCTGGATATGTCGTATGTCTTGCCTTGGTCCATCCGTCTGTGAAATGGATCAATAATTGCTCTTCTGCCTGCTTTTTCCCAAAAAGGAGAACTGAGCATCTCCTGTGATCCCCAGGCCCAGCCCCCTCACCCTGTCTCCATTACCTTTAGTCCCCATGGGCGTGGGGCAGTCTTGGGGCACAGAGGGCAGCACACGAGTGTAATAACTCACATTGGAGAAGGACTCCCAGCTGATGTAGTCATACGCTAAGTTGTAGGTAGGGGGGCTGGGGATAAGGTTGGAACGCACTGCAGAGAGTGAAAATAGTGGTGACAAGAGGGTCCCCACCCACAGTTACACCCCCTTCCCAGCCTCCTCTTGGGTTAGACTTGTTTTATCTGGCATCATAGAGTCTCCCCACCCACAGCCCTTATCAGATGCCAAGAACTCCAAGAACTGGCAGGATTTCTTGCTCCCCAAGAGGGGCCCTGCCCCCCACCCACCTGTGAGTACCAGGCGCATGAGCATGTCACGGATGAAGGTGGCATTGACTAACTCCCAGAACCAGCGCCCGTGTGTCAGCAGGAAGTGGAGGAATGAGGGGCTGGGCCGCAATGAATTCCGGAGCCAGGTCCATAGTTCAGCTGCGGGGGCAGTGGAGCCACTCAGTCGGGGCCTCCTGGTGGACCAGAAGTAGCCAGAGTGGAAGATGGGGACTGGGACAAGGGCCAGGATGGAACAGGGTAGAACCTACGAGGTGGGGGTGAGGATGGAAGCTTGGGGGTGATGATACACGACAGAGCCAGAACCAAGTGAGGACAGGGATGGAACGAGGTCAGGTTGGGCAGTGAAGACTCGCCACAGAGCCCAGAAGCAGGGAGCGAGGTGTGCCAGGAGTGAGAGCTTGTGCTGGAGCCAGGCCAGGGAGTGTGTCAGAGGTCAGAGCCAGGCAAGGAAAGAATGGGGCCATGGCCAGAGACAAGGGCAGGAAGTGGGGGTCTTGGAGGACAGGCCCAGGGGAGCAGGAGGGGCCCAAGACAGAAGGAATGGGGCTGGAGGCCCAGCTCACGGATGGTGCAGTTGGGGCCGGAGTAGCCCGTGCGGGTGCAGTCACACTGGTAGCGGTCAAGGCCGAAGCGGACACAGATGCCCTGGTGCTGGCATGGATAGTAACAACAGGGGTTCACTGTGGGTGAGAGACAGAGATCAGAGACCACTCTAGGGAGACCTCTCGTTGGGGGCAGAGGCGCAGACTCAAGTCGCAGCTCTGACCTAACTCACTGGACTTCAGTGTTCCCCTAAGGGCCTCTCTGTTCCCACAGCTGTGAACAGAAAGCCCCCCACCCTTCCGTTTCCAGGCCTGGTCTGGATCTCCAGCCTCGCCCACATGGGGCCCCCAGGGGAAGTCCCCCCTCCCTCCCTGCTGCCACCAAAAGGGGAAAAGGGAAGAGTCCAGGCCACAGGCTGTGACATTGAAGGCTAGGAAACAGCTGATAAGACGCTGTAGCCACAGGCTTCTAGAGCGTTCACTTCCTGCCAAGGCAGAGCCCAGCACCAAGGGCAGGGTTTGTGGGGTTCAGAAAAGGGAGAAGGATGGAGGATTCTCTCAGACCAGCCCCCAACCTCTGGGCACCTGGACACTAGGAAGATGAGATCGCCCACCATCTCTCCATTTTTACGGAAGGGAAGGAAGAGCAGGTATCCTAACCCCACTTGCAGATGGGGAAACTGAGGCCAGATAATGGGAAACCCAAATGGGTCACCCAGCAAGTCACAACAGACCAACTGCCCATCCCTTCACTTCCTCCCCACCCCCAAAAACTAGGCAATCAAGTCCAAGGAAAGAAGCTTCCCAGAACCCTGCAGACATAGTATGGGTTTGAGGGGAGTCTGTCTCAGCTCCCGTTCCTAATGGGCCCAGCCTTGGCCCATGTCACTGTGGAGTCTGGGCTCTAGGATCTTGAGGAAGGTCAGGGTCCAAGGGAACAGGAGAGATGTGGCTGGAAAAATCTCCTGAGAGGGTGAATGGAGCTCTGGCATCAGCCCCCATGCCTCCTGGAGAAACTCCTACCAGGAAGTCCCGTCTTATGTCTAACTCAGATTTCACCAACCATAGCCCCCTTGCTCAAATCTGCACTGCTTCGGTGACTCTTCAACAGCAAAGTCAGAGGCTCCTTAGAGCTCACTCACTGCTCACTCACTGCTCAGTGAGGGAACCTGAGGCTCAGAGAGAGGTGGAGGCTTGGCCAAGGACACAGAACAGAGCAGGGCCTCCTGCAGACCTAGGACTCCTGGCTCCTGGCAGGGGCTCCTTCCCCGGGCTTACACAGAAAGCGCCAGGTTTCCCTCTGCAGACATACTTCCTTATCTGGACTCAAAGCCAACATTACAAGGAACTCCTATTTTGGGCGTCAAGAGGTAGCAACAGGTGAGAGAAGCCTGGGAAGTCATTTCAGGGCGCTGTGATCAGAGGGCATGACCCTGGGCAAGGCCTGACCCCTCTGGTCTTGTCTCCTCACTTCACAGTATGGGGTCTGGGCAGCAGGGTCCTCCTGGGCCCCACTTTAGAGGGGGACTCCAGCACCACCACACTCACACACACACACACACAAGCAAGCAAGCAGAATCACAAAGGTCATGCAAATAGTTTTGCTTAAGTCCCAGCAACTCCCTGTAGCCCCACAATGACATCTTTGTGGCCCCTGCAGGGGTGTTAGAAGGAGGGGCCAACAGGAAGCAGCCTAGACAAAAAGGCCTTATCAGAGTGACACAGGAGGACCAGCAGGCAGGACCAAGGGCAGGGGCCTGGCAGGACCCAGCCTGCCCCTCCCACAGCCACAGGCCCAGAAAAGCCAAGGAGCCTCAGGATCATCCCTGGCTGGCTCAGGGATCTGGAACTCTCTTCATTGATCCCTCCTGCTCAGGACACTCTGCTCACCTGCCTAATTCACCTGCCCAGGAGCTCCTCTGCCCAGCTCCCAACCCTGGCACACAGGCCCTCTCTCACAGATGGATCAATGCTACCACTCAGCGGGCACAGGGGCTCAAGCCCACCCCTTCTCTGGGCCCAGTTTCCCTATCTGTGGTAGGGATCTCAAAAGGATGGCAAGAGGTCCTTCTGGCTCACTCTGGGGCAGCCCGGTCCCTTAGCCCCAAAGCTGGAAGCTCTTCCGCTTCCTCTACCCAGACCGCTGCTGCTTCTCCCTAATAAATTCCCTCCAAATCCACCTGACCCTCCTGCCTGAGCCCACGCCTAGCCTCCGCCAGAAGCCTCCCCCGAATGTCCACACTCTAACTCCTTCTGCTCTCCCTCACCCCGGCTCCGTGTTCCAGCTAGACCAGCTCTTCTCCACCCTAAGCCCCAAGACCAGGGGCCAGGCTTTCCCCGACTTTCTCCTCCGTAACACAGGCTGTGCGCACAGCTCGGGCTCAACGCAGGTCCTGGAGAGATCCGGCTGCCCAGGGGATCCAGATATGGTGGCCAGAGCTCAAGAAATGTTTGTGGAATTAATAAAATGAAATGAGGAGACTGGCCACCCCAAGCTTGGCCAAAAAGACCTCTAGTCTTCCCAGCCCTCGGCAGCTGGCTTCAAAGTCTAGCTTGAAGGCTTCCTGCTGCAGCCCGAGGGTTCTACCCAGCAGGCAGCCGAGAGCCAGCATCCCTCTCCTGCCAAGAGAGGCTGTATGCTGAGCGGAGGATCCTCCCTCCAAACCAGCTCTCCAACTTTCCCTCCCTCCTCCTCCATGATCTTTCCATAAACACCAGCTGCCCCGGGGCAGCAAAAGTTCTCCCCAGCAAGGATGACAGCTGCCGCTGGGGCCCCAGAGTGTCAGGGCGGGCAGAGAGGAAACTGCATCCTGCTTCCCCAGGGGTGAGCCTGACCACGGATGGACTGTCTCAATCAGCATTGGCCGGGGAAGCCAGGGCTCTAGCTGACCACTCCACAGCTATGCATATCCACCACTCGTTTCTCTTCTCAGCACTCCCAGGAGCGGTGGGTGAGACTCCCCAGGGCACAGAAGAGCAATGCCAGGCTCAGAAGGCAGGAGACTCACTTAAGCCCCACTGCTTCAAAGGTGCAGAGCTAAGATTTGAACCCCCTTCTCTTCCCCTCCTTTCCTCCTCCTGGAGGTGCCCAGGCCTGGGTTTGGGGAAGGGATGGGAGCAACAGTCACTTTGATCCATAAGCTTGGAATGACCCCAGGTGAGGTAGGTTTGTCACCCTTCCTTTGAAGTGGACCTGAAAATCGTGAATGAATGAAACCAAGACCCCAGAGGGATCACCATCCCCGTCACAACGAGAGCTCTGGGAACTATTCACAAAGGAAGGCCTTACTTCAGTCTAACTGAAATCCTGCATGCTTTCATGCCAGCCCAGTCCTGTGCTCAGTGGAGGACAGCCTGTATAAGAAACCACAAAGAAAGAGAATGGGGAGAAGCAGGCACCAAGTCTAATGCGTATTGAGTTCCCACACCCAGCACAGGGCCAGGTAGCAAGCAAGTGCTGGGAAAAAATGTATCAGAGAGTGTCTGCTGTTTACTGGCTGTGTGTCCTTGGGCAAGTCCCTTGCACCCTCTGGGCCTCATTTTTGTGTGTGCATCCCAGGAAGAGGATGGAGCAGACAGGCTCTAAGGAGACCCTCTCTGCCTCCCCTTCCTCTCTCCTCTGGGTGGAGATCATCTACCCATTAGTTGCATCCGTATGATTCCCCAGCCCCATCAGCAGAAAACCTTGCAACTTGCTCTCTCTGAGTCTTCAAGCCACCCCAGAGGTGGGGTTGATCACCATGCCCATACTGTACACATTCCTGCAGACAAGGACTGTCCAGGACTACCTGGCTCCAGAACTTTCTAAGGATTCAGGCAAGGAAATGTCCCCCAGCCCAGGAGTCAGGGCTCCGGGCACAGTGGGGGAACACCAAGTCCTCTAGGATGCAGAGGTGCCAGGCAGCAAGAGGGCTTGTTAAAGAGATTGGATTGAAGTCCCATAAGAATAATATTTAGACAAGCTTCAGGGCCTTGGCAGCCAAAGAGAAAAAAAGGAACCTGACTCGCCAGACATGCGCCTCAGCCCTATAGCCAGCCAGGGCAGCAGCCAGAGGCCAGGCACCACCAGGCCAGGCCCCAATAGCTGGACCCAAAGCTGGGAGAGCTCAGCTGGAGACGAAGCCCCCTCTCAGCCCACAGCCCCAGCTGGTGCTGCACATAGGAGGCAGCAGGGGTTGGGGGGGTCAGGTCAGGGGCGGGTGGCAGGGAGGCCTTGGCCCAGGCTGGGTTCCCATCCCATGTGCAGAGGTTAGCTGGCCTCAGGCCCCTCCACCTGGTATGGAGCTCTGACTGCCAAGTCATGCCCTAGCCCTAGCCAAGGAGAGAGTATGAAGCCAAGTCCAGGAGCTGGAGGGGATGAACTTGAGCATTAAGGATCCCCTGGCACAGGCTTGCCCTCCAAGCTGGACTCCACCTCTTCGCCGACAGGAGAGGCAGAAGCAAAACTCTCCCCCGCCACCTGCCGTCAGGCGAGTCTGCAGCCGTCATTCCCTGGGGGACTGGCCTTTGCTGCCCCTCTGGGGGCAAAAAAGAGGCTTTGGCTTCCCAGGGCAAATGCTCAGGTATCTTGGACCTCAGTTCACTCATAGACTTGGAAGTACAGCCCAAACCTTCTGCCCCTGCACCCAACTTGTCATCAACTCTTCCCTTGACCCTTACAGCAGCCTCCTTAATGGTATCTCACCTCCAGTCTCACCCCCAAGTAATCCCTGCAACTACTCTCCCGCTCCCAGTTACCCTCAGACCCAAGTCCAGGCTCCTCACTCTGCATTCAAGGGCCCTTGCTAACCAGCACCTGCCTCTCGGCCTGCTGCTCCCTATGCTCCCATCTGCCTGTGGTTCAGACTAGGCTTCAGCTCATGCCATTGCTTCTACCAGAAAGACCCTTACACAGTTTCATAGTAAAGTCTCACAGTATTTTTCCCCACTCACCACCTCCTCAGGGTCTAGGTCAAATGTCACCACCTCCAAGAAGCCTCCTCAATTCCTCACACTTGACAGATAACTGCTCCCCCCACCAGCCCCACACACCCCTGTGCTGCCCTCAGTCACGGCCCTGAGCCCCTTGGATGACGGTCTGTTGGCATTCTTTCTCCCCTATCAGACTGAGTTCCTCCTAGCTCTGTGTCTCCAGGCTCCAGCCAAGGACTAGCACAAAGCAAGCCCTTGGGAATGTTTGTGTAGTGAGAAACACAATTCCGTTCAAACACTTAATGATATAAAGATAAGGAGAAAAGGCAAAAACACAAAATGGCACAGACCACGGGTCACTGAGCATTAGTGATCAGACACAGGAAGACAGATGGGCGAGCTCTGGGCACCCCAGGGGCCTGGAAGGGGCCGAATGGGGCCTCAGAGGAAATTCTGGTCTGATCCAAGGGCTGAAAAGACTGGTCACTGGGGTGGTCTGGTCAGCCCTGGCTCTGCTATCAGGGTCTCAGACAAACGGGCTCACCGCTCTGGGCCTCAGAGTTCCCTTCAGTAGAATGAGTCTGTCACATCTCCCTGGCAGGGCTGTTGTGAGCACCAACAAAGTGGACGCCCACAGCCAGGATTTGTAAACTGTAAAGTGCTGGCCACATGAGTCTTCCTCCTCTTCTTCCCCTAAGCTAGGTCTCTGCTCATACCCAAACTCTTGCCTGGAACTCCCTCCATCATTTCCCTGGCTTCCCCAAATGCCACCGACTCAAACTCTCTCCTCCAGGAAACCTGGTCTGATTCACAGTCCACATAGGTATCTTTACTCTCTCCTCTGAGCACCAAATCCCTAGTGCATCAAGGAAGCCCAGACCCCCTTGGCCCCCTCCCATCCTCTCTTGCCCCCATTTTACAGATAAGATACGGAGACCCAGACAGGGATGGATCCCACAGCTAGGTGGTGAAGGAAGCTATGTCCAGGCCTTGCACACACACTCATGCACGCACACACACACACACACACACACACAGAAGCAGTAAGCTGGGGGAGGGAGGTTGGCTGAGGGAGGAGCTGAATTCCTTCACCTGGAAGCGGGTACATGCATGGGAGGGGGCGGGGGTGGTGGAATTTTACAGAATCTGACTTTCCTCATCACCTTTGGGGTAATGAAACCAGGGTCCATTGGGGTGTGGGGGTGGGGGCACTCTCTGTGGAAAAACCTTGCAAAGTGCCTAGAGTCAGATAGATCCAAGTTCAAACCCTGAGCCCACCACGTACTGTGTGAGCTTGAGGGCGTTATGGCGTCTACTTGAGCCTCAGTTTCCTCATCTGCCCCATGGCGACCTCTTGAGTAAGGATTTCCACCTCAAGGGAAGCAACCTCGCTCTGTAAATGTATTTCCACCTCCCGTCTTCCCAGAGTGGCTGGTGTACCGGGGTCCTCACCACGGGAGATCTCCGCCGAGGCTGGGAATCCCGACAGGATCCCAGAAAGTTAGAGGCTGGAGAAAGGGAACTCATTCGCCAACCCGCTTTCCCCTCGACGTCTGCTGCTTCCTCCGAAAGGGGGCCCCACAGGAAACAGCGGAGTTGTTGAGGGGGCTTGGACCGCTGGGGGCCCAGAACAGGTGAAGAGGCTGGAGAGGGGCTGTCCCTTCTCCCCAAGCCGGCACGAATTCCCAGTCTGCCCTTTCCCCAAAACAGAGCCCTGTGCGCCCTCGCCAAAGCCACACCCCCCGGGGGTCTTCACAGAGCCCCCGCCCCACCAATAGACTCAGCCCCCTCCCCCTCCCCAGGCACCGAATGCAGAAAGGGGAAGCTAGGCGGGCCGGAGGGGAGAGGAGGGAGAAGAGCCAGGCCAGGGGCGCAGGACCCGGGGCTTCTCGGGGTCAGGGAGGGGGCCGCCTACCAGGCGCCGGCGCCCCGGGCTCCGCAGGCAGGACTAAGGACGGCGGCAGCAGCAGCACCAGCAGCAGCAGCGGGAACCGGTGCAAGAGACTCTGCCCTGCAGAGGGAGAGAGATTAAGGGCTGAGCCTGGCATTCAAGGCTCCACTGGGAGGCAAAGAGGATTCCTGGGGACACGGGGGCCGGACTCACGGCTCATGGTGCGGAGGCGGAGGATGGGTGCCGGATACAGACTGCCGGCTCCTTTTGTGCTGTCTCTAACTCTGCCCGGAGCTCTGGCCCGCCTGGCCCGCCCCCTCCCCACCCAGTGTCTGGCTCCACCTCTCCAGCCAGCTGTCACCTCGGCCGCTGCCCACTTACTTCCTCTGCTCCTGCCCCAGCCAAGGCATTTTATTAATTACTCTATGATTGCCACTAAGGCAGTTTTTCACCCAAGATCCTGAGGCACTGAGCTTTTAAAGCCCAGCGGCGCCAGAACTGTGTCCATTTGGTGAATGGGAAACTGAAGCCCAGAAATGATGTGCAATACTGAGGTCACTCAGGGCTTCGGAGCAAAACTGCGAGCAGCATCTCAGGCTAGAAGGGATGGTCTGAACCACACATCCTGCCCCCCAGAGAGAAAGGGGGCTCAAAAACGAGCCGTCCAGGCCTGCCGGCACATCCTTTCCTGAATGGGAAACCCACTACCCTCAGACAGATCCAATATGGAGGACTGGCTTCCCCAGGGGCTGGGCTCTGCCCCCTGAGGCTGCACGTCTCTGTCTGAGCCTCTACTACCAGAAATGAAGAGCACAGGCTCCAAGCCCAGGAGATCTGAGTTCAAATCCAGACTCTACAGCTTACTAGCTGTGTCACCTTGAACCTGGTACTTGCCCTCTCTGGTCTTCAGTAGTCTCATCTATAAAATAGGGATAATAATAAGAACCATCCCAGAGGATTGTTGTAAGATTTGCTGAGATAATGCACACAAATCTCCTGCAGTGCCTAACACATAGTAGGCGCTCAGTTGTTAGGCGCTCAGTTATCAGGAGGCATTTCTTTCAAAGATCTCCTAACTCAGATTCCAGAGCTGGCCAGGTTGATGCTCTAGCTGGATTCACATCTACCTGCCGACTTTACAGAATCCCAGCATCCAGCTTCTCCTTTGTATAGCTGGGGAAACTGATCTCAGAAGGAGGATGGGTCCTAGGTCGCACAAAGTCTCCTGGTCCCCACACCCACAGGTTTTCTCCCTCAATTTCCCCAGCACACCTAGCCATCCTGTGGGCCCCAGAGTGGGAAGGCCTGGCAGGAGGGCTCAGAGGTCCTTGTGCCGAGTCCCAGGCATCCTTGGGTGTGGGGTGGGAACCGTGCTGGGTGGAAAAGGTAAGGCCTGCTGGGAGCCCCTCCTACGTCCCCACCCGAGCTGTTCTCATGCTCCACTAGGACAAAAGCCAGCTGCCCCAGGGAGACAGAGCAAGCCAGGGCAGACCTGGGGAGGGAGTAGGGCAGACAGAGGGCCTGGGACTCTCGGGTGCTGGGACAGGCTTCAGCTTTCCCCAGCACCCCAGATCCAGGGCCTCCTGGTAACTACCCAGACAGGACGAGAAGACATAAGTCATGGATTATCATCAAAAGGGATGGGTGGAGATTTGGGCATCTAGTTACCTAAAGAAAAGGGGGCTTTCTGGTGATGAAGAAAGGAGAGAAGGGTTTGGATGGGGCCCCATCTTCCACTCCCGGGTCCTCCCTGCCTTCAGGCCCTGGGCCCAGGAAGTTACCACGCCTGGCCCTCCTGCCGACTCCTTACTCCCAAGCTGCCCACCCATTCTCAAAGGAGCAAGCACTTGTGTGGCCCTGGGCATTGGGAGAAAGAGTCTTAGGCTGGGAGTCAGGAGAACTGAGTTCAAGTCTCAGTTCTTCCATAGGTGACCTGAGACAAGTCTCTGCACCTCTCCTGGCCTCTGGTTCCCCATTTAAACAATACAAAGGTCAAATCAGATGGTCTCTGAGAACAGGCCCAGCATGGAGTGATTGAGTCCTCTCTGTGGCCAGGCTCTGTGACTGGTGCTGGAGATCCTGAGATGATGCAATGAAGGAGAGGCCAGAGGCAAGATGGCAGACACGGTGCCAGTGCAGTCCTCCAGGGACGGGATGGTACCACGAGGGTGGAGTGGGGAGAGGAAGACAAGAAAAATGGTGGCAGATGAAGTGCCAGGGCTTGGTGACTGATGGACCCTGAAGCTTCAGGGAAAGAGAGGTGCTGAGGAACACACCTAGGTTTCGGCTTGGTGTTGCTGATAATACCCAGGGAAGAAACCAGGGCCAGGGAGCAGGCTGGCATAGATGGCATTGGAATTTGGACTCATTGTGTTTGGTCCATCTCAGCAGCGGGGTCCCGCCTGCAGCTGGATACACGGTAGGGGGCTCTACGCTAGCCCTTGCCCCAGCCCTGGGAAAGGGCCACAGCACACGGTCACCTTTCCCTGCTCCAAAGCCTGTAGCCTCAACATCTGGAAGTTTTCCTAATCCTCAGGATGGTGAACTTCCACTCGTTGGGAAAGGCCCAGCCCCAGAGTCCCCTGGGAAGCCTCATCTGGCACACTTCCTCCTCTTTCTGTCCTCTGAGGAAACCCCTGTGCCATGCCTGGTCACCGCAGGCAGCACACTGGATTGTGTTGTCCCTCTCTCTCCCTTATTAGGTTCCGAGCATCTTGATCACTCTTGTATCCCCAGGGCCAAGTGCAAGATCTGGCATATAGAAGACGTCCGGCAAATGTTGGTTGATTGAAGAAATGAATGAGTGTCTGTATGAGTGAGCAAATGTGTGCTAAAATATGGACCTTGTATGAGTGAGTGAAGGTCCAGGGGCCAGCCTGATGAAGGTGAATGCCACCCTATCCATCTGCTGTGACAACCACCAGAAGTGTGTCACTGCCCTGCCTCAGTTTCCCTGTCTTCCCCAGCTGGACCCATTGGCCAGCACCCCCAACACTCTCACAGGTCCAGCTCCACCCCAGG
This sequence comes from Ceratotherium simum simum, assembly GCF_057802395.1. Taxonomy (NCBI): domain Eukaryota; kingdom Metazoa; phylum Chordata; class Mammalia; order Perissodactyla; family Rhinocerotidae; genus Ceratotherium; species Ceratotherium simum. The sequence goes on from NC_141928.1 coordinate 14,749,277, forward strand.
CCCTGAGCCCCTCCTAGCTAAGGCAGCAAGGACCTTCTTCCCTATACACCACTGGTGACATGGGGTGGGGTTTCTCTCTCTGCAGACCCCAACCCCTGGCTCTAAACCAATCACATGCCCTCCTGGCAACCCTACCAGAGGCCCTAGCTAGGGCCTGGATTGTAATGCCCCTCAAAAGGTCTCACCCCTGCTGAGTGCCACCCACTATTTGGAAATCCAGAGCTGACTCTCACCTGAATCACTCAGGGACCCAGCCCCACCCAGCCCCACCTCTGGAGGCTGCTTCACAGCCAGGCAGGAAAGCTCTGGAGTGAACCTAACATCTCTTCAAATCCCAGCCCCTGCCAGTCCCGACCAGCTCTCAGTGTGACCTTAGGTAGACAACTGCCCATCTTGGGCCTCAGTTTCCCCATCTGTAAAATGAGGTTCATGATTCCATTCTTGCAAGAGTTATTGGGAGGACAAAATAAGGTCTATGTGAGCATGCCCAGCCTCCAGTAGGAGCTCAATGTTAATTCTTCACCTGCTCTCCCTTCTGTTCTCTGCCTGAGCAGGAGGGCTTATGCAAAGTTTTCTTCCTCTTCGTCTTTACCTACTCAGTGCCAGGCTAGGGTTGGGCATTGGTGGTAATAATAATAATTGCTAATATCTCAAGTATCTATTACATGCCAGACAGAGGCTGTGCATTTTATATGCACTATCACATGTAATTTTCTCAACAGCCCTATAAAGTATTGTCACCTCCATTCTACAGAGAAAGAAACCGAGGTCCAGAGAGCTGAAGTGACTTGCCTAAGGTTGCACAACTAAAAAGGATGAGGTTTCAAGGCCCAATCCCTTTGTTCTGGAATACCAGGTACCATGTACTAAGCCCCAGTATAGCCAGCCAGTCTTTGGAGCTGGTTAAGAGGAAACAGAAATGCACTGTGGTCAGCTAGGGGTGGAGGTGGGGGGGCCAATGTCAGCCGCGTAGTTCAGCTGAGGAGCTAAGAACTGAGACTCACAAAATGCTTTTACATCTCTTTCTCATTGAAATCCTCACAGCGGTTCCAAGAGAAAGGTATCATTATCCCCATTACACAAAAGAGGAAACTGAGGCTCAAAGATGTCCCTAGATCATGAGTGAGGAGGAAGGGGAGAGGGAGTTATAACCGCCCACTGGAACACCGGCTATGTGGCAGACATGATATTAAGGGGTTTTGGTGCATCATCTCCTTTATTACTCATAACAGCTCCATGAGATAGATTCTCTTCTTGCCCCATTTCTGTAAACAGGAAGACTGACTTGGTAAAGGCCATGGGGTAGTAGGTGGTACAGCTGGAATCCGAGCCCTGGTCTGTTTGATGTCAACGTCTTCAAGCGTAACTCCCTGCTGCACTCCATCCCTGGTGGTCTTGGATCCCAAACCCAGAATCTTTAAAACAAACACCCAAATTCTGGCAGAGGCAGGCCAAGAAGGCAGATAAACAAGCAGGACATTGGCTAGTGGAGAGTCCCCAGGCTCATCTGGGGAGTTTCCACTGCAGGGTCTCCTGACCCTCACCACTAGGCAGCTGATACCATCTGATGGGCACAGCATGGCCGAGTGGTCATGCCACTGGCATCCTCCCCAGCCTGCCCCCACCAGCAGTGTAATCTGCAGAGCATCAGACATCAGCTCCTGGGATCTGAGGGCCCAGCCGCCTGTGACGGAGGAGCTGGGGAAAGAGCCATTATCTTACCAAGGGACAATAGTTGGTCTAGAGGTTGCTGAGGCTGTAAAATGTCAGTCTCTGCATCCCCCTCCCCCTCCACCAGAGTTGAAGGAAGAGGAACTGTTCCCACGGCCCTCCACTGGTATGTGAAATATCCTCCTAACTCTGCTCAGAACATTCAGTAGCTCCCACTGCCCCCCAGACCTTAACCTGGCCTTCAAGTCTCCTCACTCACTGAACAGCAGGATGTCACAGAGAAAGCCCTGGAATGCCAACCCAGAAAATCTTTTTAGTAACACGACCCCCTGAACTCACTGTGTGACCTTGAACAAGTCACTCTCCCTCTTGGACCTCAGTTTCCCTACTTGCTAAGTAAGCCTGTTGAATTAGATGTGTCGCAGGTAGGGAGCAGGGGTTATGGAGTCAGTTGGGACTGGATTTGTAGCCCAGCTTCAGTAGTCTAGCTGTATGGTTTGGAGCCAGTCGTATATCGTCTCTGAGTCTCCGTTTCCTCATCTGAACATAAGGATAATAATAATATCTATTTCCTGGGACCATTGTGAGGATAAGACCACTTAGCTCAATTCCTGGCACTCAGGAGGCCCTTGGTAAATGATCGTTACTGCTGGAACTATTATAATTAATAATTATATAGTTAATCCAATTCTGTCAGCTGTGAAAAAACTTGTACCAGACACCCAAAAGAATTTAAGAGAGAATGGTTGCAGACAAGTGCTAGCCTAGTATACCAAGAACGCATTTGGCTACATATAACAAGTCCCAAACATGGAAGCTTAAACAAAAAAAAGGAGGGGGGATTCTTCTTCTCAAATGACAAGAAGTCCGGAGATACGCAACCCAGGACTCTGTGACTGCTCAGTCACGCCATCAAGAGTCCAGGCTCTCTCCATCTCTCTGCTCCATCACCCGCAGAATGGGTTGCATCCTCGAGCCATTGTTCCAGGCAGGAAAAGGAGAGAAAGGGAAGAGGCAGCCTCAACAGAGTTCCACTACATCTCTTGCACCAGAGCTGTGTCACGTGACCTCACTTGGCAGCAAAGGAGATTGGGAGATTGAGTTTGGGGATTAAGCAGGAAAGAACAGGGAGTGGGAAATGGTGACTGGGCCAGCTGACCTCCAGTGTCTGCCAGACTTGGGAGAGTCTCTTTCTGGTGTGGGCTGTGGTTTTATTTGTTTTGTTTTATTTTTTTTTTTGAGGAAGATTGGCCCTGAGCTAACATCTGTTGCCAATCTTCCTTCTTTTTTTTTTTTTTCCTTTTTTCTCCCCAAAGCCCCCGTAGATAGTTGTATGCCATAGTTGTACATCCTTCTAGTTGCTCTGTGTGGGACGCCACCTCAGTATGGCTTGATGAGCGGCGCGTAGGTCCGTGCCCAGGATCCAAACCAGTGAACCCCAGGCCGCCGGAGTGGAGCGCGTGAACTTAACCACTACGCCACCGGGCCAGCCCCTGGGCTGTGGGTTTGATGTGTGGCTTCCCTGGAGAATCCAGGAACAAGTATACGCTGCAGGCTCCAGAGGTGAGCAGACTTGTCTTGTCCCAGGATAGGGTCTAGGAATTGCAAGACCACAGTGGGTCAGAGCCAGGAGCTCCCTACACGAAGGTCCAATCCAGCCCCTCAGGTGACAGACTCAGAGACTCAGAGCGAGGCAGGGACTTGCCCAAACAGGCCAGGTTCTTTCCTCTGTGTCCTATGGCCTCTTGTAAAATGACTAACCTTGGAACAAATCACATAAGAAAGAGTCGTGCCCCAACACAAGGACCGCTCATCCTTTGAAAACTGCACCCAATGAACAGAAAATTTAGGGGGCAAGAATTCGTACTTCCAAGCAACTCTTCAGTTCTCAGGCAAGAGTCGTGAAAGTCCATTTTCTCAAGCCTTTCAGATAGAACTGGCCTGACTCATCGCTCATGGAATCTGTGTTCCTGCTTTAGTGCTTGATTAATAACTTACCGTCATTCAGCCACACCCAGTTTAGAAAAACATTTTCACTTACATCATCTTCTCTTTTGATCTACACAGCAATCTTTTGACGTATGTGCTTTTAACCTCTGAATAGATAAGGATTATCTCCATTACAAATGACGGACACCCAATTTCAATTGATGTAGGCAAAAGAAAAGGAAGTGTTGGCTCCCAAGCTGAAAACTGGGGACAGGTATGGCTGCATCCAGGTGTCAGGTTCTCTCTCTCTCTCTGATCTTTTTTTTCCTCTTATTGGCTTCACTCTCAAGCAGGTGCTCCCCCAAGGACTGGGGCAGCTCCAGGCTTACACCATCCTAGTGCCCCAATCCCAGAGGAAAAGAGAATGCCTCTTTCCTGGATGCTTCTGACTGCTCTGGCTTAGCTCATGTGCCCATTCCTGAACCAAATGCCATGACCAGGAGGATGGAGTGTCCTGATTCTGACTGGCCAGTCCTAGACCGTGTGCCCACGTGAACTGAGAATGGGAGAGGGATGTTCCCCAAAAGAAAACTGGGTGCTGTTTTCAAAAGAAGAAGGAAGGGACACACGACAGGCAGAAACAACTGATGTCACTCAGCCCTGCATTTCTCCATTTGACGGACAGGGAAGCCAAGGTTCAGAGAGGTGAATTGGCTTTTGCCTGAAGCCTCAGGGCTGGCGGGAAGGGAGGCTCTCTTGCTGTTGGCTGTGCTCCTGGATGGAGAGAAGAGTGAAGGGCTACATGGGTGAGAGGGCTTCTGCCTGTCTGGAGCCTAGCAGGCGTCCAGAGTCTCCCCAAGAGGGAGGAAAAAGGGTTTGGAGGGATGCTGGAATCCAAAACTGCTTCTCCTCTGGACTTCCTGGTATTTGCTTGAGCAGGAAAGGATGTTGGTGTTTTTCGAACAACCAGGGCACGCCAGATACTGCTGGGCATTTCACAATCTCTCCAACCGTGTTTCTCAGAAGTGTAAGCTGAGGCTGAGTGGTGAAGCTACTTGTCCAAGTCAAGCGGTCTTGGAGTGGCAAGCCTGGGACTCAGTCCCAGTCTGGAATGACTCCAAAGCCTGTGCTGTTTTCTTGAATGGTTTCAATTGGGCGCTATTGACATTTTGTGTGGGATTGCCTCACACAGGGCAGGAAGTTTAGCCAGCTAATAGTAAGCTCAATCATGGCAACAACCCAAAATTGTCCCATACACTTCCATCCTCCACCCTCCAGGAGGCTACCTCTGCCCCTGGATGAGAACCACAATACCATGCCAACCAAATCTGACTCCTTTCTATGGACCCAGGGCCTGAAATAGAGAAAGCACTTAATAAATGTTTGATGAATGAATAAATGAAATACTCTGGAGTCAAACAGGACTAGGTGCAAATCCCAGCTCTACCAATTACCAGCTGGATGGCATTGTGCAAGTTACTTAATCCTCTGTGCCTCAGTTTTCTTATCTGTAAAATGAGACAATATTAGCACCATCCTCCCAGGGTTGTTATGAGGATTAAATGAGTTAATTCTTGTAAAATGCTTAGGACATTGACTGATGCTTAATAAACACTGTGTCAGTGTTTCTTAAACAAATGAGCCAATAAATGAATGAATGCATGACTATCATTTATACATACACACATAATCAGGAGTTTACAGTTTACTAACACTTTCATGTTTGTTTTCTCATTTGACCATCTCCATTACCCTGTAAGAGAACGTTATGCCCATTTTACAGATGAGGAAACTCAGGCTCAGAGAGGTGAAGTGACTTGGCTAGGGTCTCCTGGTTATTCAACTACAGCTCCAGAATTTCAGACTATGGCTTCTCTGCATTTTCCATCCCCTGCAAATAGACATTTTTAAGCCAAGAATGAAGGAACAAAGGAGCTAGAGGGATTTCTGAGAGGTGGACCTCTCAGACCACCTGGTCAGGGAGGGGCTGTCCTGATCCCGCAGCTGGTGAAGCTCCTCCATCCCACCCGGAGCTCTCTCCTGGAGCTGCCCAGTGCTGTGTGGAGCGTGTGTGTGTGAGAGTCACCAAGGGGTTGAGGAGGGAGGAGGCCCAGCCATGCAGCCAGGACCACACGACCACAGGAGAGAAATGAGTGGTGAGTGAGGGCTGGTCAGCCGCCTGCCCACTCTCTGAGAAGAGGAGCACTGGCTCTGTGGGCACCCCAGAGCCCCCAAACCTGAGCCCGTCCCCAGGCCACCCTCAGGATGGCACACAGGAGTGACCTCACTGCTCTGTGATTCCTTTCCATTCCACTCCACCCATCCTACAAATACTTGTGAGATGGCATCTTGGCCAACCTCCAGACAGGTTGCTGGAGACTTCTGCTCTCAAGGAGCTCTCAGACAATGCGGTGAGCCTCAGAGGAACAGAAGACAAAGGATGGAGAAGGAGTGCTGGGAAACTCCTTGCAAGGCCCCACCTGCCCAGATCCTTAGGAGGATCCCAATTCCCAAATGCCAAAGGCCCATAAACCAGCCCTGTCCCTGCTGCCGAGCTGAGGCTTTGAGTAACATGGCATCTCTGGGCTGCCCACTCCCTCAGCTTCTCACCTCTTCTCCAACCCTTCAATCCACCTTGCCTCCTCTACCCCATCCTCCGCTGATCCTCACTCTCAGTCTCCCAGTATATCCCCCACCTCTGCTCTATCTTCTCACTCCCGCTCACCTCCTTTGCCCATCTAAGCCCTTTAGACCTTCTCTCGCTCTCTTGGCATAAAGAAAAAGTTATGGACTTTAGAGACATACCGACCTGGGCCTACTTCACACTAGCTGTGTGACCTTGGCTATGCTGCTTTGCCAGTTTCTCCCTATAAAATGGAGGGATTTTGTGAGGGTTTAATAGACTGATGGATGTGAAAATACTTAGCACATAGGTGATGCTCAATAAACACTACATTTCCTTTTCCTCAAAGGCTGCCACCAAAGAATTGGGCTGAGACTAAAAGGGGAAACCTCAGATTTTCTCTCCTCTTTCCTTCTCCTTAAAAGATCTTCCTGCCAGGGGTTCGCCCAAACAGAACTCCTTCTCTGCAGAGGTTAAGATTCTACGGGTGTATATACACAATGGAATATTATTCAGCCATAAAAAAGAAGGAAATCCTGCCATTTGTGACAACATTGGGCATTATAATATAATGCCCAATTGAGAGCATTATGCTAAGTGAAATAAGTCAGACAGAAAAGGACAAATATTGTATGATCTCACTTATATGTAGAATCTTAAAAAACTGAACTCATAGAAACAGTAGATTGGTGGTTGCCAGGGGCTGGTGGGGAGGGAAAATGAGGGTCAGTGGTCAAAGTGTACAAACTTCCAGTTATAAGATGAATAAGTTCTGAGGATCTAATGTACAGCATGGTGACTACAGTTAATAATACCATATTGTACACTTGAAAGTTGCTAAGAGAGTAGATCTTAAATATTCTCAACACACACACAAAAGGTAACTATGTGAAGTAATGGATGTGTTAACTAACCTTATTGTGGGAATCATTTCACAATATATATGTGTATCAAATCATCATGTTGTACACCTTAAACTTACACAATGTTACATGTCAAATACATTTTAATAAAGTTGGGGAAAAAAGATTCTATGGGATATTGATTCTCAACTGGAGCACGCTCTACCTTGGGAAGAATTTAAGAATCACCTTTAGGTATTTTTTCAAATTGCACACACACACACACACACGTGAGCACATGCAATGAGATTCTAATATTCCCTCTTCCGATGGCAAGATGCAAATCACAGCCATAGTGAGCCTCCATACCAGTGGAAATGTAGAGTGGTAAAAAGATGGAGAAACACTGAGCTAGATCATTTATATGCCAAACCATCTGAGACTCACAGATCTGTTTAGATCTCAGCCTTGGACATCTCCCCTCACCAGGTCTCTCCTTGTTGGTATCTCACTCCATCTTCCTTCCCTGGCAAAATAATTTGGATTATGCCAGATCTGGGCTCTTCCTTACTCCTGTCTACTTGGAGTCTTATAACTTTCTTATCCAGAGCAACTCAACCTAACTCAACTCAACTCAATCCACCTCAATTCTCCTAAATTCAGCTCAAGTCAACCCAGCTCAACTTATTTCCACTCAACCCACTCAAATCCAACCTAACCCAATTCAGTCAAATTCAACTCCACTTCACTCAACCCAACCTAACCCATCTCAACACAACCCAACTAAGTTCAACTCTACTAATTTCAAATCAAGGCAAACCAGCTCAACTCAGCCCACTCCCAAATCCAACTCCATTCAATAGAACCAAACTAAATTTTGTTCAACCCAACCCATCCCAACATGACATAACACAACTCTGCTCTACTCTACCCAAACCAAACCAGCTACACTCAACCCAACTCAACATAATTCAACTCAACTAAACCCATCCCTGCCCAGCTCAGTTCTCCTTTTGTATCTCCTCCTTCCTTCCAACACTAAGTACCTACCTCCCAACCCTCCCCCACTGTCAGATTCCCTATCATTCCCTAAATAGTGAGGCACAGAGTTAATGCCTGAGCTAAATAGAGGGAGAAATTTTTCTTTGGACTTTCCACCTCCTTGCTCTTCTGCCAACTCTACAGGGGATGTAACCACATCCCCCTACAGGTAATAACCTTCATTCATCTCTGACTCCCCACCATTTACACCTACCCTTGAACGAAACCTCGAGGCCAAGAAATCTGTGCAAGCTCTCATCTCTGCACACACTACCCCCAGGGAGGTGATCTAGAGGACATTTCGATTGTGGGGCAGGTGGGTCCCAGCCCCAGAGGAAATATGATGGGCAGAAGAGGGACCACCAGACCCAGGCACCTTGCAGGGAAAAGCAGGATCTGGCTTGACCCCCAGAGAGCAGAAAGCTCTGTCACTGGCTTTTCTGCCCCATCCACCTGGTCTCCTTCCTCTGTATTCTGGCCCTGCTCTCCTCTTCCCGCCTTTATCACTCGTCTGGGTCTCATATCTCTCTTTCTCTCTCTTTCTCTGTCTGTTGTTATCTCTGCCTCTGTCTGTGATGGCCCTGTCTCTTCATCTCTGTCTTGGAAACTCTCTTCCTCTTTCATTATCTCTGTGTTGCTATCTCCCTCCTGTTGACTCTGGCCCTCTCCATCTCTGTCTCTATTTCTGGCACAATCTGCTTCATGTTGCAAGCTCCGGCTGGGGAGTTATTTCTTCTGAACAGAGATGCCTCGATCCCTTCATCCCTTCTACCTCTTTCCTACCAGGAGAACAACAGGCACCCCAGGCTGCCTGACAACCACTCTGAGGCTGATGAACCAGGCCTGAGGCCTCCCGAGCCCAAGAGCTAAAACTTCTTCTCCAGTCAGGAAATCAGAATGATACACACTACAGCTGGAAGGGAATTTAGGCCAATCTTCTCATTTTATGGATGGGGAAACTGAGCCACACACACCGTAGGGGGCTTGCCCAAGGTCATTCAGGTTTAGTGAAGTGACAAGGAGGCCCTCCTAAGCTGGAGACCCCAGAATCTGAACACAGAGTAGGAAGGTTTGGGTACCAGCCTGCTGGGAGATGTATAGAAGAACAATAGCACCTGCCTCCAGAAGCCATCTCCATGACCAAGGGAATTACCTGCCTTGCCACAGCATCTCAGAGCAGTGCCTCCCTGTCTCTAGCTGTCTCTCTCACAGTAAAACGTATTCTCTGCGGAGTGGGGAGGAGGGAAGACAAGAAGCATTCTGGGACCCCGCTGGTGAGGGTCATTCACCACTGACCCTGACCCTTCCCACCTCTCGGGGCGGGACCCAACACGTCATGGAAGCACAATTCTGAGAGCACAAGAGGGCAGCCCTCATAGGCCCAGGGAGAGGAGGAAACCAGGGTTTGGCTGGCTGCTGTGAGGGACAAGGCTGGCCTTGTAGCCAGACCGAATCCAGAGTCCAGCCATGGATCCCTCAGCCGCAGCTCCCTGCCCAGCCAGGCATAGCCCCCAAGACTGTCCTGGTCTTGGTCAGGGTGAGCCCTCGGCCGAGGGCCAGGACTGCATTCCTTCCTGCCCCACCCACCACCAGCCTCCTGGTCAGTGTGGGCCCCAGCAGGAACCAGGGCCCCCGGGGGGTTGGGCCAGGCTAGGCCAGGGAAAAGGCCCCTTCTCCAGCCCAGAAGTGAGGCCCCCACTATCTCCTCCTAAGCCCATGACTCACTGCCCATCTAAGCGCTCTGGAGACGCCCCCGTCAGCAGCTCCGTGTTCCTCGGCAGGCACCAGCCTGGGCCTTCCTCACAACTCTAGGATGTCTGAAAATAGAAAAGGAGAAGAGAAGCCTGTGGTCTGTGTAGTGGGCTGAGGAGAAGCTGAGAAGGGGCAGTGTGGGGGAGGAGCTAGTTTCTAGGCCCATGGACAGATGCCACCAGGACCGGTCCTGTCCTGACCTCCAGTACCCCTGACGCCTTCTCTAGCCCCTGCTTCCTCCCTCTCTGTAGAAGGGCCTCAAGTTGTTGGGCCCAAACCTCCATAGAACAGATCAGGAGACTACAGCCCAGAGCGGGAAGGAGTTTGCCCAAAAAGACACAGCAGAGAGGGAGCTGGAATCCAGGCCCCTGGCCTCTGACCTGGGTCCTTCCCCAGCAGGCTCTCTGGATGGAGTTCCTTTGGGGCCCTGAGCCTGCCCCATCTGCCCAAGAGGCCAAATTCAGGCAGTTCACACCTCACATGAATTGTCCCAACCCAGGAAGGGCCCTGTTCCTCAGAACCCATGGCTCAGCCTGAAGCCCAGCTCCCTCCGAGAGGCCTTGGGAAGGCAAGGCCCTCCTTCCCTCCTCCTGCTGCTGCCCCACTGACCTCCGCCTGGGCTGGCTCTTCCTTCCCCTTTCCCCAGCACCCTTCTCCCCACCCCACCCTGGGCCCAGCAGAGCTGGAGGTAGACAGCAGGGGGGCTCTGAGCCCCTACTTCTGCCCCCTCCCCCACCTGCCTGGACCTCAAGACAAGCGAGGCCCCCATCGCTGCGGCAGACCTTGCAGGGCTTGATCTCATTCACGCCATCCCACCAGCGTCTTCATTCTTGGAAGGTCATTGGACACATGAAACCGAAATCTGCTTCCCTGGCTTCCCCGCTGGCCCTGCTGCTGCCTCCAGGGCCTCACACACAGGTCACTTCCTCTGCCCCATGACCCCTCAGAGACAAGTCAGCTGCAAGCTTGTTCCCTGGCAGCACGATTGCTTCAAGCGGCTATACGCATGTGAGTTCCTCCAACAGGCATGAGCCCTGCCTCAGCCCTTACTCGCTGTGACCTGTGTAACTCTGCCCTATATAACTCTTCCTCTGGCTGACCTTCATCTGTCTCCCTTCCCTGTAATGAACCATAACCATGTGTATAAGAGATTTTAGTGAGTTTTGTGAGTCTTTCCAGCGAATTATCAAACCTGAGGGCTGTTTTGGGCACCTCTCGAACTTGCAGGAGGTGTCAGAAGTGAGGGCAGTCTCGTGTGCAGACTGTGCCCTCTAACCTTGCAGTGACCCCAACTTACAGCAACTTCTTCCATGATCCTTCATCTCACCCTCACAATAACCCCCTGAAGTAGGTACCATTACCATCCATCCTTTTTAGAGGTTAGGAAACTGAGTTAAGTAATCTGACTGAGGTCGTACAGTTGGCAAATGACAGAGGCGAAATTTGAAAGCAGGCAGCCAGGTACTAGCGTCTGTGCCTGTAACCACTGTGCATAGTGCCATCCCAATTAGGGGAGGCAGAGAGGGGACCATGAGACATGGAACTGGGGGGTTTGCAGGGACAGTTCCCAGAGGGGTTCCCTGGTAAAGAGGCTGAGCTTTGTCCTGGGGTCAATGGGGAGCCATTGATGGTTTTAAGCAGGGAGCAACATGAATGCTGTGGGTTTTAGCAAGGTCCCTCTGGATGCAGCATGGAGAGTGGATTGCAAATGGGCCCAAGTGGGGAGAAGAACAAATTTGTGAGGGTACCGCAGCAGACCAGGTGAGGACGATGGCGGCTGGACCTGAGCCGTGGTCTTGGGGATGGAGAGCAGTGAACACGTTCCAGGTCTACCTACAAGGGAGACTTGACAGGACCTGGGGACAGACTGGATTCAGGGCATAATGGAGTAGGAGGAGGCAAGGGTAACACCCAAGCTTCCGGATTAGACAATCAGGGTGTTAAGTCCTTGAGACAGGGAAGACAGAGGAGGAACAGATTCAGGGTGAGCTATACCACCATTAATGGTCCCAGAGTCCCAAAGTGGTCAATACCTCCGATCAGGGCTGCCCTCACCCCAGGGCACAGGGTCCCTTGTCTGGACCAGGACAGCGCTGCTAGCTCCAGGACCAAGAAGGGGCACCCTCACCTACCTCAGAATTGCCACCAGGTGGCAGCATAGGCCACCTTTTTCCAAGACAGCTGGCTGGAGGAGGAGGAAGGGAAACTTGCAGCTGGGGAAGCAGACTCACTGGGGAGACCTCGGAAAGTGGGCCAGGGACCTCACGCAGAGGCTTGTGAACCTGAGTTCCTGCAGGTACAGCCTCAAAAGAGCCCCCATCTAGGATGCAGGAGTCCTGGGTTCTGCCTGTGACCCAAAGCCAGAGCCTGCCCCTCACAGAGGTTTAGGTATCTCCCCTGTAGAGTGCAGGCCCTGCCAGGGGCCAGAAGCTGGCAGATGGACTTTAACCCCTTCTCCGGCTTTCCACCCCTAATAGCTGTGGCTTTCAAACATATTTGTAGAGGCAACATCTTTTTTTACAAGCAAAATCCTAAGTGCCCCCACCCCACGTAGGAAACAGGGAACAGATTTATATGGATCTGCTGCAGCTGGTGTGGAGGTTGGGGACACTCCCAAGCCCACACAGAGGATAAAATCTAGACTCCTCACCCTGGCATTCGAGGCCCTCACTCTCTACCTGTCCAGCGCCTTCGGCACTACTCCCCCGCCCCCACTCTCCCACTGGGACCACTCTACCAGCGTCCTTGTCTTTGCGCGTGCTGGACTTTCCCTTGGGATTGCCTTTCCCTCCCCTCCTGATTCAAACTCTACTCATCCTTTAATGTCAGGTCCCTTGGAACCAACTTCCAGAAGCCTTCTCCAAAGCCCCTGATGGAAAGAGTCACTCTCTCCCCCGCACTGCCCCAGACCTCTGTCACTAAGCACCTGCTATGGTCAGGCGCTTCCAACAAGCCAACAGCACTTCCTCTGGCTCCCCAGATCTCATGTTCTAAATACACTCTCAGGCGTCTCTCCCCACTGCTCCTGAGTGCCTGCAGGTGGGGACAATGGCTGATTCCCCCATAGCCAAGTGTGCCCCGTCTCACCCCACCGGGAGCTGGCAGACCAGCCTCTGCCCCACCAGGCCTCACTGAGACACATTAAGAGATGGTTCACCTTTCCTGGGTCTCAGCTTTCCCCTCTGTATAATGGGGGCTGCTATCATCTAACCAGGACTGTGTGTAGGATCAGGTCTGGCTATGTAATTTGCAGGGCCCAGGGCAAAATGAAAATGTGCAGACCCTGGCTCAAATTTTTTTTTAATTTTGAGACAATGATAGTGGAACATTAAACCAAGCACAGGTCTCACACCCATGGAGCCACCCTGAAGTTTGTGCACTACACGAGGGGTCTGAAATCCAGCCAGCCTGAGCCCAAATGTGGGGCTTTCTCTGCCAAGATAGTCACCTTTTTCTTCACTCAAGGGCACTTTCTGCTGGTGAAGCTGGGGTCCAGAAGCAAGGCTGAACTCACCCAGAAGCTCTAGAGCGCCTTTTCCTAAGTCACACAAAAGTGTGGCATTGGCCTGCAGCCACCCTGCCCAAGTTCTCTGAGATTTCAAGTCCTGGCAAGAGAAATGTGCTCCTGGACTGCTTGTCAAATGAGGAAGAGGCACCAGAAATTGGACACAAGAAATCAGAGAGAAAGCCTGGCTCACAACTGTGGCCTATTAATGCTGGATAACCGAGTAAATGAATGACTAGGTAAATGCTAAGACCAAACCTCTCAGTAATGGCATTGTGGAATTACGGAGCTAAAAGAGACAGAAATCATCAAATCTAGGGTTTTCAAACTATGTTCTTCAGCCCTAAAGGTGCGTTGGGGACAACACTAGGGGACACAGGAAAAGCCAGGCACTCAGGGATCAGGTCCCCTTCCCACCTTTCACCCTTTTACCTGTCTCACATACTGGGTTTCTCAAGTAAGCTTTTGTTTGAAGAAGCACTCTGCTGGCTCAGGAAGGGCAAGAGACTTGCCCAGAGTCACACAGCACAGGCTAGGGAGACGAGGGCACAGAAGAGGGATCAGAGATGTGTGGTCAGAAGTCAGCTGGGAGCTCCCAGATGAGAGAGGCAATAAAAGACAGGCAGAAGAGGGAGCATCAGTTTTATACCAGAGTTTTATACCAGAGACATGAAATCAAGGCAGAGGAGGCGAGATTAACCAGAGGATGGAGATCAGGGATGGTAAATCCCAGCTCAGAGCAGAGGTTCAAGGTCAAGCTCCAAGTTTAGAAGCCAAAGGTAGGGGTTCATTCATTGCTTTGTTCATTCAGTTGGTATTTACTGAGCACCTACCGAATGCCGGGCACAGTTCCAGGCTCTGGAATACAGAATTGACAAGACAAAGTCCCTGGCCTCACAGGGCTCACATTCTTGGGGGGAGGGGACAGTCAGGAAATAAACATTATTACATGAAAAATAAAGAACCAACCAGCTAGAGATAAGTGACACAAAGAAAATTAAACAGAGTGAGAGAGAGAGCCTGCAGGTGGGTGGGCTAATTCATATAGGGTGGTCACGGAGGGCCTCCCTGAGGAGGTGACATTTGCGCTGAGCCCTGAATGAGATGGGGCCGCCAATGCCCCCAGCTGAGAGGGGGGGCAGGTGGCAGAGCTGCTGGCCTAGAGAGCTGCAGATCCACCCTGCGAAGTTGGGCGGGCTGGGCAGGAAGTCTGGCCCCCTGTAACCATATCCCCAGGAAGGAGGAAGCCAGGAAGGTGCTTTCAGCAGTCGTATTCATCAAGACCGGCTGCACTAACCCGCGGGCAGCACCAGAGGCTCCTCAGGGCCCCTATCCACCTTCAGCCGCCTGGGGAAGAGACAGCCAGGGAGGGAGGGCGGCCTAGAATGGGCCCTGGATTCTCTTCCAGACAATAAATGCTTCCAGGTTCCCGGAGAGCATTCTGTGGGTCACAGCCGCATCTGATCTCAATTACCCCGGGTGTAGGGTTCCCGGGCTGGGCGGGGGCCAGGGTGGAGGGAAGGCTATTTCTCCATAATCAGAATCTCCTGGCCCAGCGGGTGAAGGCACCCCAGGACAGGTCCCCAGAATTTCAGGACTCAGGGAGGGGGCTCTCCCCAGAAGGAGAGGTCTAGCAGGCTGTGGGTGGAGGGCCTCTGCTTCATAGCCACTTTGCTGTGCGACCTGGTGTAAATCAGGTAACCTCTCTGGGCCCCTGTGGAAATGGTGAAGATTCTCCTTTTCCTTTCCGTGGAGGCAAGAGTACCCTCCAGGCCTGAAGGGCAAGGCTCAGTGCTGTGGGCTGGGGTGGGCTGGGCTGGAATGGGGTGGGGTTGCGAATCCCTTACTCTTTCCTGCCTTGATTAGATTGTAATCATCCTGCAAATACATCCCCACCCAAGATTATGGTGCCAGAGTTGTCGTGATGAACATCTCCTAAAACTGACCAGGGATAAGCCCCTCACCTTTGACCTGCTCAGATACCTCTGGGCCTCAGTTTACCCATGCCCACCTCCAGAGGGGAGGTGAGGATCAAATGAGCAACAAGCCTAAGGCCGGTTTACAAAGATACACACCAGTAACCGTGTTCATTTGATTAATTTTACAATCAACAACAAGCACAAAAATGGCGGTACTTCTAAGCATAGGAAGAAAAAACCTGCATTTGTAAAAAGTCTGCATGATATGGTTTTTGTGATTGACGACCTTGAGCAAGTGGTTCCCCCTCGAGGCCTCAGTTTCCCCATCCATAACGGAGCCTGCAACCAAAGGTCCACCCTGAAGAGTGTCTTTTCGGGCCACGGGCAGCCCGGTTTGCACAAAGGGGTGTCGCTCAAGCTACACTGGCGGGTTTCCTGTAGTAGGTAAAACACGCCCCCTGCAGCCTGGATTTCACTGGGTCCCTTTTCTTCTCGAGGGACTGCGGCACAGGGTTAGGCTTTTAATGGGACAAGCAAACTGGAGGGGGGTGCAGGATGAAGGGAACGGTGGGGGTTTTCACTGAGGTGGGAGCCCAGCAGCTAATTTAATTTAACACTAGGAAACGCAATCTCGGGGAGGCGGCGAGCCGGGATTCGAACCCGGGTCTGCCGGGCCGCAGGGGCGGGGCGCGATCCTTCCCGGGCTGCCGGCCGAGCGGATGCCGGGGTCGGCGGAGCGCGGGGCCACCGGCCGGCCGGCCGCTCGGCGGGCACTGCTTTCTCCTTTTATGTCCGCGCGGGGCCGGGAACTCCCTGCCCGGGGCCGCGGCCCGCGAACAATGCGCCGCTTCCTGCCGCCCGGCCCGGCCGCGGCCCCGCTCGCGCTCCCCGCCCTGCGGCCGCCGGGAAATGGGCCGGAGCCCCGCCGGCCGCGCCGGTACACCGGGTCGGGCCCCGGGAGACGGCAGGGGCCGGGAGCGGCCTCCGTGCCGACCCAGGGCCCCGGCAGGGGCGGAGGTGACCCAGCGCTGGCCCGGCGGCAGCTGGCGTCCGTCCGTCATTCACACGTGCACAGGGCACACGGTTTCAGCTCGTGCGTCCGTGTGTCCACCGTGCGCGCCTGCGGCTTAGGCTGGTCGCACGCCCGCCTGGCCGTGCCATGCACCTAAAGCTCCTCTCCATCCTGCATGGGCCCCACGGCTGCACGGCCTGCGCGCAGACGCCACTTGTTGACTTGACAAATTGTGGTGGCCTCTCCAACGGGCCGGGCCCTGTGCTAGGCGCTGGGGATTCGGCAGGGAACAAAACTGAGACAGGCCCTTGGCCTCCTGAAGCTTACGTTCTAGTGAGAGAGAAAACAATGAACATCAGAAATACTGAATTATATAGTATATGAAAAAGTGATACTTGTTTGGAGAAAATCAAGAAGGGACTGGGATGGGGAATTGGGTCTGTTTTAAACAGAGTGGTAATGGGTATTTTAACTGAGAAGGTGACATTTGAGCAAAGACACACAGAACATGAATCACAAATATATATGTCTCAAAAGGATATGCAACATACCCCCAAGTATATGCATTACACAAACACACACTGTTTACATCAATGTGGCCATATAGACCCCATGCATAAGCACTTCACACCCGTGCACACACCAGACCACATATAACGCATTGTATACGTCCAGAATGTATATCCACTACATGCATATCTGTCTATTTTTATTACATGTATCACCTCTATGCACACACAAATGTGCCATGCTGTGTACACATGTGCACATTTATGACCATGCCTGCACCTCCAATATCGATTACCCCATATACATATATTCTTCAATTCACAAATGCAGAGCCCTGTGCAGATTTATATATATCATATACCTCAAGTATGTGTTTTTTCTAATTTCATAAGCCACTTGTCAATATAGTACATCCTAATACATTTATTTACATCTTGTGTTGCATTCATTATGTAAAATATATCATATATGCATACACCCAAGTACAGGTATCATAAACCTTGCATAAATATATGCCTGTACTATACACACCCACAAACACACCTACACATGGCTTTCTCTCTCACAAAAATATGTCCACACTTCCCATACATTCCCTTGTACCTGTTTTATACAGCCCATATACATGTATCGTGTGCAAATAATAGTAATAACAGTTACAGAGTACTTACTATGCACCAGACACAGTGCTAGGGTCTTTACCTGGATTATCTCATTCAATCCTTAGGACAACCCTATGCAATAGGTACTATCCGTTTAGCTTGGCAGCTAAAAGCTCACACAGCAGGCAGACTGCCTAGATTTGAATCCTGGCTTCACCATTATCTAACCTCTGAGAGCTTCAGTTTTCCCATCTGTAAAATGGGGATGAGAGTAGTACTTACTTTCAGGGTTATTGGGGAAAGTCAGTAAGATAAAAATGCATGAGAAGCATATAGTACAGAACCAGGCACAGAGTAAGTGCTCAATAAATGTTAGTTGTGATTATTACAATTATCTATCCTACAGATGAGAAAAGTCAGGCTCAGAGAGGTTAAGTGACTTGCCTGAGGTCGCACAATCTGGGGGTGGAGGAGGCAGGCCTCGAGCGCAGGTCTGTGTGACCACACAGTTCAGGCCCTAGAAGCATTCCACTACTCATGCCCCCATATCACAGAATGGGGGACAGTGACACACACACACACACACCCGGCACATTCCATGCAGACTCCATATGCTCCTACCTTTCATATATGCATCCCATGTACCTATTGCATAGACGTAAATTCATCCCACATTTATATAATCAACACCTATCCCCCCAGCCAGGCACCCAGCTAGATGCTAGGGGTATAGCAGTCAGCAAGGCGGACTTGATCCTGCTCTCGTGGCACTTACAGACCAGCACACACAACTGTGAACACACACCACATATAACCTGCATACACACGGCCCCGCTATGTGCACATGTCCAACGCAGGTGTCTGTACACACAGCCCGTGTGCCTGAGCCACCGCACACCTCATTGCTGAATCAGCAGCACATAATCCACATAGACACGTCTTATATCATTTACACACATCCAGTATATTCGTACCACATGTACCATATACGCCTCCTGTGCACGTGTCACTCACACATGGTCAGTGGACACACTTTCCTTACCTGTGTCCACATATTACACATACCCAGCATGCGTCACTCATGTACCTGTTCCTCTCTCTGCCCCACATGGGCAGCTTGGAAGGCCCAGGCCAGCCCCTCTGGGTGGGTCTAGAGGGGCGGAGGTCCGAGAGGCAGGGCCTGGACCCCCATCACAGGGGAGAGAAGGTGGCCCCTGGCTTCACGGCTGGCGGCCAGGAAATTATAGTCGACACCAAACCAAAGCGGCCCCTTCGCGGACCAGGTAATCAGGCCTCACCCGGATTCGGCCTGACAGCTTAAATGTTCTAATTCCGCTGCCAGGGGCCCAGCTCCCCAACTCCGGCCATGGCCCAGCCCTCGGCCCTCCATCATAATTGGACCCACGTTTTCATTACCCTGAGATTAGACAGGTCCCCTCCGGCCAGGAGGACGCCTGCAGCTGCACGAGAACCGTCCCCCACACGAACGCATTTACCTGATTATGGAGTTTATTTTATAGCAATTGCTCCAGAGTGCTGGAGACCCCCTTTGCCCTACCCCCTGCTCCCCAGGCCCCAGAGGCCTCTACCAACCCCGGACAAGTGGTTTCTGCCTAATGTACTGAAGCCACTTCCCCCATGCCCTGTGATCCTGGAGGCCCCCTGGCCCCCAGCATGGACTGAGTCTCTTTTTTAAAAAAAAAAAATCACTTAAGGAATTTGGAGAGGGAGAGAGGGAGGGAAGAGCATTCCAAGAACCTTCACCAGGGGTGCATGGGGGGGTGGGATCCTCCTTCCAGAGCTGTGTCATTTATTCATTCAACAAACTTGTATTCAGTCCCGGAGTGAATGGCAACGCCATTGATGGGTGAGGACCTTCACTCATTCAACACCGACTGATGCCAGAGAAGAATATGCACATGGCCACTGCTTTCCCAGAGATCACAGCGTAGCGGGGGAGACCAGAAATTTCCCTAGCCCATCATTTATGCTTAGGTGAGGGCTATGAGACTTATAGGATGAAGCAGTTAAGAAAGGAGGTTGGGAGGCCGGCCCCGTGGCTTAGTGGTTAAGTGCTTGTGCTCCACTGCTAGCGGCCCAGGTTCGGATCCCGGGCACGCATAACCGCACCGCTTCTCCGGCCATGCTGAGGCCATGTCCCACATACAGCAACTAGAAGGATGTGCAGCTATGACATACAACTATCTACTGGGGCTTTGGGGGGAAAAAAATAATAAAAAAAAAAAAAAAAGTAAGGAGGTTGGGGAAAGGGGCCATTACAGGCAGAAGACACAGCAAGTGGAACAGCCCACAGAGAGAGAGAGCCCAGTGTGTCTGAGGAACTAAAAAAAGATAATGAAGTTTAGAGCGTGCAGGGCAGAGGTAGGACCTGAGACTGGAGTTAGGGCCCCGGTCATAAAGGGCCTCAGTGGAAACTGCTTACACTTCACCCTGAGGACATGGGAGCCATGGGAGGGCTTTGAGCAGGGGAGGGACCCATCGTATGGCACGTATGTTTTGAACACTCACTGTGTGCCAGGTGTGGTTCTGAAGGCCTGTGTGTAGTAACTCATCTTATCCACATGTCAGCCCCAAGAGGCAAATACTCCAGGCCCACAGTGCTGAACCCTAAAAGCTTTGGTGGACCAAAAGGTTTTACAGAGGTTGGTGCCAAATTATTTGGTGCCAAAACTGACCTGAACTAAGAAGAAGCTGTTTTCGGTCTTCATTTCTCTACCTGGTGCGAATATTTGTATGTCTGGTTGAAAAAAAAAATGCATGAGTTTGATTATAAGAAATGCCCCCACTGGGAGGTTGTACAGTATATAGGATATGTATTGTATTAGACTTCAGAATCAGAAAAGCTCTGAAACCTTCCGACTTCACAGGTCTGAGATGAGGGACTCTGGGCTGGTACCATAATCCTTATTTACAGATGAGGAAACTACAGAGCTGGGTTAAGTCACTCGCTCAAGATCACACAGTAAGATGGAGTCAGGCAGTCTGGCTTCAGAGTCCGACCACTGCAGCACACATGCTGTCTTGTGGCTTTTGATGCTCTGAGATGGGGGTCCCGGCCTGCCTTAGGTGTAAGGGGGCCCTGGGGAAGAGAGAAGGAGCTGGCATTGCTCAGCACGTGCTCTGAACCTGGCCCTGTGCCAGCTCTGCTCGCCTCTGACCTTCAGCTGCACCTGGCTTGTGGGCATTGTTAGCCCCATTTCACAGGTGGGGAAAGTAAATCAGAAAGGGCAGTCATCTTTGGGCAAGGTCCAGCAGCAAGAGGGTAGCAGAGCTGGGAATGGGGCTCAGGTCTGCAGTCACTGGAAACCTGCCCTTCCCACTTTTCTAGGGACCGGTAAGAAGAAGTCACTAGCTGCACCAGGTGGGGCCGAGGAAATGGACCCCAGGAAAAGGCAGATCCAAGTCAAGAGCCCCAGCACCCCAGTGTCACCCGGGAGTGACAACCCCCACCCCACCTCCACCCCCACCAGGGCTGCCTCAGCCTCACTTCTGGACTGTGTCTCTGCCTCCATGCCCAGCCCCCTCCAGGAAGCTTTCCCTGATTCATCTGAGCCAAGCTTCTACTTCTATCTTCTTGATATATGGGCCCTCCAATCATGTCTTCTTTGTGTGTGTGTGTGTGTGTGTGTGTGTGTGTGTGTGTGGAATATCAGCCCTGAGCTAACATCCATGCCAATCCTCCTCTTTTTGCTGAGGAAGACCGGCCCTGAGCTAACATCTATTGCCAATTCTCCTCCTTTTTTTTCCGCCCTTTTTCCCCACAAAGCCCCAGTAGATAGTTGTATGTCATAGTTGCACATCCTTCTAGTTGCTGTATGTGGGACGCTGCCTCAGCACAGCAGGACAAGCGGTACATCAGTGCGCACCCGGGATCCGAACCCTGGGCTGCCAGTAGTGAAGCACGTGCACTTAACCTCTAAGCCACAGGGCCAGCCCCTAATCATGCCTTCTTGACTCTCCTTCACTAACTGAAAGTGTTTTTAAGCCATTTGTTCACATGGCACCACCTGCCCAGAGATTAACGGGGGTCCTCCCTTTGGAAGGGGACTGAGGGCTGGCTTTGGAGCCAGACTAGACCAGGGTTCAAATCCTGGCTAGGACAGTTACTAGTTGCGTGACCCAGGAAAATCACTTTACTTTCCTAGGTCTCAATTTTCTCATCAGTAAAGTGGGAATAATAATAGTGTCTCCCTCATAGGGTTGCTGAAAGAATAAATGAGATAATGCCTGTAAAATGCCTCAGCACAGGGCTCTATTCCTAGTAGCTGCTGCTACAATTACACTTTTTTTTTGTTTTTTTTTTTTTGTGAGGAAGACCAGCCCTGAGCTAACATTCGATGCCAATCCTCCTCTTTTTTGCTGAGGAAGACTGGCCCTGGGCTAACATCCGTGCCCATCTTCCTCTACTTTATATGGGATGCCACCACAGCATGGCTTAACAAGTGGTGCGTTGGTGCGCACCCAGGATCTGAACCGGCGAACCCTGGGCCACCGAAGTGGAGTGCGCGGACTTAACCGCTTGTGCCACTGGGCCGGCCCCTGCTGCTACAATTACTCTTCACTGCCTGGTGCATCGTTGACACCCAATAAGTTTCTTATCCTCTGGCCATTCCTTTCCCTGCTACAGGGATGCTCAATTTAACATGAAAACAAACAAACAGCCCTGAGCCTGGCCCTCAAGACTGCCAGGCCCATCTAGACTCACCTCCTGAGACCCCTATTTGAGTTCCAGACTTTGCATTCATACTGAGCCCTCATGGCTCCCTGTTCCCCCTCTGAGATTTCTTATCTCCATGCCCTTCTTTCTGTCATTTCTGACACTTAGCATTCCTTCTCCATGCCCCATTTATACATGTCTAAATGCTACTATTCATTCATTATTTACTCATTCATTTATTCAACACAAATGCTTTATCCCACGCCTACTTTGGGCCCAGATCTGTGCCAGCTACTTTCACATAAGTTATCACACTTAATCCTCATGCCAGCCTCGCAAGGGAAGGAGCATTATCTGCATTTTACAGAGGAGGAAACTGGGCTCAGAGAGGTTAAGGCGCTTGCCTGAGACCACCCAGCTAGCAAGTGGCAGAGCTGCAATTTGGCACAGACCTGCCAGCCTCTGGAGGCCAGCTCTTTGGTCTCTACCTGCGAGTGCCAAGGCACAGGGTCAGAAAGCAGGGGAGCCAGGGGGAAGCAGTCCTCTGTGCCTGGCGACAGAGAGGTGAGTAGGGAAAGGAAAGGAGGTGGCGAGGTGAGTGGGGACCAGATTTTGACTGGGTTAGGGGAAAAGGTTCATTCTGCTAGGAGGAGAATGGGGGGGGCAGGAGGGGAGCCCCCTGGGGGGAACCTGCCACTGACAGCAGCAGGTTTGAACCCGGCTTGAAGACAGGGGCCTGGATAGGATGACCCCGCCTGCTTGAGGAGTCAATAGGAACCCTCTTCACCCCTGCCCCCCCCAGCCCCCTTTTCCAGGCCGGTGTGAGATTGGTCTGTGATGACAGAGAGATGGCTGTTTTCCTGCTGTCCTTGACTCGGGGAGAAAATGGATGGCCCCGTGCTGCCCACGGCAGGAAGGCTCCACAGAGTTCAGAAACCAACCCCCATGCCCAACCTCCTCCTTCCAGGGGCCACAGCTCTCAGGGGGGCAGCCCTGCAGTCTCAGATCTCTCAGTCTCAGACAGAGGCCAGCTCTGGTAACACAGGCAGCTGAGCGAAAAGGAGTTTTGTGGCCTGGCAAAGGTAACAGGCAGTCAGACACAGAGAGATGGAGAGAGGGACAGGGAGGCAGAGAGGGAGAGAGGAGAGGAAGGCACACAGAGACAGACTCAAGGATGGAGACAGGGAGAGACAGTGAAAAGGAATGCACACAAGATGCAAACAGAAAGAGGAGTGTGGGGAGCCTGAGAAGCAGCAGAAGGCAGCCACACAGGCAGTGAGGGGTGGTCCATGCAGCTGGGAGGATGGGACCTTTGTGACTGCACACAGAAGGACAGAATGATGAGGGACTGGTCCTCAGGGACAGCCAGAGGAAAAGGGAAGCAGCTCCCAGACTGTGTCAGGAGCTCTGGCTTCAATGCTGTGTGGCTCTTTGCCCCACCTTCCCCTCTCTGGACCTCAGTAGCCCCACCAGCAACGTGGGAGCAATACCCCGTGCCCCTGCTTCAGTTCACATTCCTGGATCTCTCTAATCCTGATGTAGGGAGCCAAGGGCAGTGAGACGCACGGGTCTGAGGCCTGGGCTGTGGCAGCACAGATGGGTCTCATTCATGCCCATGGCTGTGGCTCTGGCTCTATCCACTTCAGGGTTCTGAAGTGTCCATGATGACAACTGAAGCTCTGGTCACATCCCTGATGGGTCCCTGACTCCCTGTGCACCCACATGTCTCTCTCTGGGTCCCTGACCCACACAATGTCATGTCTGTGTCTACAGGGGGAGCTTCTATAAGAACCTGCCTGAAAGAAGTGAAGTTTGGGATGCACAGACCCCTGTCCTAGCAGACTCAGATCTACTGTCCCCGTCCTGGTGCTCCTGCCCGCCAGGAGGTGCACAGCTGTTAGCCCTGGGTCTCCTGACCACGCACAGCTTACTCCCCACATTACCCTCCAGCCTCATGCCTGGTGTTGAGCCCAGGACTGGACTATGGATAGTGACAGCCACCAGGAGCATCTGGAGGACAGATCCGGGTGGGAGGCTCCTCCTGGGAGGAGAAGCTGCAGGAATGGAGAAGACCAGCTCTAGGAAAGGAGACTCGACAGAGCACCGTCCCCACTGCCGACCTCAGTGGGTGTCATGGGGTCAAGGGACCTCAGTGGGTGTCATGGGGCCAAGGGAGCAGAGGTGGGCTGTGGGCAAGGAGCCGAGTAAGCCAGAAGAGACTGGCTGTAGGGAGGGAGCTCCCCACCCCCAAGGGAGAACAAGCATGGGCTGCCATCCTCTCCGCAGGAATGTGGTGGGAAGGATTCAGTCATCAGATAGAGGAGGATAAGGAGCCTTCTGAGGCCCAATTCTGAGAATGTCCTGCCTCTCCACCAGAAAAAGAAATCAAGAAAGTGAGGCAAGAGCCACTGCCCCAGGCTCCGAACTTTCCCATCTGCCTCGGGCTGGTTTTTGACTTTTGTTGATCGTGGTCATGGCCATAGCTGAAGCCCTCCAGAAGAAATAATGATGAGTATGATAATAATAACAAAAAGGCACTTGTCGGGTCAGAGCTAACATTCAGCAGGAATGCACTAAGGACCTCCCAGTTGTTAAAATATCGACTGCGTCCACACCAGTTGTTAAATAGTCACTGTCCCACGCGTCCGGCGCACACTCCGCCCGGCCCAGCCGCCAGAGCTGAAACTCCCCGGTCCCGTCTGCTCAGCGAGTCTGCCCCACTCGGAGCATCGCTGCGCCAGTTCACCTGCAGGAACACCACGCCGAATGGGGGTGCCCTCGGCCACAGAGCTGCCCCCTGAGGCGGCGCCCCATCTTCCGAGGCCCCTCTCCCGAACCTGAGCAATCAAGGCCGGCTCCCTCCAGGGGCTGGTGCGAGTGCCCGCCTCCTCCCGGGCCCTCTCGCGGCTGCAAACCCAGCTCATTTGCATGTGGATCGCGCCTGCCACCATGGGTGCTGGGGTCAATTGAAACTCAAGAAAAGAGAAGAAATTTATGCAAAACTGTTGATTGCATTTGTATGTAATGAAATCATCCAATATTCATCTGACTATAGAATCTAATCTGAGAAGAGAACTGAAGGACATGAGTGTCACTGCAAAACCGTAATGAGCCACTGTAGTGATTAAAAAAGCTCTTGAGCCTTCTGAAAATCCAGGCAGAAATAGCGTCTAATCAACTCTGAATATAGGAGGCGAGATTGGGCTGGCGCGTTGCGCACGGCTCGCTGCGGCGCTGGGGGTGCGCGGTAAACCCTGGCGGCCGCGGTCTGTGGGTGCCAATCGCCCGGCCACAATCAGCCGAGTCCTCGTGCACAAAGCAATCGCCGCCGGCGCCATGCGGAAAAAACCCAATCACAGCTCTTGTGAAGAGCAGCTTCAGGCTTTCGAACCCGCCTCAAAAGCCTCGCCAAAGGCCTCTTCTGGGTTCCTTGCTCTCCCATCCTGGGACCCTTTGGGGATCTGGAACTGTCATACCTGGGCACACCTAGGGCCCAGCCAGCCCAAGAAGGGGAGAGAGTCTGTGTCCCTCAGGAACCCTGGCTCATCACTGAAACGTCACAGCCTCCATGAGGCATTCCCTGACTACCCCATCTAAATTGGCAACTCTGCACCACACACACACACACACACACACACACACACACACACACACGATATTCTAACCCCTTATCCCTGCTTTTTTGTCCTTCATAGGTATGCCTGGCATCGTGGTATTTCTTTATCCGTTCAATGTGAAGTAGACTGTGACCACCATGAGGGCAGGGACTTTGAGGTGGTTTGTTCCCTACTGTGGAGTGTGGAGAGCCAGGCTTGACACCTAGTAGATGCTCAACAAATACCTGTTGAATGAATAAATCAATTTCAATGAGCAGCCAAATATATTTATTCAATCACTCCACATAGTGTGTGCCAGGCTGTGTTCCAGGCACTGAGCTTGTGATGGTGAACAGGACGTCCCTGCCCCCTTGGAGCTCACAGTCTGGACAGGAGACAGACACTGAAGACATTACACATAATCAAATGGGACAGTGCGATGCTGGGGGCAGTCCAGTGGCTGTGGAAACAGCTGACAGAGGGTGCCAACCCAATCTAGGGTGGTCAGGGAAGGCTGCCTGGAAGCAGTGACGTTAGGTTGAGATCTAAAGGATGTATAGGCGTTAGCAAGGCAGAGTAGGGTCTGGAATGCCCCAGGCAGAGGGAACAGCATGTGCAAAGTCCCTGAAGTGACAGACACAGGTGGGGACCTGAGAGAAGACAGTGTGGCTGGAGCCAGAGCAAGGGAGAGCCTGGCGTGAGATGAGGTTGGAAAGGTGGTCCAGGTCAAACCTTACAGTTAAAACCTTGACGTACAAATTTGGGGCTTTTTCCTGGGAGTGACAGAGAGCCTTTGAAGGGGAGTGGCATGATTTGCATTTTGAAGAGTTCTCCATATGAAGAAGCGGTCAGAGGGGCCAGCTATGGAGGAAGGAGATTGGTTAGGAGGCTGTTCAGTTCTCCAGGCCACGGGGAGCTCCTGGGCACAACTGAGCAGGGCCACATCATGGCAAAGGCTGTTTTCAGAGGAGTAATCTGACAGCATGAGATGGAGCAGAGGAAGGGAAACCAGGTAGGAAGCAAAAATCCACCTGGCAGCCATTCATTCATTCATTCATTCGTGTATTCAGCATTCAACAGAAGCTGCCCTTCTCTACATTCTAATTTATAGTCTCCACTCTGCTCTGGGTTTGCCTACCAAGTTACCTAGTACTAAAATGGGTTCTAAAGTTGGAGTCAATCGGATCTGAGAATCCAAGGAACTCTGTGGATCAGGAGGCTGCTTTTTTTGGCCTGGATTTCCTGACATCAAAGGGGCCTTGTGAGTCATTTGCCTTCTTTAGGCCTTAAATTCCTCATCACTACAAAGAGGGAGCCCAAGGAGACGATCTCTACGATCTCTAAGTTCCCTCCCTGCTCCCCAAACCCTACAGTTTTATGTCCTATGAAGGCATAAGACACCGCAGAGGCCCATGGATTAAAAGTCGTGAGAAGTCTGCCCTGCCATGTGGTAGACTCCACTGGGCAGCCAGGGGAGCCGGAAGCAGCCTGGAAATCTGGGTTCAAGTCCCAGCTCTGCCACTCACTTTTGTTGTCAATGGATGAGTTCTTCCCTCCGTGTGCCTCAGTATCCCCTTTTGTGCAATGGGGGAGTTGCCTAGAAGGAGAGCCATGCATCCCACAGCCCAAACCCAAGACACGCCCACCAGCAAACAGGTCAGACCTAGTTCCAAGTTACTGCCATCCTGTGACCTTGAGCATGTCACTGAGCCTCTCTGAGTCCTCATCTATAAAATAGGGGCTATTGCGAGAATTAACTAGATAACGTAGCTCGGGGGCAGGGCATCGAGTAAACGCTCAGTAAGTGGTTCTAGATGGGCCCGATGCTTGCCTGGATAGGTGGACCAGGACTGATGTCCTTCTTCCTTCCACCTCTACAATGGCTCCATTTTACAAACAACTGGGATTCACTGGGGGCCAGTGGGATTCAGGATTCTTTTTTTTTAATTTTATTTATTTATTTATTTTTCCCCCAAAGCCCCAGTAGACAGTTGTATGTCATAGTTGCACATTCTTCTAGTTGCTGTATGTGGGACGCGGCCTCAGCATGGCCGGAGAAGCAGTGCGTTGGTGCGCGCCCAGGATCTGAACCCGGGCCGCCAGCATCGGAGCGCACGCACTTAACCGCTAAGCCACGGGCCCAGCCCTCAGGATTCTTTTAATAGGTAGATTTGGGTGGAAGGAGCTACCTGCTTCTCTGCCCCACTGGGGTGGGTGAGGGGAACTCTGCTGGGACTCTAGCATGAAACTTGGTTAGCAAGGTTGCCACAACCAATCAGCTAACTAGCAATAGGTGATTTCCTGGTCACAACAAACAAGACCTCCTCCTTGTTCCCTGAACATTTTTGAATAGAAGCTGCCATCCACCCCACACCTAGATCCCCATTCTGGAAGCCATGCTTTGAATTTCAGGAGCCCACTCCCCCCTTCCCTCATAATTATTGTGTGTGTTGGATCTGAGATGTGATCAGAGCCTTCATAGTTTGCCTCCTACAGTGGTGGAATGGGAGAGGTAAGTTCAGCATCCCAGACACCCCTGGGCACCATCTCTGTGCCAGCCTTGTGCTGGAAGTCCCTGTTCTCGAGGGGGTCCCGTCCAGAGGGGAAGCAGTCCGTGAACATCACAAAGGGAAACACATGCGGGAAAGTGCTTTGAGCCCTGAGAGCTTGGTACCAGGAGAAAGGGAGACCACATCTCATTGGTGGATGCTTTCCTGCAAGGCTTCCCACAGGCGATGGCCTTTGAGCTGGGTCTGGAGGATAGCTAGGATATTTCTCTCTCTCTCTGGAAAAATTTTTAAAGCATAGGGGAAAAAAAGAAAAAATAAACAAGGTAACAACCACTCCTATTTTCACGACCCAAAATTAACATTTTGTCAAGTTTTCATATATAGATATAGATATGCAGATATATGAAATGACTTTAGGGTACCTTTATGTACAATCACCATTATGAATGTGGTAAGCAGCCCTTCATAACCCCCCCTTTTAAGAAAATAATTTTATAATGCAAAACAGAGGCAAGAATAATTAAGCAATTGCCTTGTGCTTGTGTCATTCTAATTTATATAAGTGGTGTCACACTCTATATATGACTCCACTTGCTTTTTCCACTGCCCATTATGTTTCAGGGGCTCTGTTCTTGTTGAAACATGTGGCCCTGGCTCACCACTGCATCGTATGGATGCACCATATTTATTTACCCCCGGAATGGGTAGGGTTTCCACGGATGGAGATAATCAAGGGGTGACATTCCAGGTAGAGGGAGCGGCAGCAGCAAAGGCAGGGACATAGGAAAGCTGAGGACGCATCTGGGGGCTGGCAAGGGGCCAGGGTGGAGGGAGCGCAGGGCATGTGGTGGGTGGGGGGACGGCCCATGCCTCAGGCCAGGAATCTGCAGTTAGCATGCTGGATATCTGGGATTGTGGGGAGAGGCCCCCCCTTAGAACCACCCGCACGCCCTCCACAATAATTCCACTCTCCAAGTCCTCCCTGGGGAGGCCTATGTTACTCTTTCCATTAATTGTCTCATTAATGACCCACTGAAGTCAAGTACCCATTGTTCTCAGGGCCTGGGGCAGCCTCCCTGGCTTTCTCCCCCGGGGGATTTGTAAACGTCTTTCCTTCCCCTGCTTTCCTTTGGCAGGCGTCCTTATCTGGTCCCTGCAGCCCTGGCCCCAGCTGGTGCTGCCTCTTCCTCCACCCACACCCTGCGCCCCCTGCAGAACCTGGGGTTGTGCAGAGCCATCAGCCTGGCTCGCTCCCTCCCTCCATGTCTGTTTCACTCAGTCCCCGTCTAAATGTGTGTCTCTTTCCATTTTTCTTTTCTTTCTCTCACTCTCTCCTCTTTCTTCCTTTTAAAAAAACTGTCTCTGTTTCTCTCCCTGGATTTCTGTCCCTTTCTCTCTTTCTGTGTATTTATCTATCTCCCTCTGTGCCTCTGTCTCTATCTTAGTGTCTCTCTTTCTAGGTGTCTTTTTCAGAATATCTCTCCGGAGTAACTGTCTCTGTCACCACCCGTTTCTGTCTCTGTGACTGTCTCCATCTCTCTGTCTCTACGTGCTGATCTCTGTGCTTGTATGTGTGCATGCGTGTGTGCACGTGTGCACGTATATTTCTGTCTTTGTCTCTGTTTCTGCCTCTTTCTTGCTCCCTCCCTCTGGCCCTGTGTGTATCTCTCTCTCCCTCTCTGTTTCCCTCTCTCCTCTCTCTGACTCACCTCTCCCTACCCATCCCTCCTCCCTTGTGGGTCTCTGAACCCTCCTGATTGACTATTGTCCTGTTTCCAACCCCTGCCTCACTGCCACGGCTTGCTCACCCACCGGGTCCCTGACACCCACACAGGTCAAACCGCCTCCCTCCTTTGCATCTCTCCCTGGTTACAGCTCCAGCTCCCCTTGGATGACAGCCTTGGGAACATCAGCGCTGGGAGTAGGCGTGAGGTCCCACAGCTCCCAGACTTTGGGATTCACGCATCTGTAAAGTTAAAAAAAAAAATGGAGGGGACCAACAGAAGGTCACCAACTATTTATCTTTCTAAATGAGGATATTTTTAAGAATCATCAACTTCTTGTGATTTCATAATAGAAAGAATGTTTTAACACCAAAAACAAAAATAGGAAGAGCAAAGTACAAGAATATAGAATAGTCCTTTAAGTTAAATAATTTTATGAAAACATTTGCTACATTGTCTTTCTTCTACCTATTTTGCCCCCAATGGGTGAAGATGCCGTCAGGAGCCAGCAAAGGTCTCTGGCCCAGTTGGAAACCACTAGTCTTGTCCTTGGTACCCATGGGGACGCGGATTGACCTTTACTGCGGGGAGAAAGGACAAAACAGGGCCCATGGCTCTCACGGGCCGCTTCAGCACCTCACAAGGCCTTTTCCAGCCCCCTGGTCTCTTAGTTAAAATAAGTTGTTAAGGCTTTCTAGTTGGGAGTCAGACACCAGACCTCCTGTGTTCCAAGGCTTCCTCTGGTCTCGTGTGTCTTTGAACAAGTAGTTTAATCTCTCTGTGCTTCAGTTTCTTCATTTGCAAAATGAGCAAAACAATAACTAGCTTCTGGAGTTGCCTAATACATAGCAAAGGTCTGAGACTTGCTAGCCACTATTATCATCTGTGAAGAGGGGGTGATTTGGGCTGAGGCCAGAGCCTGGAAGGAACAGTAGAAGCACAGGTGCCCTGCCCCGTGGGCCAGCTGTGCACCCCATGTCAGGGGCAGCAGTCAGCCTGTGGAGGAGCCACTGTGCTGGGAGACTTCAGGGACTTGGACCGCAGCAAGGATGCTCTGGAGCTCAGGTGGCCAAGGGTGGCATGTGACTAGGGAAGAGACCGTTTCCCTGCCTCTTCAGGGACCCCACCCAGCATGCTCAGGCATTGCAAGCCCAGGAACCAGCACTCTTGTCACAGACACTGACACTCAGTAGGAGCAAAGGTGAAGCTCCCTCAACTGGTATTCATGCCCACAGACACCAGCGAGGGGGAGCCCAGGTGGGAGAGGAGGAGGATGGTAGATGCCAATGATTGTGGACACCATGGGAGGCAGTCTTTAGATGACCAGAAACTCCTGAAGCCGACTTAGCAGATGAATTTGGAGGTCTGAGCAAGCAGGTGACAGTAATTAGAGAAACTTGGGGTTATTGATGTAAATTGACTTCATTTGTATTCAAGGCCTGGCAGGCCTGTTAACACCTGGACAAACGTTTCCTTGACACCTGCTCTGGGCCAAGCACTGTGCTAGTCAGCGGATGCAAAGATCAAAAGAGAATTCTTTCAAGGGACTTCAACAAGGCTTATCCAGTGCTGGTGGTGTTCTACCTCTGAGGTGAGGCCAGAGACACGGGCGAGGCCAGCCTGGAACATCTGCCACATCTGTTCTCTGGTAAGCACCACTCAAGGCTGTGCCTTAAAGGAGAGGAGAGCACTTTGCAGGTAGAACTTACAGGACCTGGTGATTTACTGGATGAGGCGAAAGGAAAGTACC
This sequence comes from Ceratotherium simum simum, assembly GCF_057802395.1. NCBI lineage: Eukaryota > Metazoa > Chordata > Mammalia > Perissodactyla > Rhinocerotidae > Ceratotherium > Ceratotherium simum. Next base: position 14,780,941 of record NC_141928.1, read on the forward strand.
TGTGGCTCCCAACGTCCTGGCTTGGCACCTGGGTGGATGGTGACGCCATTCCGAGAGGACACGCAGGAGGGTGAGCAGGCCTGGGGGGACATGTACTCCAGGCGGGGCCGGCTGACTGGGGGGCTTGAGGCACATCCAAGTGGAGATGCTCAATAGGCATATGCAGGTCTGGGGATCAGGATAAACGTCAAGACAAAGAAATGAATGAGGTAGTGCAAGAAGGACGTGGGACCAAGAAGGGCTTTGAAGGCTACATAAATTTTGCCTGTTGGGTGGGGCAGGCATTTAAGGGAGCACATATCAAGCAAAGAAAATAGCCTAAGACATGAAAGTGGAAGAAAGCAGCACAAAATTTCAGAAAAGCTAATAATTCCATTTAGCTTAAGCACTGGTTGCATCAGGGTAGTTGTGAGAGATATCACAACTAAAGAGATCCATCGGGCCCTGACTGCAGAAGTTACTGAATGCCAGGGTGAAGAGTCTGCACATAATTCAGCAGGCAGTGGGGAGCCACTGAAGGTTTCTGAGCAGAAGAGTGACACGATAACGGCTGTGTTTCAGGTTCACCTAACAGCACGGGATGGACTGAAACAGAGACTAGCAGAAAGGACTATAAGAGACAGGGACCATCACTTATTTGTTCATTCAGCGAACAGTGAACTTCCTCTCTGCAGAAGAAACCATTCTCCTCAATCTAATCGCTAGTCCCTAAGCTGCTAAAGGTTTAGAAACCAAGTCACCTAGTGTTAATATTGCATGTAAAGAAAGAGTAAATGGGTTCTACTAAACATATCAGTATTACCAACAAATGTAAATGAGTCTGTCACCTATTAAAAGAGTTTCATGTATACAGACAATGGAAAATTATTCAGCCTTAAAAAGGAAGGAAACTCTGACACATGCTACAACATGGATGAAACTTGAGGACATTATGCTAAGTGAAATAAGCCAATCACAAAAAGACAAATACTGTATGATTCCACCCATATGAAGTACTTAGAGTGGTCAAATTCATAGAGACACAAAGTAGAATGTGGCTGCCAGCCGCTGAGGGGAGAGGACAATGGGATGTTGTTTAACGGGCAGTTTCAGTTCTGCCAGGTGAAAAGAGATCTGGAGATTGGTTACACAACAATGTGAATGTACTTAATACTACTGAACTGCACACTTAAAAATGGTTAAGACAGTAAATTTTATGTTACGGGTATTTTAACACAATTAAAGATAATTTTATTTATTTATTCATTCATTCATTCATTCATTCTTTTTGTGAGGAAGATCAGCCCTGAGCTAACATCCGATGCCAATCCTCCTCTTTTTGCTGAGGAAGACTGGCCCTGGGCTAACATCCATGCCCATCTTCCTCTACTTTATATGGGATACAGACACAGCATGGCTTGACAAGCGGTGTGTGTCGGTGTGTGCCCGGGATCCGAACCTGTGAACCCTGGGCCACCACAGTGGAGCATGCACACTTAACTGCTACACTACCAGGCCAAAGATAATTTTAAAAAGGAATTTCTGAGTCGTTCATAGAACAAAACTCAACTCTAAAAAAAGAAACACACCTAAAACATAATGATTCAGAAAGGCTAAAAATAAAGGAACAGAAAAGATACACCAAACAAATGTAAACGAAAAGAAAGCCAGCCAGGGCTGTGATCTTGATATATGACAAGACAGAATTCAGACTCCAAGCACTGAATGAGACGAAGATGTAAGAGTCAGACTATCTACGCATCAAACACGGCAGCACTTTCATAGAACAGAAATTACAGGAAATGCCATGAGAAATAGAAATGCTAAAAACAGGACACTGAAACATACCACTTTCAGTCCAAGACTCACCAAAGGGTCAAAAAGTAAGAATACAAGAAACCTAAACAACGTAATCCAAAAACTGCATTTCGTGTGTACATATCAAAATTTGTACCCCCAAACGGAGAACATATCTTTTCATGCACGTCATGAAAATCGGCTATATTAGGGCAAAAGAAACGCAAAGCTTCACTCAAGGGTTTTAATGGGATAAGGGACGTAGAAGTACTTTGAAAACTAAAAAGCACCAGCCAATATTAGTTTTTGGTGCTGTCAATACCATAATTGTTGTTATTATCATCATTACTCACTGTCGGGTGGTCTTTCTGCTTACTCCATGGTTCTGACACATTCTAGAGGAGTCTGCCAAGCAGATGAGATATAAATATGTCATCTTTACTATCTCCATAAGAGCTACCATCTCTTCAGTGTTTACCATGCCAGCTACTGTGCTGTTTTCCATGTAGTCTTTATTAGAAATAACTTTCTCATTGTCTTATGAAAGCGAGCTTTCTGCTTCTCTTATAGCACCTTCGGGGCCCAGAGCAGTGCTAGGTACATTTTCAGTAAGTGCTCAATGAAGACTTCCAAACCAAAGTACACTGATTTAAGACCCACTTCAAGGTCAGATCTGAGTTTCAAACTTGACTCTGGCACTTTCTAGCTATGTGACCTTGCACAAGTTAAATACTCTTTTTGAACCTCAGTTTTCTCATATGTAAACACAGACAGTAGTAATACCTACACCAACAAGGATTGTTCGGAAGTTTAAATGTAGTAACACATGTAAAGGGTCCAGCATGGTACCTGGTCCACAGTAGGCATTCAATAAATGTTAGCTGAGGCTGAGGAAGAGTACAACTTACCAAAGACATAAACTTAGAATGGGGGTTCTTTTTTCTCAAAAAAAAAAAAAAAAAATCTTTAAATAGAAACATACTCCGATGCATCTGAAATGACTTAATACTGCAATGAAATATTGCAATGAAAAAGGATGAATTGTATCTACATGTTAACACATGGACAGATGGCCATGATATGTTGTTGTGTAAAAAAAAGCAAGCTTCAGAACAGGAACAGAATAGTTCCCTCCCTGCTTTTTAAAAATTATGTATGTATAGAGAAAGGTCTGAAAGGATATACATCTAATTATTAAAGGGGAGTAAGATTGGAAAGTTGTGAGAAGGGTCTCAACTTTTCGCATTCCAGTGTCTTTTGTAATTTCCAACACACGCACACACACACACACACACACACACACACGGACGAAAGAATACAAAAATAAACAGAAAAGAAAGTTCTCAAATTCTCTTTGGCCTGTATTTTTCATGGGACTTTGAAAGCTGTTGAACTGAAGAGAGGAGGTGGCTAATTCTTCTGGCAAGTGTGAGAATTTCCATACTCAGCTTTTCTTTTTGAAAGAGAGAGACTGAAGGAGGGAGACTGAATCGCCCCAGCATGACTCATTACTCAGCACATCCAAACAGGTAGTCTCATTCTCGTCCCTGCCACCACTGCAGCCCTGACACACAGAGTAACAGAGAAACTCCTTGATAAATGTCAACTGAAATAGAGCAATCAGCTGAAAGCCATTTGCTGAGCTGTCTGACTGCCCTGGGCTCGAGGTTTTCCTTTATTCATTTATCATGATATACGGCTTTGGCCAACATACACACAGGAGAGAAATTGTTGACATGTGGAACCCAACTACAGAAAATCTTTCATTTCCCCCCCCCGTCTGTTCACCAAATAAGTTTTTGTTTATTTAAAGACTACAGAGGATTTGGCTGTTAAGAACCAAATGCCTTTGGAGTGGAGTTACAACATAATTTATCATTTCCTCTGTTTATTAAAAAATCCTGCATCTTTGAGAAGCACATTTGGAGTGAGTGGGGGATTTCGGCCACTCACGAAAGACTGTTGCAAAGCCCTGCCATGTGGCTTACCCCAAAAAGGCTCCTTGATTGCTATTTCTATCCCCGTCCTCCCCCAGCTGACTTCCGATCGTGTGATGGCTACTCAGGACTGGTGAACAGGGTTTGACTCAGGACAGGTAAGCGGGGCTGGAGACTGTGTTAGCTTCGTTCATCTTTGACCTAATTCTGCCCTTGAGTCCCCGCTGACTGTTGTGCAGTGTGCTCCACCACTGCAAGCAGAGGGAGAGGTACAACCCTTATTCCTCTAGCACGGGACAGAACCTGAGAGAAGTCCAACAGCAAAGAGAAGTTGGACGCTGCCTTGAAGGAACACAGACAGGCCCTGCTGCTTCCAAATGGGTTCCACTCTAAAGGCAGACATTTGGAAGCACTGCAATGAACTTCCTACCTTCCACCCAAGACATTATAAATAGCAACTCAGTCCAGTGTACCATGTACCCCTCAAAGGCAGGGGTCACAGCTTACTCATTTTTGTATTCCTAGCACATAGCACAGGACCTGACACACAGCTGCTGTTCACTGTTTGTGAAGGCAGCAGGATGCAGAGGGCAGAGCACATGGTCTAGATCAGGCTTTAATTTGAGTACCAGGTCTGCCATTTTTTTTTTTTTTTTTGGTGAGGAAGATCGGCCCTGAGCTAACATCTGCTAATCCTCCTCTTTTTGCTGAGGAAGACTAGCTCTGGGCTAACATCCATGCCCATCTTCCTCCACTTTACATGGGACGCCGCCACAGCATGGCCTGCCAAGCAATGCGTCGGTGCATGCCCGGGATCTGAACCGGCGAACCCCGGGCCGCCACAGCGGAGCAGGCGCACTTAACCACTTGCGCTACCGGGCCGGCCCCACCAGGTCTGCCATTTGCTAGCTGTGTAACCCTGGGCAAGAAACTTAACCTCTCTGAGCTCTTCCCTCTCTGTAAAATGAGACTGACAATGAAAAATGAAACCCTCTATCACTAACTAGCTTTGTTACTTTGGGCAAGTTATCTAATATTGTCAAGTCTCAGTTTTCCTATTTGTAAAATGGAGATAATACACATCTTGCGAGTTTACTGTAAAGATTTAAAATATTGCCTAGAACTGTATCTCTCTCATAACGGCTATATTATAAATGAATGAATGAAGGAACAAATGAGTGAAAGAAAAAATTATTGGGGGGAAAAAAACTATCTTAACCCAGTACCCAAAGATGAGCCACAACAAACCACTTGTCTGTCAATAACAGGCAGGCTCTGGGGGACTCACTACCAGGTAAATGTTGAGGACAAAGGCAGGAACATAAAATGACAGAATGACCCTTTTAAGAATGGAAAGAAAGGAAAAGAAGCCAGCATTCACTGAGCAGCTACTACGCGCACTTCATTCACAACACATTTGAATGCCTACCATGTACCAGGCATTATGCCAAGTTCTGAGGATCCTGAAGACATACAGACTAATTATCAAAAAGAACAATTAAGGTTCAGATACAAGCAGTAAACAGTGCTATGAGAACCAATAACAGGGGTCCTCGGTAGCGGGAAAAGAAAGACTTCCCAAAGGAAGTGCTATCCAAGCTGAGACGGGAAGGATGGACAGGACTAGCCAGGTGAGCAGCTGGAGAATGGTCCAGGCAGAGGAAAGAGCACATGTGAAGATGACTCAGTTTTCTGGTTGCTTTGCATACAGGTCCTCAGGGATCATTAATCCAGACCGACTCTATCCTTTCCTTCGTGGTTGTTATTCTTTCCAATTTATTTAGATTTTATTGTTTGATGAAAATAGGCCTTTAGCAAAGGTATCCAGCCACAGGTGAAGGCCCACATCAGCCCAAGCAGAGTTCAAAGTTGGGGACAGGGCCCAACTAATTGTTTGAAAAGGAGGCTCCCAAGATGAGGACCAGGTGGTGCTAAGTCTGCCACTGGTCCTGTCGCTTGGAGAAGTCACAGTCAAGGGAAATGCCCCAAATAAAGGCCCTCTGTCAGCAGCAAATATTCTTTGAGGGCCACCCATGGCAGAAGGCCCAGAGCAGAATGGGGTGGACAGGGGACAGGAGGATGAGAATGGACAAGTCTGGGTGTCCTACTGGAAGGCTGGGCCTCACAAGGACTGACAACTGCACAGTGACAGTCTTCCGTGTGGAAGGCACTGAGAGGTGCCAACTTGCCACCCATAGGATCCACCGGAAATTGGGCTCTGGAGTACTGCTGGCCCCTGGTGGATTTCATCCAAGGAGTTCTTTGGTCTTCACTGCCAGATGCCTGTCCATCTCTGCAACTGTGTCATCGGCCATTTGGCTGATCTGAAAAAACACAAAATGAGACAGCCTGATAACTGGTTGGGAACGAGTAGGTGGACAAACATTCCAGGACTATGGAAAGGTCATCAGGGAAATAATAATGGTGACAAAAGCTGACATTAATTGAGTCCCAGCCAAGCAGTGCACTAAGAATTTTATATACACACTCTTACGGACTCCTAACAGTGACTCCATGAGATGGACTGAATTATTATCCCCACTTCACAAATGAGGAAACTGAGGAAGTTAGATCACTTGTTCAAAACACACAGCTAGAATGTAACAATGACAAAATTTAATCCCAGGTTGTCTGATTCCACAGCCCCAAATTCTTAACTACTATTATAGAATACAGAGAAGCCAGGCTTATCTGTCCCTTAATAAATGTCTAGAATTTCCTACACCTCAAGACAATCTGGTATATGAAGTCCTCATGCTAACTGACAGGAAGAATTTTAAGATCCCAGTAGTTAAGCAGAAAAAATGTCTTGAAAAATGATGAAGTAGATCTGGTTAACAAACATGGAAAATTCAAGAGACACTGAAGAAATGCAAATTAAAACAAGACATAATTCAGTTATCATAGTTAACAAAATTTGTTATTGTGGCTTTTAATTACAATATTCAATGGCAGGAAGCTGCGGTGAAATGGATAAGCTCATATACCATCAATAGGAATTCAAATTGATGAAATGTTCATACCATTTCTTAACCCCAAAAATCTCTCAACTGGGAAATTATCACATGAATGGAATCAGAAAAAATTTAAAGTTCTATAAGCAAAGATATTTATCTAAGTTTATTTTTAATAATGAAAAATCAGAAAATCTAAAGTGACAGAACGGGGAAGTAGTTGAATACATATAGCCATTAAAAATGGTTAAGATCGTCTACTTCTCATGGAGAGGGTATAAATGCGAATAACATGCCAGTATATATTTCTGAAATATTTGAATGTTTTATAACAAGCATGGATTGCTTTTGTAATCAGAAAAAAAGAAACAATGTTTCAAGATATTATTTATAATATCATAGAAACATGCTCATGTTACCCCTGAATTAAAGAAAAGGCAAGATACAAAATTGTGTATATATGTAGTGGAAATTATCTCAAATATGTAAAAACATGTAAAAAAAGAAACTGTATTGTTTAAAACTGGAAGGAAACATGTCCACATATTAACAGTGATTATCTTTTAGCGATAGGAAGATGGGTAATGTGTTATCCATGTTTGTATCTGCCACATCCAGCATAAGATCTAGTACATAACAAGTGCTCAGGAAATATTTACTAAATGAATCAAGTTTTCTGTGCTTTTTCCATATTTTCCAAATTTTCTGCAATAAACATGTACTCCCTCTAAGAATGAAAAACAAAACACAATACTATTTAGTAAGTGTTGCGGCCTCCCTCCCATGTCTACATGGGACCTAAGGCAGGAGGCCTTAGTCAGGAAGCTTTGAAGGGGGCAGCATGGTGCTCAGGATCTGTGTGTTCAGCAGCACAGCGGCTGTTTGACATCTTTATTTGCAGACCACAGGCCTTGGCCAGGAACTGGGAAATAAATGCGCTGGAAAGGGTACAAACTAAAAAGGACTTGGAGCAATTGGTTCTAGGCAGGGAGACACCAAGCTCCCGCCACAGCATCAGCTGCACATTTTTTAGCTGGCAAAGCAAAGCTCCTGGGGCAGCTGGGTGCTTTGAGCGACTGGGCTCAGAATGGCTGCTTGGTCCCTCCTCACTCAGCTGGCGCAAACCCCTGAGGTGTTTCTTTTGCCCCCGCTCCCCAGCAGCTGCCTTGCATGGGGTGTGGCATGGTGCCTAGCAGCACTCCAGCACCGGCAGGCTGGCAGCCAGGGACAGCCAGGAACAAGGGCTGCAAGCCTCCTCTGGAAAAGTGGCTTTGAGGGCAATTTGGGGACAGGGACGGGGACTGGCAGGAGGAAGAATACCTAGGGTAACAATTTGATATCGTGGGTTCTGGGTTAGATTCTCAGTGGGGTGATAATGCACCAGTCACTTCCCCACCTTGAGTCTCAGTTTCCTCATCTATCAAATGGGGACACTAGTCCCTTCCTCAGATAGTAGTTGTGAGGGTTAAACAAAATCATGAATATGCAAGCACATTTTAAACTGATTATTTGCTATGCAAATGCTGCTTGTGTTACTCTCATTTTTACTATCACTTCCTGACTTTTCAAATTAACCAATTAATGAAAATATTTACTAACCTTCTACCATATTACAGGCACAAAGTGCCCTTGGGGACAGTCTGCTTGCAAGTTCATCTTTTCCATCTTTATCAGACTTAAAATAATGATGATTAACAACGACGACGATGATACCAACAACAGCAACCACTTACTGAGTATTTACTACACGCCAGATACTGGGCTAAAAACTTCACATGCGTTAATTTACATAGTAGATTAATTTACACAATAGTAGAAATACTATTATTATCTCCCTTTAATACATTATGAATATTTAATTATTCACCTGACAGTTGCACAGTAGTTCATACCATGCGGAACTGTCTTGTCCTCTGTTACTTCATTCAAATCCAACAACCTCACATAACCTCTACAAGGCAGGTGAGACAGGTATTATCCTCAGTTTACAGGGGAGTAAAGCATTAACTAATCTACCCAAGCCCACATCAAAAGTCACTGAAGTGACTGAGCCAAGAACTCCCCACCCTGACCACCAGTGTAGAGCTGCTACTCCCTTTGAGGAGTCCACAGCACCCGGCCTAGTCCGTCCTCACTCCAGGCAGACTTTGTCAGGGTTGTTACAACAGTCAATCCCAGTTCCTATTCAAAGTCACAAGGCTGGGGAGAGGAGTTGAATGGACAAATAGAGCAAACAATTACAGAGGACTAGCAACCATCCTGGCCACTTCTAAGCACGTTGTGTCATTTGGTCCTCTTACCAATCCTACGAGATAGGCATTACTGCTCCCACTTTACAGATGAGGAAACAGAGGCTCAGAAAGCTGAAGCCATTTGCTGACCTTAACAGCTGAGAGGTGAAAGAGCTAGGATTTCAATCAGTCAGGCCTGTTGGACTCCAAAGCAAGGGCCCTTTCCATTATAATATACTGCCTCATAAAGATTATAACATCATCATCAACATTATCATCATCATCATTACATTTGCTCCTTACCAGTTCAGGAAAATGAAAGGCAGAGACAGAAAAGGGGGATGGCAGGAGCACAGAGTACACACCTGGGACAGACCTGGGTAGCAAGTCATCCTTCCTGAGGCCTGGCTCAGAACACCCACGATGCCGCTGGGTGCTGCTCCACTGCCTCACTCAGTCCAGCCTCCCTGCCTGCCTGGTCTGCAGGAAGCCGTTCCCTCCTTCAGCCCCACTAGCATCCTTCAGAGCAGCTCTGCTTCTCAGAAAAGGGCGGCAGTGAAAGGATCTTGGCCAGATTACTGGTGGTTTCTGCCAAGTGCTTTAATGTTCAGCAGGCCCATTTATAGCAAGCTAAAGCGAAGGTGAAACAGCAGGCTGGCAGATGTGAGAGTCCCAAGTGGGAAGACCCTGGTCCTTCTTCAGCAGAGCTGGCCTGGGCTGGGGGTTGGGGTTGGTTTGGAGGAGGTGGGGGTTAAGGTCAGACACGAATGCAGGGTTGGAACCTACAGCTGAATCATTTCATTCTTATACACCACAGATGAAACATTTTTATAATATACTTTTAAAAAATCTGACCTCAACATAATTTTGGAAAATTAAAAAAAGAAAATATAAATTAAAATTGTTCATAATCCCATTACGTGAAATGACCACATGAACATTGTGAAGTGGATAAGCTGCCAACTTTATGTACATGAAACCTTTCATATTTATGTGAAAAATGGAATCATTACAATATTATTATGTAAACTACCTTTTAAAAAAATAAATTCCCCCCAAAATTTACCATATCTGAAAATATTTTTCCAACTGTCTATATATCGAGATCCCAGTGAATGGATGTAAAACTATTTTCCCACTGTCAGAAATTTAGAGTTTCCAGTTTTCTACTATTATATACATAAAACATCAACAGACATCTCTAGACAAGATTCTTGACCATTTATTTTGGATAAATTCCTAAGTCACTGAATCAGAAATGTATGGATTTGGGTATATACTGCCATATTATCCTCTAGAAAGGTTGTATGGATTTATACAAAGAATAAAATACTCTTTTCTGTAGAGTATGGAAGTAAAAGCAATACTTCCAAGATAAGCAACATTTTAAGCTTACATTAAAAACTTCTAGGTTCAAATGTTAGGGATTAGAAAAGGCAAAATTTTTAAAAACACACAGCTTCTAAAAACCCTGCAAGTAATTTAGGCAGTACGTACCAAAAACCTTAAAAATATGCGTTCCCTTTGTGCAGTAATTCCACACTTGGGACTCTATCCTAGGGAAATCATCTCAACAAAGATTTATGTATAAAAATATTCACTGCAACCTTATTTATAATAACAAAAAAGTTTAAACAAACTAAACGTCCAACAAGAGGGCTTATGAAAGTAAATTATGGTATAACCACAAGATGGACTATTTTGCAACCATTAGAAATGGCTGTTTACAAAGGGTTTTTTAAGACACAAGAAAATGCTAATGGTTTTAATGCTAAACAGAAAATAAAAAGCTGGATACAAAATTGTATACATACTACATGTTCCCAATCATGTTAAAAACTATGTAGTTAAGAAGGAGGAAGAAGAAATATTCCAAAATGTTAAGAGCAGTTGCTTCTGCAATGTGGGTGAATTATGGGGTGAAATCTTCCCCATTTTTTAAAACAGTGTTCTGAACTCTTACATTTTCTACAATGAGACTACATTACTTTGATAATCAGAACAAAGTAAACAAATAAATTTTTAAAAATTGTTTGATAAAGCAACAATCAGCCCCCACCTTTTAAAAAAACAAAAACAAAAAACACACCCAAAACTCCAGATCCATGCCTTCTGTTGGGGAAAAAGAACAAAATGAAGCGTGCACAAGGCTGTCTCCTGAATATTTTCTTACTCAAACTTAACCATATGACAGTAAATGAAGTTATTAGCAATAATGGTAAGAACAAGTATTTAAATGATAATGTATTAACAGTAAAGATTATTGCACTGGATGTATCATGTAATACATACAGTATGATCTTTTTTCTTGTAATATGATATATATGCTTACAGAGATAACTTGAAGGTCTGCACTAAAATGTTAACAATGATCATCTCCAGGTGATGAGATTTCAATTACTTTCTTCTTAATTTTTTAAAAAATTTATACTAAACATCTATTAGTTTAGTATCAGAAAAAACTAATAAAGTTATTTTCATTTTGAAAAACAGTAATAATCAACAGTAGTAATAAGCACTGAAGAAAAAAGTCTAATCTGAAGAGGAAGGTGAAAAGCCAGGTGCTAAAGGCTTCCTGCAAGGTCTTTCTCCAGCAGGTTTTATCAAGAGTACCAGTTATCTGATCATTCTTTCTTTTTCAAGAAGCCTGGGCTCTGGTCCCTGAGGCAAATGCCCGGAATTGCTAAGTGAGGAGTGCCTGGCAGGCCCCAGAGGTCCACAGGCTTACCACCAGGAAGTAAGAAAAGGCCAAGGGTCACCTGCAGAGATGGAATCCCCTGGGAGATGGACAAGGAGCTGGCCCAGCTGGGGCCAGGGACCAGACTCTTACGAGTCTCAGTGCTCAGAAAAGGCCAGCCTAGTCTACAAACCTCTTTTAGCTGCTGCGGGGAAAGAGGAAGACACAAAGAAGGCAAGAAGGGAGCTTTGCGGGTCCCAGTGTCAGATACTCTCACAGTGCTTCTAGCATACCCTGGGCAACCCTTCAAGGTAAGAATTACCAATCCCTTTTTACAGATGAAACAGACTCCAAGGAGTCAAGTAACTTCTCCAAGGTCCCAGGACATGAAATGCAGAACAACCTCTTTCTAACTGGTGCCATTACAAGGGTACATTGTAAGGCGTGTAGGTCATTATCTTCCATGTCTACTTTTGTTGAATTATCTGGCGAGCTTTTTAAAAATACACATTTGGGCAGACCTACTTAATCAGAAAATGCAGGAGTAGGCCCAGGAATCTATTAAATTCTCCCCTTGGTGACTGCTGAGGCTGGTCTACAACTAGCATTCTAACTGCTGGTCCAGAAGAAGTCAGCAGTTAATTTATGGCCTCCTCCAGATGTCCCGCTAACAACTCTCCTGCACCCTGCTTCTTCCCTCTTTACTCCATGCTCCTGTTCAGTATTACTAAGATATCGCCTTTACTGTGGACGAGTTAGCTTTGGGCAAGCCCTATATATTACACTAAATGTTATAAATTCTATCTCCTAAATACTGGTAAATTCTTCTTTCTATCTTAATTCCACTGGTGCCACTCAGGTTCAGGCCATCATCATTTCCCAGCTGGATTTCTGCAACAGCCTTCCTGGCCTCCCTGCCTCCAGTCTTGCCCCCTACAATCTGTTTTCTACTCAGCCACCATAGTCATCTTTCATAAACACAGATGTGATCCTCTTACTGTCTGGAAAAAAAACCTTTCAAGGGAGTTACTGTATCAGAATCACCTGGGGAACATTTTAAAGTGCAGTTTCCTAGGCCCCCCCAGATTCACTGACTCACTCTCTGGGGGTGGGGCCCCACATACCTGTATTTTTATAAGCTCCTCAAGTGATTATGATGCTGTGGTAGATTAGATTATTATTCAACAAATATTCACTCCCTCCCACGCACCTCCATGAACAACTATCCTTCCCAGCCCCAGTGATACTGGGATTGGCCCATGTGACTTGCTTGGCCAATGAGATGTGACAAGAGCAGGTGCCTAAAACGTACTCCACTGGTTGGGCTTATGCTCTTGGTGTCTGCTGCTGCCATGAAAAGAGGCCCTAGGAAGCTTGTGGACTCCAGAAGATTAAGAAGACGACTGACCCCAATCCATAATCTGGAGCCAAGCCCACTGAGCCCAGCCTAGAATAGGTACATCCCAGCTGACCTAGAAACCAGGATAAGAAATAATGCTGGATATTGTAAATCACTGAGTTTTGAGGTAGTCTGTTATGCAGCATTACTGTGGCCACAGATGACTGATAAAGATGCATAGCCAACGTGGGAATCTCTGGATAGGTTAAAGTTCAGACTCCTCAACCTGGTATACAAAGCCTTCTATGAACTGGTCACTCTGTCTTCGCTATCCACTCTCCAGTCTCATCTTAGGTTCAAATCCCAGGTATCCCTCTTTTGTCACATTGTTTTACTCCAGTAGCTCCTTTAAGACCTGTTCAAGTGCCACTACTCAGCACACTGAGAATATTGTTAAGTCCTCACTGCTCAGCACCCAACCAACCAACCACAGGCAGGAGAGCGTTAGAGAACAGGCTCTGAAACCAGTGTGCCTGTGTTGGGATCCCATTCCTACCATTTACCAGCAGTAAGTTGGGTAAGTTATTTAGCTTCTTTGAACATCAGTTTCCTCACTGCCTACCTCACAGTTTTATAGTGACGGGCATACATGAAGGGATGTACAGTGTCCAGCACAGAGCCTGGCACGTAGTAAAAGGTCAAGAGCATCTTCTCCTCCTCCATATTCCCAGGGTCCAGCACAGGCTTGGGCCCAGAACAGAGACTCAGTCAATGCTGATCACGTCAATGTCATTGAAGGAACCACAGGCACTGTTTTAATTTTCCTCATTTCAGACATGAACAAGTGACTCCCTGGCTGGATACATAAGCACGACCTCTGCTGGCGGCAGTACCTGTTTCTCTATGAGCCTAATGGTGTCCTCTGAGGCCTTGTCCTTTGATTTCTTCAGCTTATTCATTGCATTGGTACGAACCTTCCGTAAAGAATCTTTGGCCTTGTTGGTGTTCTGTTTGGCCAGTTTCACCAGCATTTCCCTGTGCTCTCTGGTTACTCTGATAAAAGACAAGAGAACATTCAATAAAATCGTCCTACATGTGTTACTGCTGGCCAACAATCAACATCATCACTCTGTCCACTATCTCAGCAGTTTGTAACCGTAACCTCTGGTGGACGATCCTCACAACCTGACACGTGCCCATGGGATACTCAGGATCAAATAAAGTTCCTGTGAGTTAGCTGAGGAGAGCCAGTAAGAGTACTGCTTAAAAGCACGAGCCAGGGAGTCTAGGCAGACCTGGGCTCAAACCCTGGCTGTGCCACTGACTAGATGAATAACTGACTTCCCCTCCTCAGAGTTCCCATCTATATAACGGAGATTGTCAGCACCTGTCTGAAGAGGGTGGTGTGAAGATTATATGAGATGACACATGTAATTTGTTTAGCACCAACCCTGGTACATTTTAAGTGCTCAATAAAACAAAGCAATTATTAGCTATAACTCCACCCCTTTCTTCTCCTTCTAAAGAAAGCAATGCAAACGAGCGATGATGCTGTAGAAACAGCATGATCTCTAAATCTCTAAATCACCCAAAACAAATAAGTAACAACTTCAGACTTAACTATTATCATAGCAAATTACTTGTCAATCACCTCAGCACTGACCATGAGTCCTGACATAACATGTGAGAACCACTGGACCAGTTAACTTCCACAAAGGACCCATGAGAGTGTCTGGCACATTCTAAGTGCTTAATAAACGTCAGTTATTTTGACTATTAATGTCCTCATCATAACAACAATGAGCACACTGAGGGCCTACTATACACCACTGGGATAGGCACTTTATACGTTAATCCTCACAACAACTGTGTGAGGCAGTTATTATTATTCCTATTTTACGTTTCATCATCACAACAACCAAGCAGAGTAGCCCAGCATGTTTGTCCTGCCTTCATTTCTTCGTTATGTACATACTGAGTGCCTATCAAAACCAGTGTTGGGCACTGAGGGTATTACAGTGAACATGACAGACCTTTGTCCTGCTCTTAGGGAGACAGACAAGTAAAGAGACATTTACAACAGGGCATGAAGTGCTATGGTAAGGGAAGTGGGGAAGTACACGTTGCCATCGGAGCACACAGCAGCTCAGATAACCACCAGGAGCTGTTCCAGTTTGGGAGGGGGCAGTAAGGGAAGACTTTCCTGAAGAAATAATATCTAACTGTGGTGGTCATTAGGTCTGTTCACTAGTATTCTGGCTCTTATTCCTTCCAGTAGGAATGCATGTCCCCCCCGGTCACACTCTGAAGTTTGGTGTGGCTGTACAACTTGCTTTGGCCAATGAAATGTGAGCAGAAATGATGGGTGGCACCTCAGGGCAGAAGCTTTAAGAGCCAGTCTATGCCCCATCACATTTGTTTCTGTTGGCCGCAGTACTAGTCGAGATGGAGCATCCATCCACTTGCGTTCCAGAGTGACTATGATGAACAGAGCCCACCATGCTGCATGAGTGAGAAATAAATTTCTGTTGTTTAAGCCATGGAGATTGGGGGATGCTTGTCACTACAGCACAGCACATCCTGTCCTGACTAATACACCACACAACAATCTGAAGAATGAGTGCAAGTTGCCGCAACTGGGGGGGATTTCCAGGAAGAAGAAAGAGCATGTACAAAGGTTTTAAGCTGAAAAGAGATCATATTTCATCTGAGGGACTGACTGGAGCACAGATAAGAAAGAAGGGAGTAACAAGAAAAGAGGCTGGAAAGCCTATCACAGAGGGTCCTGGAAGATCATGAACCTCTTTTACAGATGAAGAAAATGAGGCACAAAGAAGTTTGGTATCTTATACAAAGTAAAACCCAGGCTGGTATGTCTCAAAAGCCAATGGTCTTAGTATGAAAAAATTGCTCTGCCCCCTGGGTCCCTAAATAGATATCATCGGCACATGATCCATGACCCTCAAATCAATGTGCTTCTTGCTTAGTAAGGACAATCCCAAGTTTTGGGTATATGTTCTGTGTGTGTGAAACAGTGACAAGGAGGTGTTGAAGATGTAGTGGCACCTACTTGGTATTTTTCCCCTGATAGGAAGAGAATAAAATTAAAGAATTTTGAGGGCCGGCCCAGTGGCTTAGCGGTTAAGTGCACGCGCTCCGCTGCTGGCGGCCCGGGTTCGGATCCCGGGCGTGCACCGACGCACCGCTTCTCCGGCCATGCTGAGGCCGCGTCCCACATACAGCAACTAGAAGGATGTGCAGCTATGACAGACAACTATCTACTGGGGCTTTGGGGGAAAAATAAATAAATAAAATCTTTAAAAAAAAAAAAAAAAAAAAAAGAATTTTGAGAAAGGATAAGCTCTGAAGACCAAGTAGACAGCTATGTTATAAATAAATTCTCCTAGAGTCAGCTATTTGAAGGTATTCTCAAAATAAAAATGATCCTGATTACCACCAATATTAAGTCCAAATCCAGGTGAGTCCTTTAAGTATATATTACCTCACAACAACTCTCAAACTAGATTCTAATACCCCTATTTTCCCATGAGGAAATTGAGGTGCACAGATGTTAAGTAGCTTGCACATGGGCTTAAGTGACAGAAGTGGGATTCAAATCCAGATCTTTCTGGCCTGTATTCTTTCCACTACTCCATGCTGCCTACGCCTTGTAATCTATTTCAAATAAATTATGCACTGCTGCCATGACTTCTGCTTCCAGGCAGAAAGCTTTTCAAAGTCGGTAATATGAATCTTGGGACTGAAAAGGACAAAACCACCATGTCAGGAGTTTAGGGATTTGGATCAGATCTTGTTACTTTTATGGTTTTTAATTCATTGAACAAAAATCACGCTGACATGTTTAGGTCTCTTTTTTGTTCTGCCAAAGCATATGTCAGTATAAGGAAGGAACAGGAAAATTAAAACTTGATCCACTGATTCAAAAAACTTAATCCTGCTGAAATACTAGGAGGGGTAGAAAATAAATGAATCTAAGTCTATAAGAAACCTCTTAAATGTCTCTAACAAGAAGTATTTCAATCTTATATTTCATATACAATTTGAAATAGGTATCCCACTGTTTAGACAATCTTTAATAAAATTAAAAAATTTATCTAACCAACTAACTCCCGTTTTCACTACATTGTTTTATTTATATTTTACATGAAGAAAAAACCCACACATTTTAAAAAATATAAATTGAGACTCGAAAAAAATCTTAAGAGTAAAAGGCTGTATAAAGAAAACAAAATCGTAACATATGATTAGCCTTAGTAAAATGTATTATTTTGTATTTATTAATGTAACTGTGACATCACTACACTATTAACACCAGATAGTTTCCATATATAATAGTATCCAATTATTGACACTGACAAAAATATTTCCATTTCAGGATGCAAATAGAGGCAATAATCAAAAAGATACTATAAGGAAATGGAGAGAGGAGTGCAGGGAGGGGAGGAAGGTGGGCGGTGGAGGAGGGATGCCAAGCGCAGGAAGGGCTGAGGGGAAGAAGGGCATGTGCTTGCTGGTTCGGGGTGTTGAGCTGAAAAGTATCTAAAATACAAGATCACAAGCAGTTAGGGTGATGGAAAGGCACTGGTTTTGAAGTCAGACAGAGCCTGTTTCATTCCCATATCTATCACTCAGAAGCTAACTATCCTTGGGCAAGCTACTTAATCTCTCTGAGCCTCGGTTTCCTCATCTCTAAAATGAAGATAATAAAAACACCTTACAGGGTAATTGGGAGAAGCAGCCACACCATATATAAAGTACCAATAAAGATGGCAGCATATAGTAGCCTTAAATAAATGACAGTGTTTATGAATGTTTTAATCAAACACACTTAATTACTTCCTCATGAAACAACAAGGGCACATCTGTTTTAGAAAAGAAACACACTATATTATGGAAATATTTTAATTCCTTTCCAAACCAGTGATTAATACATCTGATCATCTCCATCTCACATTCATGGAGTTCTGCAAGTACACACTAGTTTGTATTCCAGGCTTCTGGACTCAGCTGGTTGATCTGAGCACCCACTCTGGACTTGGCGTGCATTCATGCATCAAGCACTGGCTGAGGCCCCTACGTTCCATGCCAGATCCTGGGCCAGGCTGAGGAGCTCCAGAGAGGAGGCAGGCCTGGTCCAACTTCTCCAGAGGCTCATTCCAGTGGTGGAAACAAACTTGCCAACCATTACTTAGAAAGAGTATGACTGCTGCTAGGACAGAGTGACAGACCTTCTGTGGGAAGAGCATGCAGAAAGCACAACTCATTCTGCCTTGAGATTTGGAAAATGCCTAGAGATGCATACTAACTTAGCTGCAGAAGAAAGGAAAGGGCATTCCAGGCAGAAGCACGGCGGGAGATATAATGGCAGGAGAGCATGAGGCTAAAAAGGGTCCATCAGGGTCAAATTTGTTCTGCAGGCCCAGAGTTTTCAAATTCTTCTTTGGCCACAAAACCCTGGCTTCAAATAAAACCAAGAGAGAGCTCCCATTTATAAAACAGATAAAAAGAGAGCTATTCCAGTTAATGGAGTGGGTGGCACTGTATCCCAGGCCTACGAAGCTTAGCTCCACCCTGACTCCCCTCCACTTGTACTCACTGGCTGAGTGACCTTAAGCAAGTGACTTAAACTCTCTGAGCCTTGGTCTTCTCATCTAGAAATACAAACTAAAAACAAACAAAAACCAGCATCTCCTTTCCAGAGTTCTCGTGAGGACTAGATGAGACAATACATGGAGAGGATACAGTACAGAGCCTGGCAGAGAAGGAACATTGGGAAAACGTCAGCTGCCTTTACTGCTGTTGTTGTTTATGTTTAGGTGACACTGAAGCATGTTCAGATAATGAAGAGTTTATTCGTGAAAGTTTTTATCAACAGAGAAAGGTCAGGGCAAACCAACTATGCTTCAGCAAGATGACTTCTTGAGATCTGACTAGTAATGTAGCATCTCATGTACATTTCAAAATCCAAATGCTCTCAGCATGTAGCCCTGAAATCTTCTGTTTTCAGTATTCACTCACTCATTTAGTCTATAATTCCATTCTACAGCTGTTTACTGGGAACCTACTATGTGCCAGCCACTGTGCCAGCCACGAAGGCTATAGCACTAAACACACAGGAGTTTACAGTCTGGCAAGGAAGGTAGCCATTAAACAATTAATCAATAAGTTACAGTCGTAATAAGCACAATGAAGACATAAAGAGTTCTATGAAAATAATTAGCAGGTAAGGGAGTCTGATCCAGCTCTCCTGTGGGACTCCAGGAACTAAATGTGGAGACATTTAAGCTAAGTGATATTTAAGCTAAGATGAGTAAGAGTGAGAGGCTAGCGGAAGATCATTCCCACCAGAGGGAACTGTGTAAAGTGAAGGCACATTTCCAGGAAAGAAGGAGGATACTGCTCTTGAGGGACTGAAAAAAGGCAGCGTGGGTGGAGTATAGAAAACAGAGGAGAAAGATCATCGCAAATGAGGAGGCTGGAGAGGCCAGCAAGGGCAAGCCCATGTATGCAGGCCCTTCAATGTCATACTAAGTCTTAGTAGGTCCACTGATGGATGAATACACACACAAAGGTGGTAGACACACAGTGGAATATTATTCAGCCTCTAAAAGGAATGAAATTCTGACACGCTACAACATGGAAGAACCTTGAAATCACTATGCTAAGTGAAATAAGCCAGACTCAAAAGGACAAATATTGTACGATTCCACTTATATGAAGTACTAGAGTAGTCAAATTCATAGAGATGGAAAGTAGAATAGCAATTACCGGGACCTAGGGGATCAGGTTTAATGGGTACAGAGTTTCAGTTTTGCAAAATGAAGAGTTCTGGAGATTGGCTGCACAACAATGTGAATGTACTTAATACCACTGAACTGTCATTTCAAAATGATTAAAATGGTAACTTTTTAACGTATGCCTTACCATAATAAAAAAAACTCAAAAAAAGGAGTCCTAGTAGATTGTTCCTAAGAACAACACGGAATACCACAGATGTTTGAGTGAGGCCGAGGAAACATGATCAGATTTGTATTTTGTGTAGACAGCAATATACAAAGCAGATATAAGCACATGGCGAAAGTCTGCCCAGGAGCCTCTAGGCAGGCAGACAGGGAGCTCAGGACCTACCCTACAAGCAGCTTCTTGGCGGGGTGACGAAGACAGCAGCCTTTTCCGCTGGGGTCAGAGAGCCTCCCAGCACAAGGCAGGGGTTTTGGCTGAGCTGGCAGGGTCACACGTTGTTTGTACAAACTCCACCAGGCAGGTCTCCAGTAACATCCTGGATGGGGGCCTTCCTGCAAAATTCCTTGAGCATGTTCCCATGAACAATAAGCAGAGGGCATGCCCCGCTGGTAACTCACACAGCAGAGAATCCCACTGACTGAAATGATACTTCCTATTGTTTCAATGACAATGGGACACATGTACAAAGCCATTCGCCAGGTGTATATTAGAGGAAGCTCTGCTCAGCTTGGGCAATCACAGTAAAACCCAGTTATAATATATCAGACACTCGACTTCAAAAGGACCTTTGGTCACTTAAAGGGGACTTTAAAAGTTGAAAGGACATGGTTTAAAGCCAAGAAGACCTAAGATGGAATCACAGCTCTGCTATTTGTTAGCTTCAGAACTGTGAACATGCTCTTTAGTCTCCAGACTCAGCTTCCTTGTGTATAAAATGGGAATGGGAATGTTACTAAGAGGGCAGAAGCAAGGATTAAGTGAAATGACTGGGGCAAGTGCTTGGCACACTGCCAGCGTGTATGCACTCTAGGAGCTCAGTACAGGGGGGCTGCATTCTTATCCTTACTACAGAATCTCCAGGACTTGGGGATTAACAGGATGTGAGTGGTGAGGGAGAAAACAGTCAAAAAGGATTTAGTCGCTTGGAGCTTGGGCTACTGAGTGGATGGTGAGCAGAGAGGGAAAGAGCAGGAACAGAGGAGAGCAGCATGCAGAGGGGGCAGGAGGAGGCATGAGTTCTGCTCCAGCAGCTGGGCAAGATGGGCTGAACACGAAGGAAGCTACGCTTCCAGGGAATGGCCCATCAAAACACATCTCGGACAGCTCCACTGAGAGAAACCTTGCCGCTTCCTCATTGGGCTCCTGGGAGACTTCCCCTCAGTAGGTGCATCGGCTTGCAATCGGCAACAGACACATGCCCTGCTTTATTGTTTGCTGGTGGGCGATGCCCAATGCCTTGGGGCTGCTGGCCCTGAAGGAAATGTTTTTGTTTGTGTAGCCCAGCCAGACTTCCTATGCTTCTAGCTACACAATTTCCCCCTCCCTCCTTTCCTCGCCACACGCCCTCCCCAGCTCACCAGCCTGTCTTACATACATTAATGTCTCATAAAGACATCAGGTGTCCTTTTAGCCCAAAGGAAATCATACATGTGCCTTCGAAGGACTTCTACCACCAGCAGAAACAGTTCTCTCTGGGGACAGATGCTTTCAAAGGACTGTCCTGTGACTGAGGCCTGGCTAACCCAGACACACCATCAGGAAATACAGCCCAGCAAGACAGAAAGAGAAAGGAGGCTGAGGTCAGGAGCCACAGCTCTACATTCTCAGGTGAGTGACCTTGATTAAGTCACTCATCTTCTTCCCTGTCACCCCGGAAGGATGGGAACCCTAGTCCAAGGATAAAGTGGAGATAACTCTTGCCTCAACTCTAATGTACAGGAGAAAGAGCACAGGTTTGGTGGTCAAGGCAGACTTGATTTCCAATCCCAGCTCTGCCACTTACAAGCTGGGTAACTGTGGACAATTAACTTTTCCCCTCTGAATCGTAAAGCAGGATGTCTAGTGAAGCATTTAGGAGAACCGCCTCTGAAGCCAGACTGCCGGGGTTAGAGGCCCAGACTTATCATTTCTTAGCTGTATGGCCCTGGGCAAGTAACGTTACCTCTTTTTTTTTGGTGAGGAAGATTAGCCCTGAGCTAACATCTGCCGCCAATCCTCCTCTTTTTGCTGAGGAAGATTGGCCCTGGGCTAACATCAGTGCCCATATTCCTCTACTTTATATGGGACACCACGACAGCACAGCTTGGTAAGCGGTGTGTGGGTCCATGCCTGGGATCCGAACCTGTGAACCCCAAGCCACTGAAGCGGAGCGCGTGAACTTAACCACTATGCCACTGGGCCGGCCCCCAGTAATGTTACCTCTTTACTTCAGTTTTCCCATCTGTCAAATGTGTATAATACTGTTAACTTATGGAATTGTTGTGAGGATTAAAAGAGTCAATAAATGTGCTGGCACACAGTGATGTGTTCAATAAACATTATCTGTTATTATTTCCTCAACTGTCAAATGAAGGGGGCTAATAAAAACGCTACCTTTCTTCCACACTTAGTGTTAGGAGCAGATGAAAAACAATGGTTAAAGAACGTTGCATATGTAGGTACTGACTATTTTAAAAATTGACAATGACATCAGTAATAAAAATAATGGTGATATCTCCTACTGAGAGAGGGCAGAGCATGATGGCTACAAGCCCAGGCTCTGAGAAAGACTGCCCGTTTTTCCACTTACTAACTATGTGACATTGGGCACAAAGAATCCCCTTCCCCTGTGACTCAGTTTCTTCATCTGTAAAAGAGTAGTAATAACATACCTACCTCAAAACATTGTTATGAATACATTAGTTAAGATATAAATAGCACCTGGAACAGTGGTGGGCACATAGTGAGTGCTCACATTCCTTATTCCACAAACACTGAGTGCATTATTGCATACCTACTCCATGCTGGGCCCTGTTCCAGGGGCTAGGGTTACAGCAATGAATGAAACTGACACAGCTCCTCCTACCCACATTCTAGCGAAGGAGAGAGATTAAACAAATAAGTATTTTTTTTTGTGAGGAAGATCAGCCCTGAGCTAACATCCATGCTAATCCTCCTCTTTTTGCTGAGGAAGACCGGCTCTGAGCTAACATCTATTGCCAATCCTCCTCCTTTTTTTCCCCCTAACCCCCAGTACATAGTTGTATGTCATAGTTGCACATCCTTCTAGTTGCTGTATGTGGGACGCGGCCTCAGCATGGCTGGAGAAGCGGTGCGTCGGTGCGCGCCCAGGATCCGAACCCGGGCCGCCAGTAGTGGAGCGCGCGCACTTAACCGCTAAGCCACGGGGCCGGCCCCCAAATAAGTATTTAAATGACATATAACTGCTATGAAGAAAATAAAGGTAAGGAGATAAGGAAGAACCTTATTATTATCACACTAAGGGTCCATGTATATTTGCCTAGACATCTGACTCTGATGTCATCCACTTCCCTTCAGTAATAATAACGATAACTAGCACATGCAGAGCTCTTTCCACGTGCCAGCCTCTGAGCTGATGCACTCTCGATGCATTAGCTCAGGGAATCTTCACAACACTCCTATGACATGAGTGGTATTATTACTTGGATTTTACAGATTGGAAAAGGGAGGCTCACACAGATCAAGTAACCTGCCCAAGGCCACCCAACAAGTTCCTGGTAGACCTGGGATTTGGGCCCAGCTCAGCCTGACCCTTGAATTCCAGATCTCCCTTGTTGGTGCTAGACAAATCTAGGCAGCTATTCTTACTCACAGGAGTGATCAGAATAGCACTGCTCTTACATTAGGGTCTGCTTAGATATACAGTCCATTGTTGCCCCTGCAGTTCCCCTACAAGTCCAAGCACAGTGGGGAGAAAGGAGAAAGGGAATCTACAGAGGACTGCAATGGAATAGTGATCTGACCTACAGCAGTCAGTTGCCAGATTCCATAAACAGGTGCAGGACACAAAGGGTGGAGAACAGAGGAGGAGCAGGGAGAGGAGGAGCCTGTCCTATCGGCAGGTGTTGGTGGCAACTTTCTCCTTAGCTCACGCTCCACTCTTGATTTCTGATTGCACTTTCTTGTGTGTTTCAACCAGAACATATGTGCTGAGAGGGAGCCCCCAATCCACACACTTGGGTCTAGAAATAGCAGGAGGTGCTCCTAAAAAGCCTCAAGCTGGGTGGGAAGCAACCCTGAAGAGGACAAGGCACGCATCCTAAAAGTACATGGAGGTTTGCCCGGGCCTGGAAGGTAGAAAGAACAATGTCCTGGAACTCATCCAGCAGAATGAATGGCCCTGCGAAAGCAGCGATGGCAAGCAGGCGGCCGGAATGAAAGGGCTGGGAAAGCAGCTGCAGTTGCTCAAATGCAGTTTGTGGCCGCCCCAGCCCAAATTAGGTCATTAGGCAGTTCTCCGATTTTTTTTTTTCTTTTCAAGACTGCTAAAGGTCTGTATGCATGTGGGTTGTATAAGAAAAGGGTATTAGCAGTATTTCATGGAATGTGCACATTATACACACCAGCTCTGGTACAAGATCCACAAGGTGATATGGAAGCTAGACAAGGAGGCCACAGAGCTGGAAGGAGGTGGGCTCCAGGTCAGCAGCCCTGAGAGCAATGTGATAGTGTGGCAAGAACATGGGCTTCAGAAGCAGACAGGTTCGATCTGAATAATGATTCCTCCACTTACTAATCTGTGACTTTGAGCAAATTACCTAAACTTTCTTTTTTTTTTTAAATATAAAAAGATTTTTATTCACTTTTTTCCTTTTTTTTAAAAATTTTTTGTTTATTACAGTAACATTGGTTTATAACATTGTATAAATTTCAGGTGTACATCATTATACTTCTATTTCTGCATAGATTACATCATGTTCACCACCCAAATACTAATTACAACCCATCACCACACACACGTGCCGAATTATCCCATTCGCCCTCCTCCCTCCCCCCGTTTCCCCTCTGGTAACCACCAATCCAATCTCTGTCTTTATGCGTTTGTTTGT
Organism: Ceratotherium simum simum; assembly: GCF_057802395.1. Classification (NCBI taxonomy): domain Eukaryota; kingdom Metazoa; phylum Chordata; class Mammalia; order Perissodactyla; family Rhinocerotidae; genus Ceratotherium; species Ceratotherium simum. The sequence goes on from NC_141928.1 coordinate 14,805,689, forward strand.
TGTTGTTATTATCTGCTACTTAACGAGGGAAATCATACGGTATTTGACCTTCTCCCTCTGACTTATTTCACTTTGCATAATACCCTCAATATCCATCCACGTTGTCACAAATGGCTGGATTTCATCGTTTCTTATGGCTGAGTAGTATTCCATTGTGTATATATACCACATCTTCTTTATCCATTCGTCCCTTGACGGGCACTTAGGTTGCTTCCAAGTCCTGGCTATTGTGAATAACGCTGCAATGAACACAGGGGTGCGTGTATCTTTACGCATTGGTGTTTTCAAGTTCTTTGGATAAATACCCCGCAGTGGAATAGCTGGATCATATGGTAGTTCTACCCTTAATTTTTTGAGGAATCTCCATACTGTACCTAAACTTTGTGATCCCGTTTCTTCATCTGTATTACACCCATCAGGGTACTTCTCTACAGCCAGAAAAACGAGATCACCATGAAAAGATGTACACAAGATACTGTTAAGCAAAGAAAAGCAAATTGTGGTACTGCAGATATTTACTCCCATTTATGTAAACTAAACATATATATATATATAGGTTCGTGTATGCATCTTTTACAATCTGGAAGGATACATACTAATCTCACCAACAGTTACTTCTAGGAAGAATACCTGGGGAACTGTAAAAGAACTTTTTATCTTTCTGTAGGATTTGAATTTCTGCAATAAATGTGTTATTATTTTTACAATTAAAAAAAGAGAGAGATGAAAATCATATATCTGATAAGAGTCTAGTATCCAGAATATATAAAAAACTCTTACAACTCAACAAAAGGACAATCTAATTCAAAAATAGGTGAAGGACTTGAATAGACATTTTTCTAAAGATATACAAATGGCAAACAAGTACATGAAAAGATACTCAACATCATTAGTCATTAGGGAAATGCAAATCAGAACTATAATGGGATATCACTTCATACCCACTAGGACAGTGGTAATAAAAACAACAATACTAATAATAATAACTAAAACAACAAGTGTTGGCAAGGAGACGGAGAAATTGGAACCCTTATATATTTACTAGTGGGACTGGAAAATGTGCACTCCCTGTGGAAAAGTTTGGCAGATCCTCAAAAAGTTAAACAGTTATCATATGACCCAGCAATTCCACTCATATGTATATACTCACAAGAACTGAAAACACATCCACACAAAAACTTGTACAATAATGCTCACAGCAGCATTACTCATAATAGCCAAAAAGAGGAAACAACCCAAATGTTTACCAACTTACGTATGGATAAATAAAATGTAGTATATCCACACAATGGAATATTATTCAGCCATAAAATGATACTGATACATGCTACAACATGGATGAACCCTGAAAACATTATGGTAAGTGAAAGACACAAGTGTAAGCCAGACACAAAAGACCATATGTGTGATTCCAATTATATGAAATGTTCAGAATAGGGAAATCTCTAGAGACAGCAAGTAGATTAGTGGTTGCCTAGAGAAATCCCTGGGTTGGGGGGTGTTGGGGGTAAACCACGGAGTGACTGCTAGTGGGTACACAGTTTCTTTGTGGAGTGATGAAAAATGTCCTAAAATTGACCCTGGTGATGATTGCACAACTCTCTGAATATACAAAAAAACATCGAATTGTACACTTTAAATGGGTGAACTGTATCTCAAGAAAGCTGTTACAAAATGTCCTATGCCTATCTGGCTCTCGTCAATGAACAGTACTCGTATTCTGAATAGAAAGCTCCATGACAGGCAGCATGCCTCTCTTCCTCACCTGTGGACCAGCAGTGACTGCCCCCCAAAACAGTCAATAATCACCATGCAGAAAAAGTCGTAGAAATGCTCAATAACATCAGCTAACTTGATAACAATTTAAAAAATAATATTATTTCTCACTTATTGAATTTCTTTCCTCTCTTCATGGTGTGAGACCTGCGTCATTGTCTAAAGGCTCTCCCTGTCTACTCCTCTCCCTCTCCCTTTTATCCTTCACAGGAGTTTCTCCCAATAACTCTTCACAAAAGTAAATGTTGCTGTTATCCCATTTTACAGATAAGGAAACCGAGATCAGAGAGTTGAAATAACTAGCCTATTGTCACCTTTTTTTTTACTGATTTTCTTGTTAGAGGTTTTCTGACTGTAATCTTGGCTCCTCCAGCTATCAATTCTGGCTCTCCGTGGCTGCACAGCAGCTACCCTCCCTGTTAACTCTGCCTGCCTTCCCCAGCTCGCTCTCCCTGGAAAAACCTGGTCATCATACATGAGAAACTGTACATCAGTATGCGGTGGGAAAAAAACACTTAAGAAGAGAATTCAGGCTAGGAGAACTGTAACTCAGGGCTTTTGATTGTTATCTGGTGAAACTCCCTGGTCTGATCCCAAGTAGAATTCTCCTCCATGCTGTCACCTCTGAACAAAGTATGAGGGAAGGAGCCTGGTCCAGGCATAAGGTCTATCATCCCCAATGATGCCCAGAGGAAAAGTGGGAGCTAATGATGGTAATTATCCAACTACTGTGAGGCCTTGGGGAGCAGTACACTGGGCTGCGGGTATCAAGAAGAGCCAAGGTCCCTTGGCCTTTCCAGAAACACAAAGCGAATCTCACACCATAGGCAGGACTAGTCATCAGATTTTCTTATTTGGGATATACCTTCCAGGAGGTCTTGTTCACCATAATTCATATGCAGAGAACAAACCAAGTGCTCATTAACAATCAAACTACAGTGTTCCTGAGCAACTTAAATTCCAAGATAATTACAACATAATGTCTCAACTCCTCCCAGTCCCCAAAATGGAGGAAAAGATAGAAAAAAAAAAAAATGAATGTGGGGTTGGGGGAGGCGGTTAATAAGAAAGAGAGGGAAAGAGAGTGTTAAGGACTAAAAGAGAACACCAAACAGAAACAAAATATCATTGGTTTTACTCCCAAATAATCAGAAAAAGAATGTTTCCAAGAACTCCTTAAACAGGAGAATTAGATAATAACAAATACTATAAGAAAAAGGAATATAAATTTATTAAGTATCTGACATGCCAGGCCTCACACTAGGATCATCACATATAATACCCCATTACTCCTCAAAACCATAGAAATTATTCCCATTTTACAGATAAGGAGGCTGAAGCTTCGAAAACTAAAGCAACTTGCCCAAGATCACTGCAGTGCACACATTCCCCGGGCTGCTGCCAACAAACACCATACATGGCAGAGGGACTCCTGTAACGCGCAATCTTGGCTCAGGAATGCCCCACGAGCCTGGCTGACGTTCTAAGAGGTGCCCTGGGGGGAGTCTCCTTCTACCCAATCCTCCTCTTTTCCTTTCCTCACCAGTGGCAGACCTGCACCCTGTCTCTTTCACAGACCTTTCCTCCAATAAATCTCTTGCACCTCTAATTCTATCCTGGCATCTGCTTCTCTGAGGACCCAAGTTGACACACCCAGACAGTGACAGAACAGGGATTTCAACCTAGGTCTGTCTAATCCCAAAGCCCTTGTGTTTTTTGATTTCTACTTGGAATGAAATAGGAAATGATTGGAGGGTTTTGAGCTAGGGAGTCGCATGATCTGATTTAGATTTTTGAAAGGATCCTTCTGGCTGCTTTTTTGAGAGTTACACTGTAGGAAGGCAAGAGTGAAAGCAGGGGACAGTCAGGAGCTATTGCAGTAATCGAGGCACGATGGTGGCCTGGACTAGTGTGATAATGGCGGAGTTGGTGAGAAGCAGCCGGATTCTGGATATATTTTAAAGGTAAAGCTGCCAGGATTTGCTGACGGATCGCTTGTGGATGTAGAAGGAGAAAACTCAAAGATGACTCCAGGGTTTTGGGCCTGAGCAACTGGAAGGATGAAACTGCCGTTTACTGAGATCGGGGAGACTGTGGGAGGACAGGTTGGGTGTGAGGGAAGAGCAGGTTTTGTCTGTATTTATTTGAGATACTGCTAGACATCCAAGGGGAGAGGTCAAGTAGGCTGTTAGATATGTAAGTTTCGAGTTGCGGCCCACCCACAGGTGTGGGCTAGAGAGATTAGAACTACACCATCAGCTCTCCTGGGTCTCAGGCCTCCAGGCTCGGATTAGAACTACACCATCAGCCCTCTTGGGTCTCCAGTTTGTCGACTACAGATCTTGGGACTTGTGAGCCTTCATAATCACATAAGCCAATTCCTTATAATAAATCTCTTTATATATACATATACGTATATATCCTGTTGGTCCTGTTTCTCTGGAGAACCCTGACTAATACAAAGACCTTATGAGATCATGGCCTCCCTATTCACTCTGATTTCATCTCCTATTTCTCTCCCCTCCACTGCTCTGCTACAGCCACACGAGCACTCTTGCTATTCCTTGAACACCCCAGGCAGATTCCCACCTCAAGGCCTTCACACTTGCTGCTTCCTCTGCCTTAGTGCTGGACATAGGCACAGTTCACTCTCTCACATCCTCAGTTCTCTGCTCAAATATCACCTTCCCCCTGATGTCTTCTGTGAACACACTACTTAAAATTGCATCACCCCTACTACCCCCATCCACAACATCCTTTATTTCTTTTCACTGCCTTATTTTTCTCCACAGAGAGAAAAATATGACCATCTGACAAATACACTGTATGTGTGTGTACTGTCCATCTCCCCAGTAGAAGGTCATAAGGGTGGAGGTTTGGTTTGGCTTGTTCACTGCTGTATCCTCCAAGTCTGGAACTATGGCTGACACATAGTAGGTGCTCAATAAATATCTGTTGAATAAATTTATGAATGTCTTAGAAGTTTCACATTTCAACATAAAAATTTTATATCCTCATAAAAGCAGTTAAGTGGTTGCCTGGGGCCAGAGGACAATGGGAGACTGACTTGCAATGGGGTGCAGGGAAACTTTAGGGGTGACTGAATTGTTTTACATCTTGATTGACATGGTGGTTACAGGGACACATATATCTGTCAAAACTCATCATCATGTACACTTGAAATGAGTTCATTTTTTGTATGTAAGTTACACCTCAATAAAGTTGATTTAAAAACAACAACAAATACTCTATATTCTAGACTGCCTCTCACACCAAAAAGTCACACACAAATTCACTTTCAGATTATGCATCCTGATTTGAGCTTTGGAAATTATGTTCCACGTGGTTTGGATTGGTATATAATTAAATTTTAAAATACCAATTGCTGCCCCTTATTACAAAAACAAAAAGTGCTCTTAGAAGTCCACAGATGTAGGAATAGACTTTGAAGTCAAGCAGACCCACATTTAAATCCTGCACAAGTCTATCTTTACTAGCTAAATGATCTCGAGCAACTTTTTTAACCTCCCTTAGGCTCACTTAGCTCATGTATAAAAAATAGGGAATAACAGAATAAGTTAAATAATACAGCATAGATCCTAGAATATAGTTTGCACTCAGTAAATAGTCACTTTGCTTAATATTATTATTGCCATGCAGTGAGCTAGGAAAGCCATTCAAACATCAATTTGGGTCTGAGGTTGACCGGAGGGGTCACTCGGGTGCGCTGCAGATGGTTGTCTCTAGGAAGCTCAGCTGCTGCAAACAAGCACCGAGACGATCAAGCAGCAACAGCTACACCAAGGCCCCCAGCATTCCATTCACATCTCCCCAATTACAGTCCCCCTACCACTTCCCGCTCCCAGCAGAAGAAGAGGAAGCAAAGCCTTAGAGGATCATTATAACACTGTCAGTAAAAGAGAAAATTTTTAAGCAACCAAGATATTCAACAATTGGGAACTAGTTAATGCTCCATGTAAAATGCAAGCACTATGCATCCCGTAACAAGAGTGGGGAAGAATTCTCATCAGAGAGAGTAATGATACATTGTTAACTTTAAAAAAAAACGCAGAACAGTATGTAAATATAATCCCATATCATTACAAGAAACGTGAAGAAGGAGATATAGACATGTGTTTGAATTTGCATACAAAAAAAAATCCAGAAAATCAAGGTGCTAAAAGTGGTTCCCTAGGGACACTAGGACAGAGGTGTTTTAATTTTTTATTTAATTCTACTTAAAATAAACCCAATGCACACACTGATGAAAAATAAAGAGGCGGACAATCAAGGAAGGATGCAACCTCGGTGGGGAATGAGTCAATCACACGTACTTTTATTTCTTCAGTGAATTCATGATTCCTCGCACTTAATTTAAAGCCAGACATGAACTCAGTGCTTTCAAACCAAAGCAGCCTCCTTCTACTTCGAGTGGTTTTCTCAGTGATGTTTGCTAAAACAATGAGTAAGGGAGTGTTCGTTTGTTTGTTTGGGGGCATGATGAAGGTATGAATGGGGTGAGGGCAGAAATCTGGACTGATCAAAGTGAACTCCTGCTCAAAACTTTTCAGGGTCCCTGATTGAGGAGTGAAAGGCTGATGTTCCAGAGAGACCTGCTATCAGGAGAAGAACAGGGGAAAAGGCAATAAAAAAGACTCGCACTCTAATCCTGCTTCTTTCACCTAGTAACTTCACGACTTGGGGCATTACCTGCGGTGAGCTTCAGGTCTCTCATCTGTCAAATGGGCATAAGAAGAGTCTCCTGACCTCACAGTAGTGCTGTGAGAATTCAAGGAGAAACTATAAAGCATTCAGCACGGCACATCCAGGCACTACACTTGTAGTGTAGGTGGTTAATAAATAGTACCTAAAATTTGATTACATAAATAGGAAAGAAAAATAGAAGAAACTCAGTGAATCTTGATTAACAGGAACGTTCAAAGAATCCATCCAGTTGACTGACTTCTCTAAATGAAAGAATACTGGCCAGAGAAGAAAACAAAACTATACACATTGTCAGTGGGGACAAACAAAACCCCAGATTTATTTAGGATTTATCTTCCACCTACTTCCCAAAAGGATCAGAGGCAGGTTACAGTAAAAGTCACATACTCAATAGACTCATTTCAATAAGAATATAAGAATCAGAGGAGTGTAAAGAGGGTGAGGTCTGAGCTGAGATCTGCTGCAATTGAAAATAAAACTTAGCTCTCAGCATCCAGGGTTAAGGCAAAAAAGCAAACTTGTGGACTACCATTAGGCAGAGGACAAATCATGATCAATCAGGAAAGGCAAATTTTCCTAGAACTAAACTTGAAATTTTATAATCAGAAACTGATCCTAGGAACTTATGCTTCTGATCCCCTCCCACCTCCCAAACTCCTAACATAAGCTTTCGTGTGTTATTTTCCTCTTCACAGCTTTGCCAATTCCCAGCTGTGTGAGGTGGAACCAATGCCTCACCTCTGAATCTCAGTTTCCTCATCCTTGAATGGGAATGATGCTCCTACCCACTTATGAAAGGGAATGAAGGAACATGTGCTAGCATTAACGGGTTGTTGCTAAACAGCCAAAGCTTTGTATACAGTATCTCACCGAAATCTCCCAGTAACCATATAAGGCAAGTCCTGTAAATATTTTACAGATGAGCTCTCTGAGATTCAGAGAGGTGAAGACAGCTGCCATTGTCACACAGCTAAAAAGGGAAAGAACTCTAGAACAAAACTTGATATTTTATCATCAGAAACTGATCCTAGGAACTTATGCTTCTGATTCCCTAGCAACTGCTAGGGTGACATACCCAGAGTCATATGGAAGTCACTGCCAAAATCAAAGAAAAGCCAGAACTCAATTTCATGCTTCTGTGATACCAAGGCACAAATTTACCATTACTCTTTTCCACTTTCCCTGCATATGTCAAACACCAATAATTTCTGGCACACAGTAGGTACCCAACATATTAGTTCCCTTCCTCACTCCTTCCTCCTAAAGTAAAATTACATATATCTAGAAAATTAAAAGTTTACTGAAATAATATTAGTATCTTATATTTATATAACTTCTTTCATCTAATGAAATCATACTAATTAATCTATTTTCTCTACTAATCCCACCAAATCTCTACATATCATTATGTATTATTTCACTTATTTTACAAATAAGGAACTAGAAGATAGCAACTGCTAGGGTGACATACCCAGAGTCATATGGAAGTCACTGCCAAAATCAAATAGAAACCTTGGTCCTCTTTACATCTGAAGCAACCTTTATCCTCTCACATGACACAGCCTCCATAATAAAGAACAGATCATTCATTTTTTATCTGGAAAACTACCAAATGTATAATTCAGTAAGGGGCCTCATGACCTTACCACCTTGTCAAAGGGAAGAAAGTATATAAAAAATGAGGTTTGCAGGAGCAGACGGTTTTGGTCCGTCAACTTTCTCTTGGATTACACCCATTAACCAACAAAAAATAAGGTAAAATATAATGTAACAGATCTCCAAGTCTTTGGAAGTTCAAGTTAACTCACTGATCCTTCGAACTTATATACAATGCACAAGGGCAATCATTAACTCCTGTGGGGCTGCAGAAGTGCACGTTATGTCAACCAGATCTTTGAAAGAAAAATATGACATACAATCAGGCCACTCTAAGAAGAATCCAAGTCAGCAACGAGTACTTAGCAGCACAAATTCATAGCATCACAGAATTTCTGAGCTCTCCTAGAAGGGACCTGGCAGGCCACTGAGAACAACCCATTCATCTGGTATATGAGGAAACCAAGGCTCAGGGAAGTTAAGTGGCTTTTCCAAGATTTCACAGACAGAGCAAAAACCAAAAAATAAACCTGCTGATTACTATCCACTCCACTTCCAAGTCTTGCTTCTAACGCCCATAAGCACACTTGGCACTTTGCTGAATTACCCATCTACACAGAGAGTGCGGGAGAAAGAGCCTGTACTCTGGTAACAGAAAAACTCAGGAGTCAAACCCTGACTGCCACTTACTGGCCATGTGATCTTGGGCAAGTCCCTTAATTCTCTGAATTTCAATTTTTTCATCTATAAACTGTAGATAATTGTAAATTCCACACATAAGCTGCAGGTAATATAAACAAGGGGCCTGGCACAGCCTGTGAGTTCCATGAAGGCAAACATCAGGTCTGTACACCCCCAAGCACTTAGCACAGAGCCTGGCACACAATACACTTGTAGAAAATTTGCTGAGCAAATCAACTAACTAACCAAACAAACAGGTAGTGGACTTGAACCCAGGCCTATCTGGTTCTTAAAACACTAGGTTATATTGCTCCCAATGATTTCAAAGCAGAGGGTTAATTCTGACTTACAGAGTACCAAGAACACAATGGAATAAGACGGCCATTTTCGGGCTACGAGACAGGAAAAAAGTTCAGTGGGGAAAGTTCCTGGACTCTCAGTGTTGGGATTATTTCTTGTTGCCAGCATGGGTACATCATCAGGCTTCAGAATCAATTAAATCTGGGTTTAGATTCCAGCTGCAGCATAAGCTGTGTGACCTCAGAGATATTACTTTACCTCTCTGAGGCAAAATTTCCACACCTGGAAAAAACCTACTTCACAGGAATTGTGTGACAAATGAAGCAATATACGTAAAGGAATACAAGGTGATGCGTGGCGCAAAAAGACTCTCGACTAGTGTTACCCTCTACTTCCCTTCTAGTTATTTGGAAGCTTCATTCATTCATCTCACTTTGGTCTCTGCTCAAATGTCACTTCCTTCCTGAACTTTCCCGTCTACAATAAAACCCCCAGCTCTATCGCCTTATCCTGCTTAGTTTTCTTCATAGTCCTTATCATCACGTGACATTACATTACGTATTTGCTTTTCTACTTGCTGTGTCTACTCAACTAGAAGGTAAGCCCCAGGAGGACAGGGACTTTGTGTTGTCTGCTTTGTTTACGGCTGTATCCCAACAACTAGGAAAGTGCCTGGCATGTAGTTAGCGCTTAACAAATATTTGTTGAATGACTGACTGAATTAATCCAACACTTATTTGGGATTTGCTATATGTGAGGCACTGTGTAGGAATAAAGACTTAAAGATATCTAAGAAATGAGATTGCAGAAGGAGAAACTAATTCTACCTGCAATGGAGTCTGGTAAGATTTATGTTGCCTCCTGACTATTCTCCTCATGTCTGCTCTGTCCCCCTAAATCCCATTTGGTACTCAGCTGCCAGAGAAAAAGTCAACATCAGATCGGGTCACTCTTCTGCTTAAATCCGTCCAACAGCTTCCCATTACAATTAGAATAAAGCCCAAACTCCTCACCGCGGCCAGTCAAACCATCAGCCTCTACTCACTAGCCCAATCCTCTTGTACCACCTTCTCCCTCCTTCACTGAGTTTCAGACACACTGGCTTTCTCTTTCTCCAACATGCCAAGGTCTTGTCATTTCTTTCCTTTCTTAATTTAAAAATAAACATACATTTTTATTCACTTAAAACTGTAAGTTCTATATATTTATACAAGTAACAATATTCTGTTCTTATGCCTAAAATTCTTCAACAAGCAGGGACTAACGTACAAACAGCTCTTCAAGGAACATGGGATAGAGAATACAAGTGTCAAGGTCTTTTCTGACTCAGAGCCTTTGTGCTGGCTGTACAAGCTGCCTGGAAAGCTCTTCCTCTAGGCTAGCTCTTCCTCATCATTCAGCTCTCAGCGAAAATGTTACCTCCTTAAAGAGGCCTCTCAGGCTGAAGTTGTCCCTGCCACCATCACCCTCATCAAGTCACTCTACTGGATCCCAATGCTTTCTTTCATCATAGCATTTTATTATCTGGAATGACTTGATCTATTCATGTGTCTTATCTTTCCAACGAGAATGTAAAATACAGGAGGACAAGGACTTTGCCAGGTTTACTGCTGCATGTCCAGCCCCTAGAGCATAATAGGCACTCAATAAATATTTCTGAACCAGTCAAGTGGATCTCAAAAGACGTCAGAGTTTGCCAGGATGAGAGGTAAGGTAAGGTAAGTTACTGGCCTACAAGTACCATGGAGTGTTAGTTTCCTTCAAAGGACAACTGCCCCACTGCATCAAAATATGTGCATTTCGGCCAAACTTACTTGGGAATTGGTACCCGAATTAGCGTCCCTTCCACTTCTGGGTTCAGATTCATTCCACTTTCTCTTATAGCCTTGATAGCTGCAGCTGTACACTGAAAACCAGATCAAAAGGTAAACAGAATTAGTAAATAATTATTACCAGATGCAAGCCCTCTGTCGATAACTGGCAACCCATCTTGGCAGAACATGGAAACATTTAGTTCTGTTACCAGTAAGATCAGGAAGTTACATTGGTGTAGAGTGCTTTGATCAAGCTGAATAGCAAACTATGTCCACTCCTGGTACGAGTGTACTGCGGGAGGAAAAAAGCAAAGAGAAGGAAAAAATAAAAAGAAAACAGCTCTGCTTCTTTGAAAAGATTTCAATGGTTTGAGGCAACACAGATCAAAACCACAATAAATCCTCAAGGGAGGGGGGCTGGTCTGTGCAAAGATTGGTGTAAAGACAGATGAAAGATTTTATACATTAAAAATTCCAGTTGACATTTTACACTCAAAATATACCAGTGCCGATTTGGAATGAGTAAATAAATTTAACTCATTCGCATCTACACTCACTTATGTTTTGGAATGAGCAATGAGTCTCTGCTGGTGTGTGCTCCAGGAAAGACAGTATGGCGTACTAGTTAAAAGCATGGGCTTTGGAGTCAGAAAGATCTTGGTTCAAACCCTGGGTCTGCTAACCATGTGACCCTGGGTAACAAGCTTGAATTCTCAGAGCCTCTACTTCGTAATCTGAGACCACATGGTACCTCAGAGAGGATTAAATGAGATAACACGAGCAATGCTGTTGTTCTGTGCCTGGCACACAGTAACAACCAGGAAAGGAGCATTACTATGTAAATTTCTTATATAAAGGTCAGAACGCACAAACCCCCAAAACGAGGCTAAGTTGCAGTCATCGCTTAGCTGATACACTGCTGTCCTGTCTGACATCCTCCAGGGTCTTCTCTGACACAGTCTTGCTCTCCAATGTGCCAGGCAGTACACTGTACATTGATTTCCCAAAGTGCCTCACCTCACTTCAAGCAACATTATAACCACACCTGGTATACAATCCTAAAGGATGAAAGAAAGCAGTGTGGAAGAGGGAAACTTTCATTGGCACAACAATGTGGAATTCATAAAACAAGGCCTCTGACATTTTCAAAAGAATTTTAGGTTTGACCAGAGCCAATCCACATCACTTGGAGTCACGGGGCCAATTCTTGGCCTTGAGTTCCTCCCTAGACTTTCTGGTTTAAATGAATGAGGTTTGTTGCACGTGTATTTTACTTTTCCAGGTTTTGTCTTGTTTTTTGAGGGAGTGCCTAAAAAGTTTATCCATTTCATTTTTAAATGACCTTAATTCTACAAGGACATGACGTGTTACCATTCGTCTGCACACTCACACATGCAGACAAATCATCACCTTGGGAGGCTGTAGACAGAATTTAACAGTGTGGCCACTGCTTAAAATAGTGAATTCCTAAAATGGTACCTCTGACCACAGACTACTGGAGCTGGAAGGGATCTCTGACATAACCAAGTACAGGCCCTTCCTTATGTATACAGGGACCTTTGGATAAGGTCACATCCCTAAGTACAGACATGGTCTTCCTTGAGAGCCAAGAGCAGTGGAGTGAGGACCTCAGCCATCATGCTGCCAGTTACTGGCAGAGTTAAGACGAGACTCTAGGCTCCTCAACTCTCCATCCAATGATGTTACTTTGTCTATATTTTCTTCCAGATCCCCTAGCTCAAAGTAGTCGGGAATTGTGGCACATGGGATTTGATTTTTTTTTAAATAGCCAAAAATAATTTGGAATTAAGTCTGGTGTATAAAGGGTAAGGCCAAGGTAAATAAAAGAGCTGGATAAAGAAATGAAATTTTCCTCTGCAAAAGAACTGCCTTCTTCTTTAGTAAAATGAAATGCAGATTTCTAAAGAATCTCCACTTTGAAGGGGTGGCCTGATCTCAGGTCTCCCAGTCCTCCTCTTCTGAAGCTTCTCACTGAATCACTGATAAACTCGCTGCTCACCATACCTCCCTTTCCCAGTCTGGCCCAACTGTTTCCATATAATCCTCCCCTGTAGGCACAGGAGCAGCTACTGCTGCTACCAAGCTGGGAAGGAACTACGCCTTGATATTTACATCTTTCCAGTACAAGGCTCAGTGCCGGGTACACGGTAAGAGCTCAGTAAAAGCCTGCTGAATGACTATATTAATGAACTGGCTCAGATCTGTTAGAAAAACTCATCTCCTTGCTCTACTTCATGTACATAATTCCAAAAACTTATTTTATACTTTACTTTTTCAGTGTTCTTTCATATGCAGAAAAAATGCAAATCAAGAGAGGTTTCATTTTGCAAAGAAACCTACTAAAAAAGGTAGTTCTTCTAAAATATTCTAAATAAGTATATTTTAGTTTGATATGGTAGGATGCAGAAATTCAGGGAATTAGTCATTTTCCCAACATGACTTCTGAACTACTCATGGTTCAGCCACAAGGCACATATTTCTATCAATTTCTTTCTCTTAACTTAGCCTTTATCCTCTCACTGAGGTATGCTCACCAGTACCCCAGAGCAAATCGCTGTTCTCAAACGGCAACACTGACCAACTGGCTGTGGCTGCTGGGAATACTGCATTGAGAAAGATCATAGACTCCATCTGGGGGCAGGCAGGAAAAAGTGCTGTGATCAATTAGCAATGTCTGCTATTGCTATTCTTTAGCTAATCTATGCTAACGGACAAAACACGATAAAACTTTTGTAGATAAGTGAACAAGCCCTTGGCAATTTGGGTTTAAGTCCACTTTGTTAGGGCCATTTTAATTACCGGCCTTCCATTTTCTTTATATCCCAGTGAGTCCCTAGAAGGTAAGATCTATGAAAGGAGAGACCCTGTCTGTCTTAATCATCAATGAAGTCCAGCACCTTAAATAAAAACCAGTAACTTGCAGGGATTCAAAAAAATATCTGTTGAGGGGCCAGCCCGGGAGCATAGTGGTTAAGTTCGTATGCTCCACTTCGGTGGCCCGGGTTTGCAGGTTTGGATCCCGGGCGCAGACCTACGCATCGCTTATCAAGCCATGCTGTGGCAGCATCCCATATATAAAGTAGAGGAAGATGGGCACAGATGTTAGCCCAGGGCCAAGCTTCCTCAGCAAAAAGAGGAGGATTGGCAACAGATGTTAGCTCAGGGCTGATCTTCCTCACCAAAAAAAATATATATATACATATTTGTGGAATTAATGAAGGAATGGTAAAAGGAGCACAGGCTTTAGGGTCAAATAGACCTACGTTCAAATCTTGGCTTTATCACCACAGTGTGAACCTGGGAGAGAAATTTTACTTCTCTGATCCTCAGTTTCCTCATCTATAAAATGGAATAAATAATGCTGAATTTTAGAGTACCTGTGTCGCTCACATGAAACAAAACATGAGAAAGTAGCCTGGCAACAGCAGACACTCAACACACATTAGCTTTCTCTCTTCCACAAGAGCAATAATGGAGCCTGTAGAATTTCTTTTTCCATTTGCCTTGTTCAAATCATGCTGTGGTTTTTACTCCCTTCTTTTCTTTCCCATCATTAACTCTAGCTGCAGGCAAGTTTATGGAAGGCAGCAACTGTGTGTATCATTTATCAAGCAGGACACATGTTAAACAAATGCAACACAGTTTTCTGTCTTCAATGCATTTGAAAAGATTATGCATGTAAATCTGCATCATGTCACTACAGCATGACACAGAAATGCTCAGGTTTGGAAAGAAAGCCAACCACATATGAAACAGAAAGGAATTACATAAACACAGAGAGGATTAGCTCAGCATTTTGAAGCTATGAACCTGGGTACTCTATGGACAGCTTCTAAACTGGAGGAAGGAAATGTTTAGTTAGAGCTCTTTGTTTAATATATACACCAGATGAGATAAAGGAATTCAAAAGACAACGTAACTCACACTTCCTCACTCTGTCCTTGTAAAGAACCTCTCTACTGAGATGCTTGTAAAGGTTTTTTCAAAAACCCACAGAATTTCAACTTGCAGAAATGGCAAAGATGCTTTAGTTGAAAAATGAAGATATACTCCAACTTCCTAAGAAAAAATTAAGCTGTTAATACCTCCTCCTGCCTCATAAGATGCTCTGGTGGCCAATCAGGTGCTTCTTCTGTGAATGCCGTTTGCTATTTAATAACAGAAGTGGCTGGCTCTGAAAAGCAATCTGCCTGATGAGGCCTTCAAGCTGTGTAATTAGGAGGCTATTCCCTAAATTGGCCCGCAGTGCCTGTGGGATTAGATGAATAAGGTGGAGAGGTCTCAGCGGTTCACAGGGAGCCAGAAAGGGAAAGAGTTGACAATTCCCTTTTCGTCTGTTTCTCTGCTCCTCAGTAACACCAGGAATGAGTGCCTTCCTTCTATCAACCTAATGACAGGTATTCATCCTTTTGAGGAAAATTTACTCAGTGTTCCCATGTGCCAGCCACGGTTAGGTGCTGGACACAATGAACAAGTTAGAATGATCCCTACAGTCCAAGCTTACAATCCAGTGAAAGTGAGATGTAAAATAAAGATGTAAATAAATGTATAACTATTAACGATAAGTGCAATGAAGAAAAAGAACCGTGCTGTATAAGAGAGGTTAGTGTGGAGGAACAACTTAGATTGGGCAGATTAGAGAAGGCTTCCCTGAGAAAGTCACATTTAAGCTGTGATCCAAAATATGAGTAGCAATTAGCCAGGCAAGAGTGTTTCAAGCAAAGGTAAGAGCATATGCAAAGGCCCTGAGGATGCAAACGGTGCGGGGTGTTTGAGGAACTGAAAGGCCAGCGTGGCTAAAGCAGTGTGCAAGGACGACAGTGGCACAAGACTGGACAAGTTACAGAGACAGGCAGGGGCCATATGCAACGCCTTCTAGGCCACAATAATCTTTTTCTTAAAGATTATTTGAAGCCACTGATAAATTTAAAGCACGGGTATGACATGATTCAGTATATATTTTTAAAAGTTCACTCTGGCTGCAGTATGGAGAATGAAATGGGGGAGTGGTGAGGCATAGCCCTCCGCAAGTGTGCCTGGCACATTAGCTACAAGAGCCCTCTAATTTGAAAC
Organism: Ceratotherium simum simum; assembly: GCF_057802395.1. Lineage (NCBI taxonomy): Eukaryota > Metazoa > Chordata > Mammalia > Perissodactyla > Rhinocerotidae > Ceratotherium > Ceratotherium simum. Next base: position 14,821,675 of record NC_141928.1, read on the forward strand.
AGTTTCTTCATAGCAAAGGCTTTCCCTTACTCATATCTCTAAACCAGTTTGTCATCCAGCAGATTCAACTTTGATCTATGTATTTGGGATAGAACTACTGAAACAGACAATCAGAATAGGAAAGGACTTCAGATTCCTTCACCTCATACTAACAGATGAGAAAATGGGCGTCAAAGAGCCCATTGGCAGTAGAGACAAGACCAGATTCCAGGTCCTCAAGGACTCCTAATCCAGGTCAATCCCAACTGGACCAATAAGGAAAAGTCCATTTATCTTCCACAACTAGACTTGAAATCATAGTCTCTAGGCTGCAATGATCTAATGCAACCCACCTTCCAGCCTTGGAGGCACTGTGCTCTGTGAATATTCTGCAACGGTCAGTTCAGTTTGAAAGGAACAGGAATTCTTGGAGGGTCTGTTCCAAATACTAATGCAGAGGTCACAAACTCGTGGCCCACAGGCCAAATATGGCCCATTAATACACTTTGTCTCACAGTCTTAAAGAAAAAGTGAATTAGTTATCAATATTTAACAAAGATCTTACATAAAAATGTGGATTACTGGCTTCTTCCAGAAATAAAAATCATTACCTGGTAACAGTGATTACCAGGCCTACATTTCTCCCTGGCAATGATCAGCAGGAGCTGGGCAGAGGCTGCTCCCTTCAGACAGGGCACAGGCTCTCCAGTTTACCACAGCCCCCTCCACACTGGCCAAGCGCCAATCACTGCATTGCCACAATTATTCTTCTTAGATGGGGCCTGTTTCAGTATTCAAATTACTTGCCTGACCTCTATAGGAATTTAGAAACAGGAAGAGAGCTTTTCCTTATCCTTAAGTTCCCTTTAACATGCCTTCTCTCTTGTTACATCCCAAGCTGGAGGGAATACTTTCTCCTGACTTGACCCAGCCTCCTCCATCCCAAAAGAGACCATGGAGAGGGACCCTTTCAGCAAGGCCACCTTACCTCTGGGAAGCTGGCCATATTCACCAAAATCAGCTGTGGCGACTTCATGGAGATCTGGCCAATCTGGTTTAGAGCAAGCTTCCCATCAGCAGTTACCACAGTGATATGATCAAGGGATCCTAAAAGAAAAATTATAGGGTCTTAAGAATTCAGAGGGACCCTAGTTGCCCCACATCTAAATCCCTCTCTAATTCAGATTCAACTAATATTTAGGGATCCCTTATCAGCGTGGCAAAACTGTTGAAGGGGCTTTCACAGGAGCAGAAGAGCTGTGAAATGCTGACAGAACTAGGTTGGAATTCCTCACCAGCAATTAGGGTGGCTTTGCAGGGGCCTGAGGGGTTTCCTGCGACACAGGACTTTTAGAGCTAAAACTAGAAAGAGTTGGTCACCCCTCCAGCAACTTTGCCATTTACTAACTATGAAACCTCAGGCAAGTTACTTATCTTCTCTGTACCTTGGTTTCCAACACAGTCAAAAAATAACTACCTTATAGGATTTGAGTCAGGATTACGGCTAAATATAAACAACCAAGAATACAAGAGGCACCAAAAAATAAGCATTAAAAAAGTACCTCTTATGGGTGGAGGGATGCATTTATATGGTGACTGACAAACAATAATGTACAACAAAAATTTCACAATAAAAAAACAAGTACCTCTTATTAGCACTTTTAGTTCTTACAACTACTCTGTAACATTTCTATTACTATCTCCACTTTACACATGACAAAACGAGACTTTGGGAGGTTTAATGGACCAAGATCATAGAGGTAACAAAAGGAAAAACAATCAAGAGCCAGGTCCCAAACTCAGGTGTGCTTAATTCTGATTCCAATCAAGCCTCTTCCCCACACACCAGTGGAACTCAAATTTGACTGTGCGTCGAATCACCAGGGAGCTCTTTAATTTAGATTCCTGGACCCCACCCCCAGAGCTCCTGATTCTGTAGGGGCTTGGGAGCCTGCAATTTTTTTTAAGATCACCACGATTCTGACACGCAACCTAGTTTAGAACCATTCCCTAATATCACCTTGATTCTGGCATGTAGATCCCTTTTAGAAAGAAAAAACAAACAAAAACACCAACTATTAACATTTCATTGTTATCCTGGATAGGATCTCCATCCATATCTGAATTCTGGAAAACCCGGGGCAAAATTTTCAGCAAACCAAGAAGGCAAGCAAATAAAGCCACAGTTACAGATGGAAAGGGGGCATTACTCCAACTCCTCGTCTTCCTATGCAAATGAGAACTAGAAGAAAAACCTTATCATTCACAGTAGGAACCACTCCTGGCTGGCTCAAACTTAGACACAAAGAGAAAGTGGTGGGGAGTGGGTCTTGGACACAAATTGGGAGTTTTCTGGGCAAACTAATGGTAGAATAACGCAGTATCATACTACGGCCCAAAGATCCGATTTGAAGTACTCAACCAGAGTCAATGTCATCACAAGACAGAAAGTTGTCAATACCACTGGCTTCAATCTGGAAAAGTCCAGGAGATATAATGGTAAAAGTCTCCATGATTCTGAAGACCACTGACCTGCGTTCAAATACCAACTCTGCCACCTCCTGATTGTGCAACACTGGGCAGAGCCCTTCAACCTTTTGGGCGTCTATTTCCTGATCTCTAAATGAGGCATAAAAATCGTGCTTATCTCATAGGGTTGTTATGAGAATTAAATGAAACGGTTTATGGAAAGCACTTATGACTGTGTCCTGGCATATACAAGTGCCCAATAAATGTTAACTATTATTATTACTTCTTGACTTTCTCCTATGTTTTAACCAAACTCACTTACTTAGAGTTTCTCTAATACAGTCTCTTCTTTCTTGCCTCAGGACCCTTAGCATATCTTTCTTTCTATTGAGAACACCCTCCTTTGCGCAAATAACTCCCGCTCATTCTTTAACACTCAGCTATAATTGCATCTAATCTCAGAAATCTTGTCTGATCTCCTAGGCTGGATTACAAACCCCCTTATGAGCTCCCAAGCGTCCTATGCACATTTCTGTAATAATGATGGTACCCAATATTTGTTCAACACTTCCTATGAGCAAGACATTGTGCTAAATGCTTTCCATAATTTATTTGCTTTCATTATCACAATAACCCTATGAGATAGTTCCACCATTTCACCTATGAGGAAACTGAGGTTCAGAAAGTAACTTGCCCAAGGTCACAAGAGCTCTTAATAATGGAGCCAGAATCTACACCCAGATCTGACCAATTCCAAAGCCATGGTCTTCACTACTCTGCTTTGCTACATGGTTTATACATGTTGCTTTAATTGTCTGTCCCTTCACATTAGGCTCTAGGTTCTTGGACGGTGGGGACAACGTCTCTTCCCTATCTACAGCACCTATTAATCAGCACAGAATAAGTGCTCAGTAATGCTGTGCTGAATAAATGAATGTATGTATGTATGGATGAAGAAGAGGACAAGAACAAACAAATGAATAAACTCGCATCTCAGACAACTATTAAAAGTAATCAACCATCTCGGAGATAGAAATTGCTAGTAGACAGATGGAGGTGTAAGAGGAAAAGTGCCTGCTGGTTCACATAGTACTGAAAGATGATATGGAAGAATCTGGCAAAAAAAAGACTGGCTGAGTTCAGCCTGTTTCACCCAGTTTCTTCATCGCCTCCGTTCTACATAGAACATTACACAAACACAACCCAGAAGAGAAAGAAGCAAAGAAGAAATACCAATGGGAGGCCTTCTGAAAATGGATCTTAATTCAGCCTTCCTGATTTGTTATAAGATCCTTTGCCACAGAAGTCCCAACATGGGTTTTTCAGTATGCAATTGTGGTGGTTCCCATTCCCCAAATCCATATCGACATAATGCATCAAATCCTTTCCCCTCAATCTGTCCCCAGCGAGAATCTCCCTCAGCCTCATTACTGCCCCGCATTTTCTCAGAGGTTAACATTTAACAAATTACACTCCCAACCTCTTTCCAGACCCATCATCTTTTTAAGTTCAACAAGAGTGGAGCTTGCTGGCTAATTTTAAGTATCACATTTCTCCCTGAGCTCCTCTCAAACTGTGCTCTGGTTTCGGCTGCAGAATGTTAACAGGCCAGAAAGCACAGGGGAGACAAAGCACTTTATCAGTTTCATACCTAAAATAATAAGCAAGTTTAAAATAAACAGTTGGGAGAGATTGAATGGCACACTCTACTGTCAGCAAAGGCAGAAATGCCCCAGTCTAAAGGTTGACAAATGACGGAATGGTCTCCTGGTTTCACACTGGATCTCGTCTCTGAACTCAGTATGTTTCTGCTCGTGTTTATAAATGCAGCTGTATATTTTTCACTTGGTTTGCTTAAGAACAAGTTCATGAAATATTTTCTAGTTTCCTTATGAGCTATCCCAACCAAGATGTGAGTGGGAACAGTCTGAGCTCCCACAGATACCTTTAGAGGGGATCCCAGGCTTGACTCTAGGATGACGACAATTTCCAAAAGGCCACTTTAATAGCAATTGGATTTTTCCTGCCTGCCTGCACCATTAGCTGACAACTCACTTCTTCCATCACATCTGCAAACAGTTCTCCTAGACAGTTCTGACATTTCCCACTTAGAAAAGCCATTTTCAGGAAGTTATTAACCCAAACGGAATCTTCCTGGTCAAGCCTAGGGGTACAGAAATGCCTCAGGTGGGCAGGTTTGCAGCCACTTGGTTTCCAGTAATGGATAACAATGGCCAAATACGACAAATTGGAAAAATCAGACCAAAGATGACAGTTACTGTGAGACTAAATACCTGGAAGTGTTTATAGTATAGTCATAATAAAACTCTCATTTTTTGAGAGTATAATTCCACGAGAGCAAAGACCATGCCTGTTTTTGTTCACCACTGTGTACTAGCACAATACCTAGCTCATAGTAGGCAAATATTTGCTGAATGGATAAATAAATGTTGTGAAGTATGTGCCAGGCACTGAGCTAGAACCATTACATATGTTACCTCACTTATTTTAATACCCATCCCCAAGCCATAAGGTAGGAAGTAGACACAGAAACTGAGGACCAGAAAAGTAAAGTGACAGCCCATGGTCACCAGTTAGTAAGTGACAAAGCTGGGACTAAAACCCAACTCTGCCAAAGCCATGCTTTTCCCACTACGCCCCTCTCCAAAACACTGGTTCAGTCACTAACCTGGTGAGGTCCTGATATTGACAGTCTTATTGAAATTATCCTTCAGTGCTTCCACCACAGACTTCATTTCTTCATCCACCTCTTCCAAGCTGATTATATCCTCAACCAAGGCAGTGTTAAGATTCACTCTAGTTTGGGACTGTCCTTTCCCTTTGGCTAGAAAGTCAACATTCAATGAATAAAAAAATAGCAGCATAAACAGAGATAATGAACAATTAGTGAAGAAGTACCTACTATGTGCAGGGGAAAATGCCAAGCACTGGAAAATTATAGAACGTTATCACTGCCCTAAAAAAGAATCTACATTTACTGAGTGTCAACTAGGTACCCACTATTGTGCTAAACGCTTTCTCAGATATTAGTGAAGGCACAGGCTTTATAATGAGACACCCCAGGTGAAAATCCTGGCTATGATGCATACCAGTTTTAAGACCGGAGGCAGGTTACTCTACTTTTCCGAGTATCAGGTTTCTTACCCGTAAAACAGGGATAATATCTGTGTGGCCAAGTTGCTACAAGGATACAAATTAAGTAATTCAAATACCTAAAAGAGCATTATCCACATGGCAGGCACTCCGTAAGTGAATTAATTACTTATTTTTTAGAAAAAATAAACAGGAGATGAGAAAGGTAAAGTGACTTGTTTAATGTCACAAGGTTATGAAATAGTAAAGCCAAGATTTGGTCCCAGATCTGCCTAATTTTAAATCCATGAACTTTCCATTAGATGGTATCCATAAAATCTAATCGGAGACATAGGAAATAAATTAATTCATTTTAAAATGAATACTAAGACAAGGATATGCAACGTATCGGATGGCTGGTACAGACAAAAGTGACAACAGTAATTTAGAAACATTAACCACCACCCAATGGTGGCAACAAGGGCTTATATTTTAGAAAATCAATAGCATTGAGAGTGGAATGAAGTTCTATTTTATGTCTAAACCACCATGATGATTTTTCATATACATTCTATAATGTATATAGATCACTCCCACAAGTAATACAAATATTCTTGCATTTCTTTATGGGGAGGAGAAAGAGAATAAAAATATTTAAGTAATGTTATCCTATATTTGTTTATTTATTCAACAAACATTTATTGAGATTCAGTCACACACATTTTATTGAACATCTACAGTAAGAAGATCCTGTTATTCGTATAGCATATTATAATTTGCAAGGCAATTTCAAGTACATTCTTCTAATAGACATTCAAAGCACCTCTCTGAGGTAGGAAGAACAGAGATTATTATTGTCCCCACTGTACAGATGAGAAACTGAGGCACAAGCCATTTAAATGTTTTGCCCAGTGTAACCAACCAGTAAGCAGCAGAATAATTTTTTTAAAAACATTTATTTGCTTGTGTCACCATCATGCTTGAAACCTCATTGCTCTTAAGTTAACAGGCTAATGGCTGAGAATGTTCAGAACTGATCAAAAATGTGAATCTTCAGATTCAGAAACACTAGTACCAAACAGGATAATAAAAGGAAATACATACTTAGAAATCTTGTGAAGGCAGAAAATCAAGGACAAAGAGATCTTGAAAACAGCCAAAAATTATCCATAAAGGATCAAAATTTAGAATAACACTATACTTTCCAAGAGGAAGAACTGGAGCTAGAAACAATGGAAATTACACCTGCAACTTTAGATTTTTTAAACCAAGTATGCATGTTAAAAATTTTAAGTTATGCTCATCAATATTAGAATGGATAAATAGTGGTATTTGTGGATGAAATATTATACAGCCATGGGAAAGAAAAATCTACAACTACACAGAAGAATTTACATGAACCTCACAAACATAATTTTGAGCAAAGAGACAGACACAAGAATACAGACTGTAAAATACAAAAGCCAGATACAAGAATATATACTGAGGTACAACAGACAAAACTAATTCATGCCATGAGAGGTCAGAATAGTTACCTGCAAGGGGTAGAACGTGGTAAGTTATTAGAAGGGGGCATAAAAAGGACTTTTGACATGCTGGGAATGTTCTGGTTTTTGATCTGGGTGCTGATAACAAAAGTATTTTCAGTTTGTGAAAATTATCAAGCTGTTTTCTTGTGACAGCTGCATTTTTCTATAAGTGCTTTTTTATTTCCATAAAAAGATAAAAAAGAAATTGAGAGTAACCACCAAAACAATAAAAAATAAAAAGTATAACTTCCAAATCAGCGGGGATGAAAAAAAAGGAACAAAGAAAATTGATTAATCCAATAGAAAGGAGGAAAGAAGAAAAAACAAACAAAATTGCAATAAAGAGAAAGCACAAAATAAAATCACAGAAATACAAAAACTCAGTAATCACAATAAATAGAAACAGAACAAAAAGACCAGTTAAAAGTTAGAGATTCTCAGTAAGAATTTTTTTTCTTTTGGTGAGGAAGAATTTTGCTCTGAGCTCACATCTGTTGCCAATCTTCCTGTTTTTTTTTCACTTGAGGAAGATTAGCCCTGAACTAACATCTGTGTCAATCTTCCTCTATTTTGTATGTGGGTCGCTGCCAAAGCACAGCTTGACAAGTAGTATAGGTCCGTGCCTGGGATCTGAACTCGCGAACCAGGGCCACCGCAGCGAAATGTGCTGGACTTAACCACTATGCCATCGGGCTGGCCCCAGCATTTTTTTAATCTAGTCATGTGCAATACATACAAGAGGTTTTACAAAAACATAAGATCACAAAAACGTTTAATGTATAGGAATGGAAAAATTATAACCCTGGCAAGTATTAACCAAAAGAAGGCTGGTGTAGACAAAACAGATTTTAAGACAAAATGCATTATTAGAAATAATGAGGGCGCCAGCCTGGCAGCACAAGCAGTTAGGTGCACGTGCTCCGCTTCGGTGGTCCGGAGTTCACAGGTTTGGATACTGGATGCACACCGATGCACCGCTTGTCAAGCCATGCTGTGGTGGCGTCCCATATGAAGTAGAGGAAGATGGGCACAGATGTTAGCTCAGGGCCAATCTTCCTCGGCAAAAAAGAGGAGGGTCAGCATCGGATGTTAGCTCAGGGCTGATCTCCCTCACAAAAAAAAAAGAAAAGAAATAATGAGGACCACTTCATAATGATAATAGAAACAATTCACTAAAATGATTTGAGCTTAAATATACTCAATATCAATAACACAGGCTCACAATAAAAAGGAGAAACTAATGAATCTACAATCATACTAGGAGATTTTATTATACCTTTCTCAATAACTGATAAATTGAACAAATTTAAAAAAATAGAAAATTTGATCAACACAATTACCCAATTTGATCTAATGATTATATATAGAACCATGCACCCAACAATAAAAGAATACCCATTCTTTTCAAGCACTCTTGGACCTTTATACAAAATGACCATGTTCTATCCCAAAAGCAAATCTTAACAAATATGAAAGAATCTATATATAGAACACATTCTTTGACCGTAGCGAGATTAAGCTAACTCTCCAAAAAACATATGTTTGAAAAATTTTAAACACTTCAAAATAACTCATAAACTAAACAAAAACACATCATAGAAATTTAAAAATATTTAGAAATGACAATAATAAAAATACTATATAGCAAAAACTTATAGGAAGCATGTAAAGCTGTACTTAGAAATTTACAACTTTAAATGCGTATAAGAAAAGGACAAAGGTTGAAAGTAACTGTCCAGCTCAAAGGATAGAAAAAGAACAAGGACATAGGAGAAAGTAAATAAAGAGCAGAAATCAATAAAATCTAAAAAAGAGACCAACAAAATTAAAAGCTCTTTTTAAAAGGCTTATAAAATTGACAAACTTCTGTGAAGAATAACTGAGAATAAAAATAGACACAAATAAATAATATCAAGAAAGAAAAAGGGGACACATCAAAACAGTAGAGATTTTAATACTCCTAAGAGACTATTACGGACAACTATATGTCAACAACTTCGAAAACTTAGAAAAAATGAAAAATTTCCTAAAAACATAATTTACTAAAACTAACTCAAGAAAAAAGAAAAAATCTAAGCAGCCTCATAATCATTAAAGAAATTGAATCTATGATTTAAAGTCAACCCACACACATGCACATGCACGCACACAAATACCAGGTCCAGATGATTTTACAGGCAAGTCCTACCAATCACGCAAGGAAGTGATAATCCCGATTTTATACAGACCATCCCAATAAGACAGACAGGAAGAGAGACAGAGAGAGAGAGATGAACTCCCCAACTCACATTATGAGACTAATATAGTCTTGATACAAAAACCAGACAAGGATAATACTAGAAAGCTATGCCTATCAATATCAGAAAGTTATATTAAGGCTAAGCTCACATACCAATATAGACTCAAAAACCCTAAATTAATATTAACAAACCAAGTCCAGCAATGTATATACAGATTATGTATCAAGTAATGTATATACAGATTACATATCAAGAGCAAGTAGGGCTTTACCAAGAATGCAAAAGTAGGTTAACATCAGAAAAAGCTATTGATGTTGAGTCACCAAACTAATAGATTAAAAGATTAAAAAAAAAATGATCATCTCAATAAATGCAGTGAGTATTTGATAAAAATTTAATACCCATTCAAAATAAAAACTCTTAGTAAAATAGGGATAGAAGATCTTTGCTTTAAAGAGATACCACTGAAAAATAAAGCAAGAGAATTCTTGATGTTAACATATAAGAAGTGCTCCTTATAAAGTCAGGAATAAAACAAAGATGTCTACTATCATCAATCACATTTATTCAAATTATCTTAGATTTCCTCAACAACGCAGTTAGAAAGAAACAGAGAAGAATAAAAGGTATATAGATTGGAAAGGAAAAAACAAAGCTGTCATTATTTATAGGTATTATAATTATCAACCTAGGAAACCCAAAAGAATATACAAACAATACATCTAATAAAAGAATTCAGCAGGTTGCAAGATACAAGATAAAAAGTGTTCCTATTCACGAGCAACAAAATAGAACAAATAATTTTTAAAAAGATATAAACTTGAAAAAATAAATCTTCTATACAATAATACAGTAGAATATATTCATGACCTTAAGGAAGGGGAAAATTTCTTAAATAGAAAACAAAAAACACTATCCATAAAGGAAAAGATTGATAAATTGGACTACATTAAAATTAAGAACTTCTGTTCATCAAAAAAACCATTGAAAGTGTGAAAAGGCAAGCATATTAGCAATACATACATATGACAGAAGTCTTGTCTTTAGAATACATAAAAACTGCTACCAATCAATTTTTTAAATGGGCAAAAGACTGGAAAGTAGATATCCAAATAGCCAATAAACAAATGAAAAGGAGCTCACCATCATTATTCATTGAGGGAATACAAATTAAAACCACAGTGAGATATAACTGCACACCCATCAGAATGGCTAGAATTAAAAAGACTGCTATACCAAGGGTCCACGAGTACATGAAGCAAACAGAAAGCTAAAACACTTGTGGGAGGAGTGTAACCTGGCATGCCATCTTGGAGAACTGTATGTACTGAAACTGAATACACGCACACAATCCCTCCTCTTGATAAACACATACATCTTTACATGTACGGCTTTATTTCTGAGCTCTCGATTTTGTTGAACTACTCTCTCCCTGCACTATATCCTTTATTGCCTGAATCACTGCCATGAAGTCTTGAATCTAGTGGTACAAATCTTTCCCCTCACCACACGCACACTTTTTCTTCTTGTTGGCCTTTTGCTCTTCTATATGAAAACTCATGCCCCGGAATGTTCAAAGCAGCATTATTTATTTTAGCTCAAAACTGGAGGCAACCCAAATGTCCATCAACTGTAGAAAGCACACAGAAATTGTGGTATATGTATTCACTAGAATACTACAAAGAAATAAAAATGCACGAACAACTACTACATGCAACAACATGGACAAATCTCACAAAAAGATTGTTAGCAAAAGAAGCCAGGCACAAAGTAAACCATACTGAGTTCAAAAAGGGCAAAAACTAATCTATGGGTTAGCTTTGGAAGGGTGACACTGGAAAGGGACACGAGAGAAGCTTCTAGAGTACAAGTGATGCTCTATATTTTGATCTGGGTGACGGTTACACGGTTGTGTCACTTTGTGAAAATTCACTGAGCCATACACTTACAATTTATGTATGCAATTTTCTATATATACATATCTTTCTCAGAAATGTTACTTTAAAAAACATATGATATACGAAAGTGATAAAAATGATGATATACTCGAGAAATAAACCTGATTAAAGAACTGTGCAAGATCTTTATGGAGGAAACCTGACAATATAACTATAAATTTCATATAGAAGAGCAAAAGGCCAGCAAGAAGAAAAAGAAAAATTGTGCACATGGTGAGGGGAAACATTTGTACCACCAGATTCAAGACTTTACGACAGTGATCCAGGCAGTAAGGAATTTAGTGCAGGGAGACAGAAGTAGTTCCACAAAATCAAGAGCTCAGAAATAAAACCATACATATAAAGAAACATAACATATGACAGAGGAGGGATTACAAATCTGAGAGTAAAAAATGGGCTACTCAATAAGTGGTGCTGACACAACTTATAAAGAAACTTAAAATTAGATTCTCTACCTCACATTATGTTCAGAAATAAATTCCATATGGATTAAAAATCCAAACAGGAAAGTAAAAACCTTTAAAACATTTAGAAGAAAATACAGAATGGCTTTATGACCCTGAAATAGGTAAGGATTTGTTAAATAAGACACAAAAAAAGGACTGAAAAATATGACTATCTTAAAACTTATGTTCAACAAAAGACACCACAAAGTAAAAAGCACAGTAGATACTTGTAACACATACAATCAACAAAGGCTTAGCATGCCTAATATAGAAAGAATGCAATAAATCTAAAAGAAAAAGTCAAACAACTGACTTTTTAAAGAGGCAGTCAAAGACAACAAAAACTCAAGAGCCAATTGAATATGAAAAGGTGCTGCTCACACGGTGTAGCTAATATCTAGTGCACCAGAAGACTGCAGTGCTGTGGGTATCAGGAGACCTTGGTTTCCAGTTCCGCCACTAACTAAAAATGACCGTGGGCAAGTGTCTTATATGTGTACCTCAGTTTCCTCATTTGCAAAATGGTTAGCTCTGTGCTTCTCTAGATAACTATAAGAATTTCTTCACGGGATAATTATAATTCCTTCAATGGATAATTATAAGGATCAAATTATTAAATGCAAATTTTTTTACAGAATATAAGTCTTCTAAGCAGTAATGCTCTTTCAGCAACTTGTTAATTTTCCTATTAACAGAAAAGGGAAGGTCTGCATGAAACCATAAAAGGAAAGTCAGTGGAAAAAATATTCAGCAGCAGATTTCTAGCATCGTCCTTGGGAGTGGACTCCCCGACCCACCACTGCAAATAGCAGGTCTGCCTGACAATCTTCTGTCACTCATTCATTCATTCAACAAAATTTTTTGATGCACACCACATGTCAGTCCCTGTTAGGTGCTCAACAAGAAAATCACAGACCCTGTCCTCATAGGGCCCGGCATGGAAGACATGTAACAAACAATAATCAATCCTACAATTAATTAATTTATTAATGAGTGCTGTGCTAAGTACGTCAAAGGTAAAATAACAGGGCACACGACTGCATGCAACATGGGACCTGACCCAGTCTAAGAGGTCAGGGAAGGCTTCCCTGAGGAAGTGACATTTAAGCTGGGACCTGTGGTATATCAAAGTCTCATTCTTGGATGACACAAACCATTAAGATCATCCATCTAAATCCACAGCTCTAATACCCCCATACTCAACAACCTTCTGGTTTTAATTTTACTTCCAACACAGATCTTCCTATAAGGAGAAAACATGTTGATCCCTGCCACAAGCAGTCTGGTTTGCTTGGCACTTACACTTCTAATTCTAAATCTGAAAGAAAGAAATTTGGCATTTTCTGAGCCATGGTAACATATGAGGCAGCATGGTAATAAGAGAACAGACCCTAGGTTCTAATACCATCTCTGTCCCTGTCACCTTTTAAGCTAATAAACTGAACTATCTAAAACACCATTCCCTCAAGTGGCAAGGGGAGAAATTCAGTATATCTCTGAGACCCCTCCCAGCTATGATAAATCAAGGGCTAAATATAAGAAAGGGGTGAGGAGGTCATACGTCTCTACCTTTGGCTTTCTTGGTGGCAAAATGACGGATTGGTACAGCTGGATAGGCCACGTATTGCCCATGGTCATTTTGTCTTCCGCTCACTGTCTTCAGCTTAACTTCTGAAACAGGTCTGGTCAAGGCTGTGAGAGAGTTGCAAAAGGCAGGGGGGACCAAGCGGAAGCACCTTAAACCCAACGCCATGACTGAAGACAATCCTTGTGAACATCTACTAAAAAGAATAAGACAAAAAGGAGATGTAAGTAAAACAGACTCTATTACAACTTCAGAAAATTATGTGTACCACTTATCAAGCAACTTCTATACACTGAGCTATGTGCTAGGCAATTTAAATAAATTATCTCTAATCCCTCTCCCATCAGCCAGACAAGGAAATATGATTAGCTCTGTTTCACAGGACGAAGAAACTGAGGCTCACAGAGATTGAAGTAACTTGCCCACTGTCTGTAAGACTCCAAATCGCCATGCTCTTTCCACTGCACCAAATGCCTGTAGCACACAAGGAAGAGAGTCAAGCAAATGTGCGGCAGCCTAAATCTTTAATGATGCTAATTAAACCCTTATATGAGAAAAGGCACAAAATCATGATGAAGTTATACTATAAATAGGGAGGGCAGAGCACTGGAAGAGGACTTTTAACTAAATAAGAAAACTATTTCAACAGGCATAAAATGACTGGAAAATTCACACAACAGCATTTAATTAAAATTTTCTTTGGTTCCTTATGCACTGATTACCAATTAGGATACACTTTAATGTGAGTCTGAAGCATGGTTGAGGTTTGAGGTCTTCCATGTCACAGAACTAAAGCTCTGGAAAATGCCACCCTCCTCTGGGTTAACACAAGTTACACATATTTCTGAGGTCTTTGACCATGAAAAGAGCAAGAGCCTACAGCTACCTCTGGGATAGAACACAGTCCTAGCTAACTGACAAATGAAGCCCTAATAGCTTCTGCCACACATCTGGCTATTATTCAGCTAAAATTTAAGAATAATTAGCATTAAATACCTGGAACCTACTATCTTTGAAAATCAGTTCCATGTCTCATTAAAAGAAAAAATCCCATCCTAAAATTTCGATGTAGTATAACGGATTGAATAAGAGCATAGGCTTTGCAGGCAGGAAGATTTGGAATCCACTCCCAGCTTCATCACGGACTAAATGCCCCTGAACATCTCTGCACGTTCATTTCCTTAACCGTAAAATGGAGATAACTATACTTATTTCTTAGGGTTGGGAAGAAAAAATGAGTTTATGCAGGTAAAACACTTGGCAGAGTGCCTAGCAAACAGCAGGAGCCTCCAAAAAAGATCTGATAGCTATCACTCTTCCTTTCAAAGACTTCCATGACAGGGGGTCAGGCACATACAGGAATCTTGCATGTCATTACTGTTGTATAAGGTGGCCTAGAGTCAGTCAGAACTGGATGGAAATTTCAACTTTGGGCAATTCACTCCACCTTTCTGGGTATCACTTTCCTCATCTGCAAAATGAGAAAAATAATCCTGATCTAAAAATAAAATGAGATTGTGAATGCATGTAAAACACCTAGCACAGTGCCAGGAATATAGTGCCTGTTTAATAAAAGCCAGCTGTCAGTATCATTATTTTTTAAAAGCAAATGAGTAGCACAAAGGAAAATAATTTCTCCTGATGGAATTTTTAATAGCAAGGGATGCTAGATGTCAATGATCAGTTTATGAAGTCAGTAAAAACAGATCTGGATCAAAAAAATGGAGGAATATTTTTTTCCTCTTTTTTAATTATTATCAATAGCTACTATTAATTGAGGTCAGGCCTGGGCTGCTTGCTTTACTCATATTATGTCATTTAATCCTCTCAATAATGCCACAAGGAAAGTATAATAATCTCCATTTTACCGATATAGAAACTGAGGCTCAAAGAGACAGTCACTGCCCCAGCCATGGAACTAATGGCTCTGCCCTATTTCAGAAAAACTGTTGACAAAAGTTTGGCTCTAAGTGAGGTTTCTATATCTAGGTTTTTGCCTAATATAGCCAATGCTTAACCCATACTTATATCCAAATATGGCTGTATAATAATGTGTGGTTTTTTGTGTTTTTTTTAACCTACAGGGTCTCAATCTGGCTGCTTCATTTAGGACAGGTTTCCTGGTGTTCCTGTTGCAGGTCATAATACCAATCCACAAAGCAACAGGAAATCAAAATGGGTTAGAAATAAACAACCTTTGACAGAAAACGCAGCACCCAAAAGCAGACCCAGTACACGTGAACCGGAAGACAACTCTATAAATAAACCACATCGCTGAAGTGTTTAAGACGTAGATCGTAACTGCACAGAAGTCAGGAAATTTCAAAGTGGAAGTTCAATAAAGGCAGTCCATTGGACCCTTTACCTTAAGGACATGTATATTAACACTCAGTCCAGCAAAGAAGAAGTCAAGTTGAGGAAAGGAACTGTTATGGCAGCCCAAGTATTATCCAACAAAATTAACCCCTACTCAAGAAAAAATGTGGCAGGAAGTATCTGGGCTTTGGATGCAGTCTTGAACTGGAATCTCAGTTCTCCCACTTAGTAGCTGTGTGACCCTGGATAGATCACTTAGCCTCTCTGAGATACAGTTTCCACCACATCTTTATCATGGTGATATTAATGAGCCTTTAAAAAGAAAATTATAGGGCCAGCCGTGTGGCTTAGCGGTTAAGTGCACGCACTCCGCTACTGGCGGCCCGAGTTCGGATCCTGGGCGCGCACCGACGCACCGCTTCTCCGGCCATGCTGAGGCGACATCCCACATACAGCAACTAGAAGGATGTGCAACTATGACATACAACTATCTACTGGGGCTTTGGGGAAAAAAAAGGAGGAGGATTGGCAATAGATGTTAGCTCAGAGCTGGTCTTCCTCAGCAAAAAGAGGAGGATTAGCATGGATGTTAGCTCAGGGCTGATCTTCCTCACAAACAAAAAAAAACAAAAGAAAAGAAAAGAAAATTATAACAATAATAATGAAACAATAGTTAATACCTATATAGTGATAATTACGTGCCGGAAACAATTCTAAGTGCTATACTGCGTACATTAACTCACTTGAGCCTCATGATAACCCTATGAGATAAGTACTATTATTATAACCATTCTATGGATGAAAAAACAAAGCTAAATAATTTTCCCAAGATTTGATTTCAGGCAATCTAGCTCCAGAGTCTGTGCTCTTAACCACTATACTTCACTGTGTATATAAAACACTCAATACAATTATTGGCATTACTATTCAAACTGTTGAGATATTTTTAAAAACTACTTGAAGCACATATTCTTTTTCCAAACTCGACGTTCTCAAACTTGAATTTTCCTGTTTTTCATAGAAGATTCACTTTAATTTTGGAAAGAATTAGATGAGGATTACAAAGGCATGGCTTATCCATTGTCCCAGCAACCTGTCCCAATCCAGCTGTATACTAGCTCATAATACGTACATTTTTATAACCATGGGTATGCACACACACAGGCCCTTGTTGTATATATAATACTTTCACATGTATTATCTAATTCCCACAATAACCAGAGTTGTGATTACTACCCACATTCTACAAATAAGCAAACTGATCTTTCATTTCCTTGAATACTCCTCCTGCTCCAGGGTCTTCAAACATTCTGTTGAATCTGCTTGGAATGATTTTCCCCCACCTCTTTCATGAACTACTTCCCATTTTTCTTTCAGATTTCAGCTTGAGCATCAGAGGATGCCTTCCTTGGCCATCTTCTCCAGTGCAACTTCTAGGTCAAATGTCCTGTAGCCCACTTTCATAACACCCTATACTTTTTCATAGCACTTACTTTAACAACATTAGTTAATATTTGTGTAGTTATTTGATCACTGTCCCTTCATAAGACTAGAGGCACTACAAGGACTGTTCTATGGTTCTCTTGTTCACTGTTTGTTCCCAGTGCCTAGCAGTCCCTGAACACAGAAGACATTGAATAAGTGTGATGAATACCTGAATGGAAGTCTAGAAAGATTAAGTCCTTGCCCAAGGTCACAATGCTAGCACCAGAATTGGAATCTAAGCCTCAGAAAGTGGGTCCTGTGCTCTACTTCCCAATACTGCTTCCATTACCTCTTGGTTTGCCAGATTTTCACTTAGAGATAGTAAAACATGTTCTTCTCTAAATTCAGTGCGACAGAAGGGTATTTATACCCTGACTACGCACAGAATCAGGTCCCTGGCTCAGCCAAAGAAGGGATGAGACCCTTTAAAAGGTGGAGACAGAGCTTTTGCCTGAGAGCTAGGAAGACTGGATTCCAATATAGCTATCCCATCACTCCCTGCCAATCATCCTTTTCAGAGTCATAACCACCCTGTATTCAAAAAGCATTTGCAGCAGCTCTACCACTCACTTGTGACTTGTATCAAGTTATTTCTCCTACCTAGGTTTTGTTTCCTCAACTATAAAATGAAGAGCCAGACCAGGTTTTCATTCTTTCCAACTATAAAGCTCTCCAAGATTCTGAGAAATGCAATAGAGTGCGGTGAAAGGAAAAAGGCACCAAACTGAGAGAAGACCTGTGGTTCCAGCACTGCCTAGGTATCCGACCTTAAGTGGATCAAGCTCTCCGGACCTCTATCTCATCTGTAAAATGTAGATGACCATACTATTTCAGGGACACCTGGGCGATCAAGTGAGATAAACGATTTGTAAATAGAGAAGGGCTATTGGCAACTGTTTCGCCACTGCACGGCACAGAGTAGGGCTACAAGTCGAGGCTTTGGAATTTGAGCTCCATCACTTACTAGCCGCATGACCCTGGTCAAGTTATTTCTCTGAGCTTCCGTTTCTTCATCATGGGGGATAATAATACCTACACCCATTGGATTGTTCTGAAAATTAAATGTTCCTGCCAGGTAGTGGGCTACTAAACGGCGGCTACTATTTACTAAGCCCCCTCCCATCCTCGAAGTTCCCAGCTGATGAGACGAGCCCCGCCCCCAACCCGTGAGACTCGCTCTGATACGACAGGTCCCGCCCCCAGCCTTAAAGGTCAAGGCGGACTCGAATGGAACGCGTCGACGGACAGCGGACAGGCCCTCTAAGGTCCCCCAGAGTCCCTGAGTAGAGGTCTCTGGCACGCGACACCACGCGCGCCTCGAGGCCGTGCCGACGCCACTCACCAGCTATCGCCCAGGGTACTAGGAAAAGACTCGTGCGACCGCGGCGACGGCGGCGGCGCGGGCGTCATGACGTCACGGGGCGGCGCGGGCGTAGCGCGTCACGGGCGGCCTGGCAGCGGGCGGCGTTGAGGCGGACGTGTGTAGACGGCCGACAGGCCGCGGAGTTGGGACCTGCTTTTGGGGCATGAGCCGAGGGGAAGACGCCGAGGCCACGAGGTGAGTCCGGCCGCGACCTGCCCCTGCACCTCCACGCCGGCCCCTCGAGGGTTCACAGAGGAGGCTGCCCTAGCAAGACGGGTTCTCAGGCCCCGCCCCGGATTGTCCCGCCGCTGGCCCGGAAATCACAATCCGAGTAATGACCCATCGCATCTGGGAATTCGCAGCCAGGAATCGGGAAGCCGGGATTCCAGGCTTGACCCCGCTGTTACCGTTAGCTTTTACGAACAAGTGCCTTTGCTCCTCTGAACTTCAGTTTCCCCGAATGACTATTCCTGGCTTCCAGGGTGGTTGCAGCCCAGCAGGGAGGATAGACGGAAAAGCGTTTCGTGAACTCTGTTTATCTAAAGGGTTGTCGCCATTGCAAACCCAAAGGATTTTGGTAGTCGTATGCCATCTTGATCTCTTATTACACTTTACTTTTCCTCAAAAAGCGCTGTGCTGAGCTGTCACAGATGGTGTCTTATTTAAGCCTCATAACGACCCATGAGTTAGGGATAATTGTGCCCATTCTAGAAAGGAAGAAGAAACTGAGGCTCCGAGTAGAGAAGTGGCTTGCTTCATTCATTCCTTCAGTAACTATTGAGCACAAGCCATGAGCCGGGCAGTGTACTACGTGCTGGGGATAGAACCATGATCAAGATAGGCAAGGCCTTGCCCTCTGGTAGTTTACATTCTAGTGAAGGAAACAGAAGATAAAACAGTAAATAACACATTGAATTAGTGTTATATGGAAAGGAAAAGGTAGATGTGATAGAGACTAACAAGGAGCTCTGTTAGGGAAAGCTTTTCTGAGGAGAGGACACTTAAGGAGGGATCATGACATACTAACGTCACACGATAACTGGGTGCAAAAGCCAGGATTTGAATGCAGATCTTTTGGCTCCATCTCCTGCACTCGTCCCACTAAAAATGGTACCCTCCTGTAGCTATTGCTCTCATTGCTGTTTTTAGACATGAGAAAATCAGAAGGTCCTATCATTCAAGTTTCCTCTCAAATGTCATCTCCTTTAGAGGCCTTCCCGCTCCACAAATTCTAAAGTAGTCCAACCCCAGTCTCCATGTCAAATCACCTTGCTTAATTGTGTTTGCAGTACTTAGCACAAATTACATCATTTGTTTATCTGCTTTTGTTTTGTCCTGCCCTTCTTCCAACTGTAAGCATCCTGAGGGCAGAGACCTTGCTTGTTCACTGCTCTGTCCCCAGTACCTAGACAGTGCCTAGAAAATACAAACTCAGTATATTGGTTTTGAATGAATGATCTGTAAGAAAGGAGGAGGAAAGGAAAGCAGGAAGAAGACAAAATGTTTCTCCTCCCCTGTTTCCGCTCCTGGGGTTCTGTTTATGTCTTTCACCTTTCTCTCAGGAGGTGAGAGCAGGGGCTATGGCTTATTCGTTTCTCTATTTTCATCACATAGCGCAGGGTTTAGCGGTTGGTATTTGCTTGTCACACATTGCTGAACAGACTGAACATGTGAGTGGGAAAGGAGATGAATATACATATGTGTGAGGGTAGATAAACACATTCAACAAACAATTACCTAGGGGCTTCTGTGTACTAGACTTTCTAGGCTGTACTGAGATGAATAAGAGGTAATGGCAGTGTTCAGTATATGTCAGCTGCTGTTATTAAGACACAGTTCCTGGGGGCCGGCCCAGCAGCGGTTAAGTGCACGCGCTGGATCCACTTCAGTGGCCCAGGGTTCGCAGGTTCGGATCCCGGGCGCACACCGAGGCACCGCTTCTCAGGCCATGCTGTGGCAGCGTCCCATATAAAGTAGAGGAAGATGGAAGATGGGCATGAATGTTAGCCCAGGGCCAATCTTTCTCAGCAAAAAAAAAAGAGGAGGATTGGCATCAGATGTTAGCTCAGGGCTGATCTTCCTCACAAAAAAAAAAAAAAAAAGTTCCTGCAGCACTGACCTCTGAGGCACTTCTGGTTATATGGGACACTTGTTTTCTCTAGCAGGGTGTTCTGAAGTCTGACACAGCCTGCCATCTTCTCAGCCCTTATATCTTTTCTTTCTCTACCACATTATACATTTATTAAAGCTTTATTTTACATCTATCGTCTCATTTTTGGTCCTCTTAGCAACTATAAGTGATAAGCAGGGCAAAGTTTATTATGTAGAGACGAGGAAACTGAAGCTTAGAGAGAAGTGACTTCCAGTGGAAATGCCAAAATTTGAAACCAGGTCTTCTGACACCAAGATTTTTGCTCTTTCCACTACTGTCTCATCATAATCCTCATCCTCCTTTTTTGGCTGTGAGATGAGACATTTCAGGAACTAAGACTAGTAATAATTTAAGCTAACGTTAATTGAATGCTTCTTAGGTGCCATCCGCTGTTCTTAATGCTTTACGCGTATTAACTCAGTAAATCCACACAGCTCTCACGAACTATTATCCCCGGTTTTACAGGTGAGGAAACTGAGGCACAGAGTGGTTAAGTAACTTGCCCAAGGTTACAGAGCTAGTGAACGGTGGAACTGGAATAACTAAGGAGGAAGTTAGTCTCTTCTTCCCAGTCTCTCCCAAAATATTAAACATGGTAATAGCTAATATTTATTGATGACTGACTGTTGTTAGATGCAGTGTTTACTGATTTTTCATGCTCTCTCTTCACAACAGCCCTGTAAGATAAGAACTGTTATCTCCATTTATATATATGAGGAAACAGAAGCCTAGAACATCCAGGTAATTCACCAAGTCACACAACCTGCTTTCAAACCCAGTTCTAACTCCGCAGTCTATGGCCTTAAATTTCCTATATTGCCTCTGCCATAAAGAAGAGAGGTACTGCTGCTCTCCCCCACCCATCCCCTTCAGTGTCATGAAGACTCTCTTTCTGGTGTTTTCCAAGGCTTATTTTGGGTGACCATTGTTGAACTGGAGTATCATGTAGTAATAAAGACTTTGGCCTCCTGCCCAGTCAGCCTCTGGCTTCAAAAGAGGAAAACTTTAGTTTCTACACGCAGAACCACGCCCCTTTCACCGTAAATGGAAGCTTTTGCGCTCTGGCTGCCGGAGGAGCTGTCCCAAGGGAACCGGTGCTGGGGCCGTGGTTGTGGAATGACTGAGGCCTTTGAAGGACTGCCCAGGGCATGCCCTCCTTGAGTAAATGTTTGTTGAATTGAATTTGAAGTCTCGTGTTCACAAGTGTTGCTCCTCTCCTGCCTGAATGTTCACATTTCCTTTAGTATTTCGTAGAGATTGATGGAAGCAGAAACCAAAACTCTTCCCCTGGAGAACGCATCCATCCTTTCAGAGGGTTCCCTACAGGAAGGACACCGGTTATGGATTGGCAACCTGGACCCCAAAATCACAGAGTAAGTCTAAGTCATCTTAATTCATTACCTACAAGATGGGGATGTTTGCAGTGATGATGTTCAGAAGAATTTTCAAGGGATGTAGGATATATTTTGGCTCTTTATTTGTGTTTTGATTATCTTTGAGAAAGGTGTGATGTTATTAATAGCCTATTATCTTGTCATTTTTTTTACTTTTGAGCTCTTCTGCAAAGACACAGACTTGGATATCCTTGAAACCATATACTTCTTTTTCCTACTACCAAAGATGTTCTCCAGTTTTCAACTATATGAATCTTTGCACCCAGCGACTAGAAAATTATTTTCTAGAATCAGCCTTGGGCATACTTTTATTCCTCAAAATGAAGGAACAAGCAGAAGAAGTCACAGTGCCTTCACAAACAGGCATAGAGGTACCGCTTGACTCTAATTCATGTTAAGCGGCCATAGAACTGTAGAAGGTCAGAGCTGGAGGGAATCTTAGAGATTACCCCAGTTCCTTTGGTTTTCATTCATTCATTAAATGATTTGAGTGCCTACTGTGTGCCAAGTGCCATGCTAAGCAGTTTTTAAACTTTAAATCTGAGGAACCTTGTCTTAAAGTAATCAGAACCTATATATAAAGTAAAAGCTCAGAGCTGCTCTAATTAAAGGAGGAAGAGGTACCCCCGAAGCCTTTTGGAAAGGCTGCCACCCTTTCTTTAGAAATCACTTATAGGGCTCGATGGAGCACACTTGAAAACCTCTGATATGTTCCAGCTGTCTTATCCTACAGTAGAGAAAACTGAGGCCTATGAGATGTAAGTGCCTTGCTCACGGTCACAAAACTCATTGAATTATCCTGACTTTGCGTTCTTTGCATTGAGGACATTATACAGTCATGTGTTGCTTAACGATGGGATACGTTCTGAGAAATGTGTCATTAGGTGATTTTGTCATTGTGCAAACATAGAGCGTACTTACACAAACCTAGATGATGTAGCTTACTACACACCTAGGCTTTATGGTACTAATCTTAGGGGACCACCGTCGTTTATGTGATTAGTCCCTGACGAAACATCGTTTGCAGCACGTGACTGGAGTGGAAAGGAATTTCTCAGCAAAGAGAATTGAGAGGATTTTTCTTCCCCTAGTTGTTCAGTAGGGGCAGGGTGGGGGTTAGTGGCAGGAGAGTATAGCGTAAGTGGATTGAGCTGTATGGGGTCAGTGCTTAAAGTGAGCATGGCGTGTATCCTCAGTCCTAGAAGTTTCTCCCTTTGGAATAGAGTTAAAGGCAAGGGGAGAGGAGACAAGGGCACCTCCTTGTTTGAGTCTGGGATGAGAGGAGGTGTGTACAACGGTTGGGATTAGGAGAGATGAAAAGGGATGTAAACTAATGTATCAGAATCATGACAGAAAATTTGGTTCCTTGAATCTGCTCAAGCTCAAATCCACTAAATGTAGATACTGGTGGGTCCCTCTAGAAATCACAATGGTTTTTAAGATGTCTTGCCCCCATATTATGTTACCTTGATCACAAGGGCCCTGAAATATAGACTGTGCATTTATTTTGGTTCTCTTGATGCCTTTTGGCTTTGAGGATGAATGTGTGAATCTGCCCAACCTCTCAGTTAATGTCTGTTGATCAGAGAAGCTGTTTCCATCATCTAAAACCAAAGCTGCGAGAGGATGCTCCCAAGAGTGGTTTCCATTCCCACCTCTGCCTGTCTGAATGGAAATCTGCAGCGTGGAAACTATGTTGTTTTGGCTGCAATTCCCTGTAATGAGACTCATGTTCTAATTGTGTCTTGCCGCTTGACAGGAAGGTTCAAATGGGCATCTGCCATCTCAGTTTATGTCATAAGTTGGAGTATATGAATGTTTTCTTCAGTTAGAACGTTAACAGGAGCATTGAATCAAAACTTTCCCACTGGTGTCTCTGCTCTTTTTAGAGCAGGTCAAAGGTAGACATCAAGTACTAAACCACAGACCAGGGCCTTGCTGGCTGTACCTGTGGCTTCCCACCTCTGTATCACCAGGGATTGTTTTTGCTGTTTTTCTTCTATGGATTCCTTATCTTAAAACATTTTCTCTATTAAACAAACTAACTTATTAAATAATAATAAATTTCTTTTTAAAGACATAACTACCAATCACAGCTGTGGTAAGCATGAAATGCTTAGTATTACCCATTTAGTTTACTTAATTACAGCAAAGAAATCTGACATTTTAGTAAGGTCCTCTTTTGTGGAAATATGTGATTTCCTTCTCAGTTTTTGAAGTACATGATCTTCTGGATCCCATTCCTCTCAAAGTAGGTAACGATGGGCCTAGACTAATTATTAAAATAAAATCATTCCCAAACATTGAAGGATTACATGATGAAACTGATGTGAACATGTGGTACTTGGCTTGTAGTCCAAGCTCACAAAGCCTTATTTGAATCCAAATCTCTGAACTCCTAATGACAGAAGTTTGCAGAGCACCCCCTAGTTTTCATAATTAAACTGACACCCCACCCACAGATTGCTGCTAGTTCCTGCTGTCTCCCCTTTCAACAAAACCCTTCTTATCTTTCTTTCCTATACATAGCTATACTCTCTACCATCCCTCCTCTGATCTGTTTTATAAACTATACAAATGCTCTCTCAGGGCCGGCCCCGTGGCTTAGCAGTTAAGTGTGCGTGCTCCACTGCTGGCGGCCCAGGTTTGGATGCCAGGCGCACACCGACGCACCACTTCTCTGGCCATGCTGAGGCCGCGTCCCACATACAGCAGCTAGAAGGATGTGCAGCTATGACATACAACTATCTACTGGGGCTTTGGGGGAAAAAAATAAATAAATAAAATTATACAAATGCTCTCTCACCTGTTGTTAGAAGACAAATTATAGTACATATTTACTGTCATGAATGGTTACAGGGGTATGTAAAACAGTGGCAGTTAAAAACTTTTTCACTCAATTTTTCAAAGTTTATTTTGTAATTAAATCTAGTCATTCTGTTTGTGCATGCTTGTTAGTTATTAATCTGAGTCCAGCTCAAGTTACAGTAGGATGCCCATCAAGAGAATACGCATGTGAACCGACTGTCTTGCTCTCTAATGTTCTGCTTCTTGTTTATTTGGGTTCACTTTGTGGTTGCAATACTGACCATTTTAGGGCCATGTTCCTTGCCAGGAATATCTGTGTGAGTAAATAGATCTTAGGGATTTGGATGTAAGGGAATAATGACATACTCTTATTTATGGAGGTAGCAGATGCCAAACTCGTGTTATTTCTATATTCTGATTCCTCTCAACTACATTATACCTCATATTTCTTACCTATAAAGAAAGAATGTTCAACCAAAGGATCTGAACATTTCTTTTAGCTCTAATATTGCATTAGTTCCTCTTATTTAAGCTTGTAACAACCTCGTGAGGCAAGTGGAAAACAGTATTTTCTCTATTTTTTTTTTTTTTTTTGTGAGGAGATCAACCCTGTGCTAACATCTGCCAATCCTCCTCTTTTTTTTGCTAAGGAAGACTGGCCCTGGGCTAACATCTGTGCCCGTCTTCCTCCACTTTATGTGGGACGCCACCACAGCATGGCTTGCCAAACAGTGCGTCGGTGCACGCCCGGGATCTGAACCGGCGAACCCCAGGCCGCCGCAGCAGAGCGCGTCCACTTAACCGCTTGCGCCACCTGGCTGGCCCCAGTATTTTTCTCTATTTTATAGGAAAAGAAGAGTTAAATGAGTTGACTCAGTTCCCTGAAGTAGTTAATGATTGGGCTAGTTTCCCACTACTTAAATTAGTGCCTTTTGCACAAATATTCTAATAGTCCACATAATTAAGCAGTCATAACCTAAAGTATCCTATTCTAATTTTGAAATGTAAGGACATCTTTTAAATAGCTAGGGGACCCAATCTAACTGTGAGAATAAAACAACACCTGTAAATGTCATTACTAGCGCCTTCAGCAGAGAAGCTGGAAAGGTTAATGTCCTTAGACATTATTTGTTTTCCACACCGTGGTTTCCTCTAAAAGGGTTGATACTGCTTTCTTTTTCAAATATTAAATGTGCTATGTAGAAAGCCAAATTAATAGCCACTGCATTATGTATGAGGAGAAGTATAAGAGAGAACAAAGCCAGTAGAAATTCTAAAAGAAGGAGCAGTCTAAAGGGAGGGTGAATCCTAAATAAAGGTATATAAGTAGGAATAAGAAAGATTGTTATGTGTGAGCAGAGTATCAGGAAGACCTTTTTGACTAAAAGAGAGGTTGCATATTAAATGATAATGAAAATAGTAGTTGGCCAGATAGAATACAATCAGATTAAGACAAAGTCTAAAATTTATTCAGACGAGTTTGAATTTCATGTAGAAGAGACTCATTGTGAGTGTTTAGCAGGAGACTGACATCATGAAAGTGGTGTTTTAGTAAGGAAATTAGACATCAGTATGTAGGATGAATTGGAGGGGCAAAGATTGAAGTCGAAGATAAGCTACAGACCTGCCTTTAGTATCATCTGGACAGAGACAGTGAACTTGGAGACCATCGTTGAGTCTGAGAGATGGAGAAAGTGATTGAAGAGGAGTGGAGAGCTGAAGATGATCCTAATGTTTCTTGCCTGAGAAATGTAAAAGAATTGTGTCCACACTGACCAGTGGGATAGCTGGAAAGGGGCATCAGTTTGTGGAGGGGAGACGGTCAGTTTGTGGTGTATTAAGGAAACTTAAAAGCAGTGGAGAGCTATCCAGGTGGAAATGTCCTTCTGATGCAGACTTTCAGGGGTAAACTAGAATGCAAGGGGGGTAAACTCATGAGCATGTAAGAACAATGCGTTTACTCCTGAAGAAACCCCTGTTTCTCTCTCTGCCCATTCCTTATTTTTCCTTTGTTGCCCTTGCTTCTTTTCATGCCTTGGTTTGCATGAAACAGCCTTTACTGTTTGCTTACTTAAATTTGAAACACAGTAAGACCATTTAATAATGTACAGAGCATAGAACATAAAGACTCACCACATATAATTTCTATAAGTTTATAAAGAAAATTTTTTCTAAAACAAATTTGACTAAAAACGATCTTAAATGTCATTTCATTGGCTTCCCATTGCCTCCAGCATCAAATTAAAATTCCCTCAGTAAGCACACAACATCCTTCACCACCTGTCCCCTGCCTGCCTTTCAGCCTCATCTCTCACTGCCTACGCCACTCTCTTCCACTGGATCGGTCTCTTTTTCACCTTTATGTCTTTGCCCATGATGTTCACTAACCACCACCTTCCCTGCACAATTGGTCCTCTTCATATGTGTGCTATGTACATACCTCTGTGTGCAAGCATCACACTGTTTTCTAGTTGATTACATATCTCTCTCCTCTAACCAGAATGTGAGGTCCTTGAAGGCAGGAACCTAGGGCCTTCACCAGAGTTAGGTATGGACCTGGTTGTATTCATCTGGATAGTCCAAGTGCCTGATGCAGTTCTTGGCACATAGATGTCCATTTTACCAATTGTGTAGATTAATCACTTCTCTGCCTTTAGGCAAGAAGGCCGTTTTAAAGACCCATTACCGAAAACACTGATTAAGTTGCAGAAATATGTATGGTTCTGGTGTAGTAATTCTCTAGCTCCTGGAGGCTGGAGGGCCCACATTTCATTAAGTGAAGCGAGGCTCTGACGAGTAGTGAGCTCTCCCACCCTTAAGCAGCAGATGAAAGTGCTTGCAGATGTGAAAGCAAGATTCTTCAGGCTTTTTTCACTATCAGAGCTTGCAGTCCCCATCTCCAGGAAGCAAAATAGTAAACATTTCATTCCTTTTGTTTCGGTGTTCCGATAATTTCAAGAAATTATCAAACAAGAAAAGAAATCTTGGAGAAGTTGAAAGACACAGACCCAAGCAGATGTTCCTGGAATCTTAAGGTCGCACTTCTTGGGCAGAACGTATTTGTTAGCTTTTCAAAGAATAATGTGTTGGCGTTTTTTTCCTGAGTAAATTAAAATACATTTCCTAGGAAATGCCAATCGCCTTACCTTCCTGCTGTTAAGCAGAATGGAGCATGAAAAGATGACCAGCCCATGGTAGCCTTTAGATTGTTTTTTTAAAAAACGGGTTTGACCCACCATTCATGGTAACTGGCGCAGTGTTAAGGTTTGAATGGGTATAGTAAGTAGAAGATGCAGCTGTGAATTAAAGACCCTGGGGAGACTCTTCCAGCTCATCTGTCTCTGCATTTGAGAGACTCACCTTTGCTGTAAGCCTATTCAAAAAATCAAGTAAAACCAGAAATTTGCACTTGAGGTGTCTCCCTTTCCCCTGAAAAATCACCTCCTACATTCTCACTAGCAGTTGAGTTCCCCTGATGGGAGTTGAGAATTTGGAAACTAGAGAATTACGATTGTTTTCCCTTTCAAAACAGGTCTAAAGACCAGATTAATATCCACAGTATGCCTTGGGATCCTTGCATCCTGCCCAAGTACAAGACCTGTATTATGTCTTCCTTGCTCCACTCTGTCAGGCACCTGATCCAGGATAATGGGCTTTCGTGTTGATGTGCGTTAGTTTCAGATTTAGTATAGCATATGATCCATTTCCTATCTTTCTGCCTCCCAAAGGAGATTCTTACTCAAGAATAAAATCTTGATGGGTTTCTCCTAAAAAACAATGTGAATATAAATGTGGCTGTAAGGACAGCTCTGCTGACTCCCTGTGGGGTAGAATTCCCAGTAATAACAGATTTAGCATGTGGGCTGATACCTTTTTAGTATCACAGGGACAGCATTGTTTAGAGAAAGCCTTGACTCCATTTGAATAGCGTGGAGGATGCCAGGAGGAAGGCCAAAGGAAAAGGAAACGGGAGAGCTGTTGGTTTGTCTCACCCTTACATCAGATGACAGGAAGTCGGAGTTGAGATTGGCCACAGCAACCTGTTAAGGCCACATCTGTTTGAATAACTTAGAAGCTCTATAGAAACCAAATAAGTTTTAGAGACAGGAATCCAAGGAGGGGATGAGGGCAGAGTGGCAAGCAAGAGCTTGGGGTGAACCTCCCCTGCCAGGAATAAATTTCTTCCTTGGCCATCTGTAGTCTTTATTCCTCCATGCTCCAGAGTATAAACTATGTTAAAGCAGCTGAGATTGGTTAGTTACCCACGGCTGGATAATTTATAGGACTGGCCAGGTTCCCCTGCCCTGTGTGAGACCAGCCTCAGTCACATTGTGGCTCCACATTGTCCCAACGTTCAGTCACATCAGGGGTGGAAACTCGCAAGCACTTATGGAAGTGCTACTAGCTGTGGTTTGGTTTTGGCAGAGTTTCTCACAAATGCAATTTGGGGCTAATGATTAACTATGCAATCTAATAAGGAAGTCTTCCAGGGTTGTATGTTTGTTTGTGTGAACGTGTATGTGTTTTGTTACTTTATTTTTGAGATAGGGTAGGCTTTGGCTTTTGGAGTGCGTGTGTGTTTCTGATGGAGTTGTGGTTGTTCACGAATACTATTTCATTGCCAAGAAATTAAAAATAAATAAATCAACACTATTTTTGAGCTTTTCTCCAAAGAAAAACAAATGATGCTTGTGGGCCAGACAGCTGTTTGTTAGGTGTGGTTTTTTGTTTGGTATTTTTGTGCTGGACAGACGCATAGCCATGACAATTCTAGTTCCCATTCCAAATAGAGGCAAACAACTCTTTTTGCCAAATAAACTAAGACTGCAGTATGGAGGAAGGCAGGGGGCGGGGGTGCAAGGCTTTATCCCTGGGGTAAATTATCTCCTGCTTTTATCTCACACTTCAGGCTGAGTGGCCAACAAGATTTCCAGCATGGACTCATGGGCTGCTCTTTCTCCACAGATACCACCTCCTCAAGCTCCTCCAGAAGTTTGGCACGGTCAAGCAGTTTGACTTCCTCTTCCACAAATCAGGTGCTTTGGAGGGCCAGCCTCGAGGATACTGTTTCGTTAACTTCGAAACTAAGCAGGTAGTTGAGCTCCGCCATCCCAGTACTTACCATCCTCTCTCGTGATTACTCGTACATCTCTCTTGACTACTAGAATAGCAGTTCCTTGTGGGCAGGAGCCATGTCTGATTCATCTCTGGGTGCCTCACTCTGGGTCCTAAAGGAGATCCTGAGCAAACAAATGGATTAGTGAACAGTTTTCAAAATCTGCCCTCCCTAGGCTCACGGTCTGAGGCAAGTGACCTACTTTTCTGACCAGATGCTTTGGGATACCCACATTAAGCACATGGATGTCCTCCTCCCTGTTCTGTTTTGTTTGTTCCTTTAGTGGCTGGCCAACAAAGCCTCCTTTTCTTTCAGTAGTTCTGCCCTGTGGTACAGAAGCCCTCCCTGTCTGTGGTGAGCCACCCACAAACTCTTTTATTTTGATTTCTTAGAAATGTACCCTTCTTCTCAATGTCTCAGAACAAATGCATACAAATTTGAATATATGTAGAAGAAGAGAATGTTCAGCTTCAACCGTGAAATATACATGTATCTTCTTGTACTAAAAATTTAGTCCTTGGAGTGGACATTTATTGATAAATTGCATTTGAATGTTATTAAATATAGACACTGCTTAGTACTCTCTATAATTTTATTAGTCATGTGTGAGAACATTGTCTAATTATTGTTTTATTAATAATGATTGTATTTGGATGTTTTTCTTATTATGAAAGTAATACGTGTCAATTATAGATGAAAATGTAGATAAGTGACTTCACTTATCAGCCCAATACCCAGAAATAATCACTGTTAATATTTAGTTATATATCTTTCTAGTCTCTTCTTCTTTCTTCACGTTCACATACACATACACACACGCTTAAACACGTGTACAGCTTATAACACATGAATTAGATCTTATTGTCCTGTTTGCCACTCAAAGTATATTAAAATTTTTCTCTCGTCTCATACACATCAAGATGACATTCTGTATCATGATATAGTGGTTTCACCAGTGTAGCTATATATATATTTATGTATATGTAAAAATTCATTGATCTGTATCTTGACTATTTATGCATTTATTAGATGTAATTTAGACTTCAGTTTAAAAACTAATCAACATCATTTTTGATGACTGCATAATATTTGATTATATGAACATATGATAAGTTATTTGACTAATTTCCAATTGTTAGCTATTTAGGATGTCCCCAGTGATTCACAAGTGTAAATAGTACAGTAGCGAATGTATTTATAGCTCTACGTGCATATTTACTACATCTGTGGGAATGGAGTTGTGTCAACAAAGGGCATGCATATTTTTTCTTAATGCGACTGCCAAATTGCCTTCAAGAAATGATGTATCAGTATGAGAGGGTTGTTTGTCCTTACCAGTGCTGGAGATTTTTTCATTTGCTCTAATTTTTGCAAATGTCATAGGCAATAAGTGATACATTGCTGTTCTAATGTTAATTGTTCAAGTGTTTTTGAGGGAACTAAAAGAATGCCCCATATGGTTAGCTTTTTAAATACTTTATTCTTCCTTAATGATAGTGTGTGATGAGGATTTTTACAGACATCTAAAATCAGTGGTCATGTTGGGGCAGATGTTGTTTTAAAAACATTGGACTAGAAGTCATAAAACCCAGCTTCTATTTCTGGCTCTTTTATTTATTAACTTTGGGCAAGTCTCTTAACCTCTTTTGGCCTCAATTTTTATCTAAAAATGGAGATTAAAAACACACACCCTCCTTAACTTATAGGAAGTTGAGAGACTAGATGAGGGTACATAAGAAAACGTAGTTGGCATTTAGTAATAATGTTGAATATGTGAACTTTGAAACAATGTACTGAGATATGAAATTATTTTTTAAAACATCCCCTGCTGGCATCTTATTACTCTGATGCTACAGAATTAATAGAGAGTGCCATGTAAATTCTCACTCACTAAATGAAACTTAGGAGAAGAAAAGGTCTCTTATCTGTCCCTCCAACTTTGTGTGCTAGAGTGAGGTGAGGATGCTGGTCACTATCTCGTGCCTGACATACAGCGGGCATTCAGTAAATATTTGCTCAATGGCATGCTGGCGAACTCCAGGGGAATAAGAGAATCACCAGTGAAACCAGACTGGAGTGCCTGCTGGCATTACTCTGCAGTCTCAGATAGACTCTCCTTGTTCCTCTTCCTGTTCCTTAAGGGCTTCTTCACCCGCAGTAAACGTGGGTTACACTTGGCCGAATGCCTCATGGATACAAATGGAGCAGAGAAGGTTTGGCAGGATGGAAAACTACAGCCAGGCTTCCTGGGAATGTCCTAGAGTACCTATTATCCAGCTTCAGGAATTCCTTTCAACCTTGTTGCTCCTATATCTGATGGGGAAAGGGTCAGGGAACTTTTGGCTCAGAAAGCCAGGTGCGTGGATTGGCTCACACAAATACCTTGCTCACAGTCTCTTTGACTCACTCCTGCTTTTTCCGGCCTAGTTTCCTTCATTCCCATATCCTTTGAAACCATTACTGTTTCTCGCTTTGGATCCAGGGAGTATAAACCCTAGTCCAGGATATAGTTCCAGAGTCCCTGGGGGGAGTACAACTTCTGGACATAGTAGGTGCTGCCCTAACTAAGAGAAGTGTGTAGAAAGGTCTCACTAAGAAGAACAAGACTACTAGCTATCACTGGTTGAGTGCTTACCACATGCTCTGCATGCACTCTGACTCCTCACAACGACCAATGAGGAACAAGTAGTATTATCCATATTTTACAGGTGAAAAAGCTAATATTCGGAGAGACTGAGTGACCTGCCGAATATCACACTGCCAGTAAGTGACAGAGCCAGGATTTGAATTTTTGTTTAACTGACTTTACAAAACACATACCATCTTTGTAATTTGGCCTTTTTTTATTGTAAACTCTTCGCCACTTGTTGACCAAAAGCAGTTTGGTTAGAAACGCAGCCATCAAAGCTAGTGAGGCCCTATGAGAATACGTGTAGCTAGTTAGGCATTTGAATTTTTGACTAACATTAGTCCCTTTCCTGGACAGGAAGCAGAACAAGCCATCCAGTGTCTCAATGGCAAGCTGGCTCTGTCTAAGAAGCTGGTGGTCCGATGGGCACATGCTCAAGTAAAGGTAAGTCTAACAGGTTAGAAAGACAACGTCAAGCTTGTCCTACGTGAGTCTGCCAAATGACAGTTGTCCACTTACCCATTTGTATCCCAGCCTCTTCACATCTGGAACAGCCATGCTTAGGTCTCCTACTTGTATTTACCATGTGTGTTGCCAGATTTTTCTTTTGAGAAACATCTCAGGAGGGATTAAGTTCCTTCGTTGTTTCCCTCCACATACGCACAGATTCTGTTTTTGATTGATTTTTCCATGTGGTTGATGTGTATACTCAGACCTCTATCATTTTTTTGGTGGGGGTGGTTCTTTGGAGGAAAAAATGTATTTATTTTAAAAATTAGTTGCTTTAGGCATTATTAGACTCTTCCCATCCTCTCAATTCAGTAGAGAGTTTGAATATGTTTATTCTAAATGCTTGAGAAATGGGTCGTTTGTGTGAGTGCTTAAAGCACTGACATCCTACTACAGAGATTTTCGAGAGTAATTTGTGGGACTTTGCAGTGTCTGTATTGTTTCCAAGGACCAAGAAGCGGCAAACTGCCTTGTTCATCTTGTAGTTGTTCTCTTGGGAAATGCACGGGAAAAGCTACGACCATTAGAAAAAAAAAATGAATGGCATTCTATTATAGCCAGCACAGAGGTGGTGAAGTATGTGGACTGGAGCAATCCAAAGAGTTGATTCTCTTCCTTCTGTGGTGAGGTCTTGACAGACCTGCCTGCAAAAAGATTTGTGACAGTTAAAATTGGAGCCTCAATCTTGAGCTATATGAGCGTGATTTTTGATCAGACACTCTCTACCCAACAAGCTTCCCAATAAAGAGTCACTGAAGTTAAACATTTGAGCTCAGTGTCCAAGCTGACAAACTGAGCTCAGATACTTTGGATCCTTATGAGAATTTCAGGTGATCACAGAGCCTTCTCAATTTCTAGAACACATTGCCTTAAAAATAGAAACAACAAGGAGAATTACCAAATGCTTTTTTTACTCAAAAGAAAATCAAGGCTCATTTGCCAAATTGGCTGTCGTTTTCTTGTTCTGCATCTCACCGAAAAGACACACAAGAGAAATCATCCTTCGTTCCTGTGTTTCATTTGAGAATCTCTGTGCCCCACAGTTCTCTCCTACGAGTCTTTTTGACCAGAGGCTCCTGATTGCTCTTTAATATTATGTTTACGTTTTACAAGAAGTATATAATTATCTGACATCAAATTAAGCTACTTTTTTACGGAAGAATGTTTTCTATATCAGTGGCTGAAAGCTGTTATGACTTTTTTTCTCTACTCAGGCCTCTTAAGAGTTGAATATTATCCTTGGTACTTGGCAAAAATCTAGCAAAATTTTAAAGTGTTTTGAATAAAGCTAAATAGATATTGTAAGAGGTGATATGTGACAGAATAAGAATGTAAGAGGACAATCCTGCTGTGTATTTGTACCATCTGTGAATTTGAAAGTTGAGATTCTTTCCCTACCAAATAAGGACGACTAATGGCTAGATAGGAAGCCTCTTCTAAACTTCTTTTTCTAAATTTAGAGCTTTTAGGCCAAAATTGTGTGGAGTTTTGCATTAGTTCTAAATGTAAAGCAATCCTAAAATTGTCTAGAAATATGCTGATGATACACTGGTGGGGCTGGAGTTTCTGAACCCATGCTCGAGAGTAAAGGGCTGGTTTTTTCCAAGTGAAAGTAATTTGCCTTTTTCTTTCTTCCAGAGATACGATCATAACAAGAATGATAAGATCCTTCCTATCAGTCTTGAGCCATCCTCAAGCACTGAGCCCACTCAGTCTAACCTGAGGTAAGATGGTGTGCTGTAGAAAGACACAAACCAGTATTCCAGAGCTTGCACCATTTCTTCATTCCAAGCCTTCATTCATTCTCTAGTCAATCTTCAGACTCTTAATTAGAATAGAATCTGCTAACTTTTGACATGTTGAGAGATGTGTTCCCTTCATCTCCAGAATGGATACATTTGCACTCCTCCCATACCTCCAAGATCGTGTACTACCGTTTATAGAGTTCATTCACTCAAAACAAGGCTGGCGTACTTACCACACAGCAGCCATTGTGCTTGGCACTGGAACACAAAGGTACATCAGACATGGTCCTTACCCTGAAAACAGGCGTTTTCTTAAGGCCTTGAGTCTCCTCAGCATTTGTCACTATACACTAATTCCTCCCCAACTATGACTTCCTTTGTACCAGATTTTAGTTTGCGGCACTTTAATTCTATGTACTGTTTCAGCACCTATAACAGTTTTGGTTCTAGTATGTACAAATTGTCAGTTACTTCTTTGGAGTTAATTCAAAACAGAAGGAACTAAGGGGATAGAGAAAGAGGAAGTTAAGTGGATGGTTGAGCAGAATTAGAGGTTTTTGGGTTTTTTTTGCATTGTAGCTTAGGGAGAAATTTTAACAATAACAATAGCCAGGATTTTTTGAGCTTACTATGAAGCAGGCACTGTGCTAAACACTTTACATGCCATGTTTCATTTAGTTATAAAAATTCTGGTAAAGGTACTGTTACACTCATTTTACACATGAGGAAACTGAAACTTGGAGAGGTAAAATGTCTTGGCCAAGATCACGCAGGTGGCAGATAGCAGAGTCCAGATTCAAAACCAGGTCTGCTGGACTTCAGAATTCCCATTTTTGTTACTACTTCAAAGAAACTCCGTGCTGTAAATGCAGGAACACAGTTCTGAAGCCTGTTCTAGAGGAGGAGGAAAGAAACGTGAGGGAGCCTCACTGTTTTATAAGGATTAGAAGTCAGCTCTCAATCACGAAATCAGGAAAATGACGCCTATTTGAATGGAGGGCCAGACAGAAAAACAAAAAACAACCTTTCTAATATGTTATCTGCACCAAACAAAACAGATTTACAGACATCTCACTAAACTGCAGGGTAATGTGATCCTGAAATGTTTTCAGAAGTGATAAAATTGATAAAATTAATTTTATACTTACTAATTTAAGTTTAATATCGTTGATATTTCTTAATTTTACGGTGCTTTATTGTTTGGAGTCCTGGAAATTAAAAAAAAAACATTAGCATGATTTCTGTAGATTCACTGGGTACTTGTATCCACTATGCTATTTTCCCCATAAGACTGAAGCTCCTTGATCACAGAGTGGTCTCTGTGGAGGTTCTCATGAAATCTGACTCCCGCTGGGAAGGGACGACTGCATTTATACGTGGTGATCTTCATGTTACACTTTTTACTAGATAACCTAGTGTTTTCCATTTATTTTTTTAACTCAGAGAACTTCAGCTTACATCTTTCTGTTAATTTCTATGCTTAATTAGGGAAGGTTGTTTCCCTGTGACTCATACAGAATGAATGGTTGGCTGTCCCATTAATGGAAGAGGTGCGGGACTGCATCTCGGTAATGCCTCAGTGTTCTTTTTATTATAACTTAGTTTTTTAATTTTACATTGCCCTTGAAAAATTATGAGTATGTGCAGCAGATGTATATCTTTTGAGGATCTCTGAAAGGCCATGTATACATTCCCTTCCAAGCTTCTCTCCCTGACTGTTAGACCACTGACAGCATCAAGCATGGAAAATAAAGGGAGCCATGGGCCAAAAAATACCACTGCCTGTGTTTTGCATTCTTGTCCAAGGATAGCAGTGACCTCCATCAGAGGGAAATTCCTCACAACTTCTGCAGTGTCTCCTCAGCATGTCTCTCTGCTACGGGACTGCTCAGCTCCTAGCCTGATGGGGAGGGAAAAGCAAGGGCTTGAATCCTGGCTCCACAGTTTGTTAGCTGTGTGAACCTTGGGCAAATCACTACCTCTCTGCGTTTGTTTCTTTATCTATAAGATGTAGATGATACCCACTGCAATATTATTGCAAAGATTAGAAACAATATAAGTAAAATGCCAGGCACAGAGCCTGGCTCATTGTAAGCACTCTGTAAATGATAGCCTTTATAAACACACATTTGTCATTAAAAACAGGTATTATAGGATTTCCAGGATGTTTTTTCTATTATTATTTAGTGATTCAAAAGGTGGTAGTATACCAGTTAATAGCATGGGCTCTGGAGTCTGACTGTATTCCAGTGTCACCTCTACCATTTACTAACTATGTAACATTAGGCAAGTTAACCTTTCTGTGCCTTGGTTTCTTCATCTGCAAAATGAGGAATATTACCCACCTGGTAATGTCTTCAATCCTACACAAATTATCTTTTCCAATTTTTTTATTCTCATAAAAGATGTATAACAGGGCCGGCCCCATGGCTTAGCGGTTAAGTGCGCGCGCTCCGCTGCTGGCGGCCCGGGTTCGGATCCCGGGCGCGTACCGACTCACTGCTTCTCCGGCCATGCTGAGGCCGTGTCCCACATACAGCAAGATGTGCAGCTATGACATACAAGTATCTGCTGGGGCTTTGGGGGAAAAAATAAATAAAATTAAATTAAAAAAATAAAAAAGGCGTATGCTTTAAAAAAAAAAAATGTATAACGTAGCATTTACCATCTTAACCATTTTTAAGCATACAGTTCAGTGGTATTAAATACATTTATAATGTTGTGCAACCATCACCACCATCCGTCTCCATAATTCTTTTCATCTTGTAAAACTGAAACTCTACCCATTAAACAGTAATGCCTCATTCCCAGCTCCCCCCAGCCCCTGGCAACCACTATTCCACTTTCTGTCTCTCTGATTTTGACTACTCTGAGTACCTTGTATAAGTGGAATCATACAGTATTTGTCTTTTTGTGACTGGCTTATTTCACTTAGCATAATATCCTCAAGGTTCATCTATGTTGTAGCGTATGTCAGAATTTCCTTCCTTTTTAACACTGAATAATATTCCAAAATAGTATTCCAAAATATTCCAGTATACCGCTTTTTGCTTATCCATTCATACGTCGATGGACACTTGGGTTACTTCCATATTTTAGCTATTGTGACTAATGATATGAACATAGGTGTACAAATATCTCTTCCAGACCCTACTTTCAATTCCTACACGAATTATTTTTGAGTGCCTACTATCTGCCAAGCACTAAGGTGCTGAAAGGTGTTTGTGTTTGAGGATTAAATCTAATGATGTGCAAAGTACTCCTAACAGTGTCTGGACTTACAGTAAAAACTTAGTAGATGGTTCAGACTTGATCTCTTTCTTAAAATGAGAGCATTAGTTATTTTTGTGTGTGTTTAATATGAAATGTTTGCATGTTCATATTTGAGTATCTTGTTGCTTCTCTGATTTGCATAAGAGGCACAAGGAAGATGAAATACACAAGTGTTTTCTGAATGCACCCCGGCCCACTCTGATCCTCTGCTATCCTTTATCCAGTGTCACTGCAAAGATAAAGGCCATTGAAGCAAAGCTGAAAATGATGGCAGAAAATCCTGATGCAGAGTATCCGGCAGCACCTGTTTATTCCTACTTTAAACCACCAGATAAAAAAAGGACTACTCCTTATTCTAGAACAGCCTGGAAATCTCGAAGATGATGGTTATGAATTACTGTAGCAGCAAAAGCAAATTGGTCTCCACACATGAAATCCTCTGCCTTTGTACTTTATAGATGTGAATGGTACTATCCAACAGAGCACAGTCACGTGTTAAGTTTGGTAACATAACATTTTTGGGTGTTCTTATGGCTATTTCTTCCCTGAAGTATGTGTGGAATTGAGCATCATCCAGAATAAATAGGATTGTATCCAAAATTGTGATTTGAACACTGGGATGCTCTAGTTGGCTGGTTTGTTTGGATTTGTAACTCCAGAAACATTATATAGTGTGCCAGAGAGAAAGGCAATCAAAAAATGTTACTATTTAAATTAGGAAACTAAATTTATTAATGTCCGACTTAAAAAAAAAAAAAGCATTTTTCTGTGCTCAGGTGTCTTTACAACATAAAGAAAAAGTAAGAGACAGGGAGGGAAGTGACAGATTTTGAATCATGTTCAGAACTATTGTTCCAGAATTTACTATGGAAATCCCTCCAACTGGATTAAAAACACAAATTCTTGGCAAAAAGGAGCCGGTTCCTTGAGCAAATATTGTGGTAATCTGTTTAAGAATTATGCTTATTGTTTCAAAATCCCAATTAGGAAAACATGGTGTATATCTTAAAATTGTTTGCATAGACAAAACTGTAGAATCAAATTTATCATTTTATACCACAACGGAAGTTCTGTTTGGAAATCCAACTTTTATTCTATAGTGATCATTTTTTAAAAACCTGAATAATCTTGCCTTCTATAATACCACATGTTGTTATTAACATGGGACTTTTAAAATTGCACTTATTGCATGAGATTGTTTTTATAGCATGAGAATGTTCTATTTGGAATTATATCATGGTCAATCTAAATAGAAAAGTGAAGTTTCTTTGAAAACCTAAACGTTGCTATATTGATCTCTATCAAACATATTAT
Source organism: Ceratotherium simum simum (assembly GCF_057802395.1). Lineage (NCBI taxonomy): Eukaryota > Metazoa > Chordata > Mammalia > Perissodactyla > Rhinocerotidae > Ceratotherium > Ceratotherium simum. The sequence continues at coordinate 14,861,079 of NC_141928.1, forward strand.
TTATTAATAATTGTGTAGGGGTCCGAGTAGAAGAAATTGAATTGTCTTGTGCGGGGTGAGGAGGGGACATGCAGTGGACACAGAAAGTCAATGGAGCAGGCACTACTCTGGCACCAAGATTGTAATGACCTCATGTTTTATGTTGTTTTTAACAAAGGCTTGAAAGACTGTATGACTTTAAAATGATCCTTCATTTGTAGAACATAGTTCTCCCCAGATATTTTTTGCCACTTTGAACATTATAAGTATAACAATAGAGAGAGAAAAATAAATCAACAGACTTGGGAGTGTGTTTCTGTCAGCAAGTTTGGTCATTTTGGTGCCAGGTTGACAGACTGTTACATTGGGCAGCCCTGTTGCTTCTTTACCAGGTAAATCATTGTGTTAGGCTAGGGCCATTCCTGGTGGTTACAGACTGTTTACCATTATTGTTCCTAGCAAGAGGAAGCTTTCTTTGTTGGAATGTAAGTCTTCCTATGAGCATAAATGAATTTAAGACACTGGAACCCAAACTTCAGCGTAGTGAGGTTTCAGAATTCACAGGACTGGTTCAGAGAAATTCTTATCACCTTTCCCAAGGTAAATCTTTTTAGATATCTTTAGATATTAAATACTTTCTGCATTTATTAGCTCTGTCTATGATACAAGTAACTCTCCTTCCATTTGGGGGATAGATCAGGGAGGTGGCAACATTATCTCCCATTTTTCTGGTGACTTCTTAGAGTATAGAATTCACCATTTTATCCTTAAGTCCTCAAAGGGTTATGGTGGAGTAGGACTTACTTAATGCAAAATAGTCTTCTATTTTTAATAGGAACTTAGAAAATACTTAACTTTGAATTATCTAGAGTTGTTTCCTTTAGAAACCAGAGCTATTTATTTGTATTTAAAGCAATGTTTATTATTTGTACTGATTCTTATTCCTCCGTGTGAATAAATGCACGACAGTGTCTGTGTGGTTGTGTCTTCTCTCTTCCAGTTCTTGGAATAAAGACTGCAGCTCTCTGGTAGGCTTGCTTCCTCCCAGGACTCGGGCCAGTGTGTCCAGGAGGGCTGCTGTTCCTAAGTGCCTTCTCTGCAGAAGGCTCTGGCTGGAGGTGACCTCAGAGGCAATTCTCTCCACTCTCTATGCATGCCTACTTCTGTGATTAGAGATGAGAAAAGAGACCAGCTGTTCTCATTGCAAATAACTATTTGAAAAGAAGTTGTTAATGGATGTCCCTGAGAACATCCTACTGTGTTTCGTCCCTCTTTCAAAGTAGAGGTTTCAAAAGAGGTAAATGTGTCATTAATAAGCTGAAAGCAATCTAGTGACAGGTTTGTAAAATACAAGTGTTAACTTGGTTGACTCTTTGTTACGAAGTTACCTGTACTTTAAAATTATATGTTGGTTTACTGTTTGGCTACAGTTATGTCACTTATCATTTTGATTTATACAAGCACGAAGAATGGAGGGAAATGTTCAGGAGAGAGACGTGAACAATCTTCTTAATCTCAGCTCCTCTTTTTATCAAATGCAAAATGTAACCCTAACCAGTTGATTTTCTGTAATTGGCAGTATTGTACTGGGGAGGAGGATCAGATGAGGAAAGATTTTTCAAAGCATGTCAAAATTCAACAGCAAAAGTTTTTTAAACCGGGGCCGGCCTGGTGGCATAGCAGTTAAGTGCGCATGCTCTGCTGCTGGTGGCCCGGGTTTGGAACCCCGGGTGCGCACCAACGCACCGCTAGTCAGGCCACGCTGTGGCAGTGTCCCACATAAAGCAGAGGAAGACGAGCACAGATGTTAGCTCAGGGCCAGTATTCTTCAGCAAAAAGAGGAGGATTGACATGGATGTTAGGTCAGGGCTGATCTTCCTCACAAAAAAAAAAAAAAGTTTTTTTAAACCAAATGTTCTAGAGCCCTGTCCCTTGTTTATTGAGCTATGTACAGTTAATTTCTGAATCAGCACATATATCTGTGAGTTTTTAAAATACTATATAAAAGAACAGGATTAATTCTTGCCTTATAAATTAAATGTTAAATATTTCCTGTTTGTAATCATCATGTTCCTAAAATATGGTTTGATCCCATCATATTTGTCCTCTATTTTTCTTTTTCTCTCCTGCTCCTATCCAGTCCTTCGACAAATCCTGTCAACTCTGCCTTCAAAATACTTCTTGAATCCAATCACTTCTCACCACCTCCAACACTACCATTTTTGTTCAAGGCTTTGTCATCTCTTGCCTGGACTATTGCAGTACCTTCCTAATTATCTCCCTGCCTCTACTAGTGCCTCCTGAGAGTCATTTTCCACACAGTAGCGAAAGCAATCCTTTTAAAATATGAGCACGTCATTCCCCTCTCGTTGGCTTTCCATCATACCTGGAATAAAACCCAAAGACCTGCCAGGCCCTAAATGACCTGTCCCTGACTGCCTGCCTGACCTTATAGCCTTCTGTTACCCCTTTATTCCCTGTGCTTCGGCCACCCTGGCCTCCCTGCTGTTCCTTGAATACAGGGGGGCTCCTACTTTACAAGGCCTTCATGTTGGCTCTTCCACAGAGCCCACTGCCTCCTTCGTTCATACCTCTGTGCAAATGTCAGTGATCAAGAGGCTACCTGACCTCCCTTCTTAAAGTCACAGCCCTGTCACTCCCAATCCTTTTCCCCTTCTGCGTTTGCTAAAGAGCACTTCTCGCTACCCATTATATATAAATTTATTTTCTCTTGTTTTCATTAAAATGTAAGTTCCATGTGGGCAGAAACTTTTACTTACTGTTGTATCCCCAACATTTAAAACAATGGTCTGGTAATAGATGCTTAATAAATATTTGTTGGTGAAAAATCAGAATTGTAGTACTTGAGAGTTGAAGGGCCTTGAGAGGCTATACCATATAGCCCCCTCATTGTCTAGTTGGAAAAAAAACAGAAACCCAGAGAGACAAAGGGACTTGGCCAGGATCACACAGTTAATGGGAGAGCATTAGGTCGAACTCAGGCCTGCAGACACCTAGTGCGGTGTTTGTTGGATCAGCAAACTGGCCTGTGTCCTCTTTTGGTATAGCCCACAAAGCTGAGAATGGTTTTTACGTTTTTTAAATGGTTGAGGAAAAGGAGAATACTGTTTTGTGACACATGAAAATTATATGAATTTCAAATTTCAATGTCCATAAATAAATTTTTTGTTGGAACACAGCCATGCGTATGCATTTACTTATTGTCTATGGCTGTTGTCCCACTACAGTAATTGAGTTGAGTAGTGCAGCAAAAACTGCGTGGCTCACAAAGCCTAAAATACTTACCTCCTGGCGCTTTAAAGTTTGCCAGCCCCTGCTTTAAACTCTATTCCATTAGTGGAAATGTCTTTCTAAATCTTTGTGGTGTCCAAAGTTCTGGTGTTAACTGCAGAGAATGAAAGCAACACAGGCAATAGAATGGTGTGCAGTGGGTATTGTCAGTTCCTTATCAGATGTCTGACCCGTTATACATCTGTTGGAGTAGAGAGCTGGCTCTCCAAGCCTAGTAGCATCACTGTACTGAAAAAACTATACAAGTGCAGAGTGAATCCTCTCATTGTACAGATGAGGAAACCAAGGCCCAAAGAGATTTGGCATCAGATATGCCTCAGTTAGACTTCTAGCCCAAGCTGTGTGAGCAGGTTAGTCAGGATTCAGTTCAAGTGACAAAAACCCTACTCCAACTACCTTATAGTAGGAAATTTATTGGCTCACGTAACTGAAAAGTCCAGGTGTTCGGATATATGGTCAGGAATCTGTCTGTCTCTTGATTGTGTTTTCCTCTGGGTTGGTTTCATTCTCAGGCAGACTCTCCTTAGTGGTCTCTGGAGAGAGACTCGAATCCCAGGTAAAAAAAGCAGACCTGTCACAATTTACCCCGGCACATGGGGCTGTATCTTCCTTCCTCTGCAGTCAGTCAGTCTTGGCTGGGATTACCGATTATACAGAGTGGCATTTTATTTTTGATATGCCCTGTGACCTTTCTAAACTAGAAACAGAATTAAAAGTTTAGCCCTAAAAAATAAAACACATTGCTTTCTTCTTCTGAAAACAGGCTTCTCCCTGTTGAGAAGCTTTCTGGTGGGTGACCTCATCAAAAGGAAAGTTATTCATTCCTCAAACACATACTGAGCATCTGCCCTGTGCCGGGTGTGGGGGGTGTAAATATGTTAAGGCGTGGTCCCTGTGCACCACCATGTGCCATGATAAAGGGAAGATTCGGGAGCTGTGGGAGAGCAGGCAATGGCACTTAAACCAAGCTGGAAATGGAGGTGAGAGTATAGATGATTTCCCGGGGGAAGCAACACCTGAGCTGAGCGCTGAAGGATGTTTAAACACAAACCAGACAAAAGGTTTAAGAAAAGTGTTGGAGGAAGAACAAAGCCCAGTGAGGTGAGAGAGCTGATCACAAGAGGAGTTAAGACACTTCAGAATACCTGTACCCACAGGATAAGCCAGGCGTGTGAGCCCTTCTACCATCTGCCCCAATATACATTCCCCCCCAACTGGACTTGTACACCCCAAATCCGATCCAATCTCCCAGCTCCCCGTGTCCTTGTCCAAGATGTTCCTTCTACCTGGAAAGTCCCTTCTGCACACCTCCACCCATTTGTCTAAGAGATATCTTCCTACCCAACCTCATTCCCCCAAGACAGTTAATTGTCTTTCTGCTTCTTAAATACCTGACTGTTTTAGAACTTAACTTATCACTGTATACATATGCTTTATAATTTAATTTATAATTTAAAAAAATGATTCTCATTGAAAATAAGATGAACCTCAGAGACAAGTTGCTTCCCTGACATCGGAAAGCAAACAAGTCAACTCTCTTCTGAATGTGGAGTTAATCCTAGACGCTGTAAAATCTCAACTCCCGTGGCTTCAACTGCCAGCCCTGCACTGAGATCCCAGAATTTCCTTCCTCCGGTTCCAGCCTCTCTTCTGAGCTATAGACCTATATATCCAGTTCACTCCTGGGCATCCCACCTGAATATTACCTGGTACACTGAACCAAAACTGAGCTCATTATTCTCCCCTTGCGCCTCCCCAACTGCTCCCAGGTTCCATGTCTTTGGGAACAACATAACAAAGAAAAAGTAAATAAAAAATTAGAAACCTGCAAGTTATCTTTGACATTTTTCCCTCCCCTACTCCTCATATCCAGTCTCCTAAATAATCAACTTTATATATTAGAATTATATACAATGTTGTATAGAATCATATATTACATATATATTATATAATACATATTATATATTAGTATTATATATGTATATATTATACATATATTATATGTTAGTATTGTATATTATATGTAATATATGACCTATATAACAACATATATATAGCTTTAATATGTAAAGATTATTTAGAAGACTGGATGTGTTATATATATAGTTATGAATGTGTATAATATATGATCATATATAACATAGTAAAGTGACATATAATAATTAACTTTTCATTAGATTCCTTCTTTCCATCATTCTTGTCCCTGCAGCTCCCTCATCACCTATCCCTTAAATTACTGCAATATCTTCAGGTTGCAGTGAAAGACTCATCCCCTTCAAATCTATCCTCAAGCCACTGCTTAAGTCATCTTTCCAAACCCCCGATTTGACCATGTCATCTTCAGCTTAAAAGCCTTTGATGGCCCATCAGAGTTTATATTTTGAAGTTGAAATTCCTTAGCATGCTATACAGGCTTATCCCAGTCCAGCCTATTCTTAAGTCTTATCTACCCTCTGCTGGAAAAAGATTAATAGGAGAGATTTACTTCAAATAGTGTGGTCAGGGCAGAATTCTCTAAGGAAGGGACATCTGGCCCCTTGAGGACTCCCCACTTAGTGCATGCTTCCTGTGCTCTATTACACCCTCTTCTTACAGATGACAATGGCACTGAGTGACTGAGTGCATACTGGATGCCAGGCCAGTGCCAAGCTCTTAACTTGGAGATACGTCTTGGTCTCTTGGAATCATCACAGCACTTGTAAATGGGTTCTCTGTTAATGCTTATTTTGTGGCTGAGGAAACTAAGGCTCATAGAGTTTGTCAGTGGCCTTAGGTCCCACAACCAGAGTCAGCTGTCGACTCAGCCTACCTGACTCCAAACCCAAAATCCCTAGCCACCGTGCCATGGTGCATCTGCAGAGATAGATGCTGCTGCCTGTATAACTCTTGGCTCGTAGACCCATAGCTTTCAAGACGAATCCAAACTCCTCAACTCAGAGCTCAGCCCTCCACGAACTGGCTCCTACCTACTTCCCCAGCCTCATCTCCTGACATTGCCCTGGCAAACCACTAACGGGGCACCCACTGTCCCTCCTGGTCCAACTCCCCTCAGGCTTGGCCTGCCTCATGTTTACTCATCCCTTAGGACTTCACTGAAAGGTCACCTCCTTTAGGAGGCCTTTCCTGATACCTTCCCTGTAAGCCAGGTTAAATGCCCCTCCTCCTTGCCTGCCTGTCTGGCACCTGTGCTCCCCACTGTGTAGCACCTGTCACACTGCATTGCAAATGCTGGCTCTCTTCTCTCCCAGGAGACTGGGCTCTTCACGGGCAAAGACCGGGACAGTTTGTGTTTCCTGTGCCTCACCTGGAGCCTGGCACAGAGTGAGTGCTTCTTAAGTGTCTGCTGACATGAACTTACACGGTGGATGTCAGAACTGGAAAGGGACTTTGGGTGACCATAGTGGCTCACATTTGCAGTACACTTTGAGGTCTAAAAAGCCCTTTTGCACTGATTATTTCATTTATTCCTCTGAGTTTGATATTATTCCCATAGTTTAGGAGACTGGGGTACAGATAAGTGACTTTTCCAAGTTCACCCAGCCAGGAAGTGGCTGGCTTGGGATTTGACCTCAGGTGTATCTGACTCCAAGGCTAATGCTCTCTCCATCACTTCCCCAGTTATCTATTCAAACGACACACACACATTTTACTGAGGAGGACACTGAGGCCAGGAGAGGTAAATTGCTTGCCTAGGGTCATGCAGTCATAACCCCACTCTGTGCTCTTTCCTCTACTCAAACAGGAAATGCCCAGGAAGGTGACAAGGTGAGGCCAGAGTCCTGAGCTGGGGAGGGGTATGCTGGCTGTGTCTCTTCCCACTGCCCCCTTCCCATCTGTCACAACCTGGGTTTAAGTTTTGCATTTAGTATTTACTCTGAAATGGCTTTCATCTGATTTTCCCCCTTGCTCACCAATTTAGCTGTCAGAGTAAATAAACGTGAAGCCGGGTCTCCCGCCTCCCCCAGCTCACATTACCTTCCTAGAATTACTCCCCTGCAGGGCGGAACCACTGCTGGGGGCGCTCCCACAGAATTATCCAGTTACTAATGAAGGCTCTTTTTAGACCCAAATCTCGGACCTAGACTCAGAGGATGAGATGACCACCTCCTGCTTAGTGACCAGGTGAGAACTAGATGTTACACATGTAGGGTACTCAGGACGTTGTACATGTAGGATGCTGATGACATTGTAGACTACTTATGACATTATACATGGAAGGTGGTTATACAGTGCCAGGAATAGAGGTAACAGTTTTAAAATATTAGTTTTTAATATATAGTTAATTGTCACCACAATCCTGAGAGGTAAGTATCGTTATCCCCATTTTGCAAGTAAGGAAGCCGAGGCTCAGAGAAGCTAAGCGACTTGCCCACAATCTCCCATAGGAAGAAATTGAAAATCCTGATGGAATGAAATAAATTTGCTAATCGTGTTTTTGCCAAGGTCACCCCTATCTGGACTCTCTTTCCTGCTGAAGAGAGAGTTCTCTTCCAAAGAAATTTCACTTCTGTCCTCTTTGAAGTCAGGCAAGCCCTGGGTTGGAATAATGGTTCTGCAGCTTCCTTAGGTAAGTTATTCAGGAGAATATTTGATTATTTGGTTAATTTATGCCCTGACTTCCTTCATTAAAAATTTGGTGTGGCACCTAGTAGGGTAATAACTGGAAAATGCAGCCAGTCCATACTGCAATGATGGCTAATATTTATTGGCTGATTTCTGTGTGCCAGGCATGATTCTGAGCCCTTTTACATGGACCACTTGCTTAATTTTCACAAGCACAGGAAGTGGACTCTGTTATCATTGCCACTTTACAGATGAGGAAATGAGACTGAAGAGTGGCTGAACAGCTTGTCCAAGGTTACCCGGGTAATAAGGGGCAATGCCAAGGTTGGCACCATGGTGGTCTGCCTCCAGTATTTGTGTTCACTACTGGGTTTAGTGCTTCTTATTCCAGTTTGGATTTTCTGAGCATCTAATCAGCATTCAGGAGCAGAGTTGCATAGTAGGTAAGAGTTTGGGTCCTGAAGTCTGAGTGCTAGAGCTTGAAATGAGGCTCCTGTAAGCTCGTTTCCTCAACTATAAAATAAGTATAATATAACCTCCTTGCAGGGCTGCTGCGAGGGTTAAAGAGGATAATGCATGTAAAACAGTGCTTGCCACATCAATGTCAATAAACAGTAGTTCTATTATTATTATCACTCAGGGAGCGCATCCTTCACATTCCTTCTCATAGGAGTGCAACAACTTGTTTGTCCAGCCTCGAATCTTTACAGTCATCTCTCTACCTGAAATACTTTCTTCTCTCCCCAAAATCTACCCAAATTTCATCTGTGCTTTCATTTTCAGCTCCAGCCTCCTCTACATCTCTTGCCTGAGAAGTTTGGCAAAGCCAGTACCATCCTCATGGGCTTCTTCTTTCCTGGAGTCCTTCTGCACTCCCACATCTGACATATGTGCGGCATTGTCCAATGTTCAATGACCTCCCACTTCCTCCAGCCCCCCAGAAGAGAGGGAGAAGAAGGAGATAAAGGTCATCCTATCATTATCCCCATTTTGCAGATGAGAAAACAAGCTTAACCCATAAGTGGTGAGGCCAGGAGTCATATCCAGGACTTTTGACAGATAATCTGGAAAATGCGTATGTGTGTGTGTGTGTGTGCAGAGAGTGGATGTGGTCATGTTATGTAGCCTAGAAATCAGGAATATGAGCTCTGATGTCAGATGAATCTGGTTTTGAGTTCTTGGCTCTGGCAATTATTAGCAATGTGGCACCATTTTGGACATATTACACGATCTCTCTGAACCTCAGTTTCTTCTTCAGTAAATTGGGTACAATAAGAGACACTACCTCATAGGGTTATTGTGAAAAGAAAATGAAGCCCTAATTGTAAAACGCTGAGGTTAAAGTACCCAGGAGTAGCAGCTGGGTTTATTATGTGCAAAAGAGATATTTGTGAAGGAGGATATTTGTTCGTCTGTGGTTGCGTGGATGTTTGAGGGTGCATGTGTATGTACGTGCACGTGTGTGTGTATGCACACACCTCACCAGCTTTCACATTGCAATTGCTCTCTTAGTGTAAAAGAGTTCAGAGAAAAACTTTTCACTCTGAATTTCTGTGTCTGAGAGCAATAAATGACTGGAATGCAGGAGGTGGGAGATGCTATTAGCTGGGGCTGGGGCTGTTTCTGTGCATCTCGGTGTCTGTAAAGGAACAGATATTTGTACCCATCAGGGCTACAGGTGTGAGTCTTTAGTATTATGTTGGTGTGCAGACGTCCTTGTATGCCTGTGTCCACTAGGATGTGCCTGTGTGTGCACATGTCTGAGGCTGTGACTATCGGAATCCTGTGTCTGCAGTGGTGTGTATGCTGTTTCTGCCTATAAATGGTTATTTCGCCATCTGTAGGGATGTGTGTGCATGTCTGTGGGTGTCTGAGTGGAGGACACGAGGTTTTACACAGGTTTGGAGCTCTGAGGGAGCCTGTGCTCTCTTGAGTCTAGACATGTGTACAAGTGTAAGAACAGTGTGGGGGGTGTTTACATTTGTAAATGAGGGCAATTAGGGAGGTGATGGTATGTGTGATGGCATGGAGGTGGGGTTTCATGGTGTCTATAGGGCTGGATCCAAGTCTGAGTGTGCATATTTGTTTTTAGAAGAGGATGTATATTTACATGTGTCTCTCTAGGCTATTTGTGTGTGGTGGAGAGGGCTGAGGCTGTGACCCCTTGTGTGTGTAACTTGCAGGGTGTTGCTGTACATAGGGCTCTGTCTTTGAGTTTGAGAATTTAGTGTCTGTGTATTGGGGGGCTGTGTCTCTTATCTAAATGCCTGGGCCTCCCTGCCTTCCCCACTTTCTCTCACTATCAGTGGACCCCTAGAGGAGGTGAGACGGGCGTTATTCTGGATAGCTCAGCAAATCCTGAAGGGGAGGGGGTTGTCCCAGGCAATCCCTCCCAGGAGAATTCAGGGAAACACCTCCCCCCATCCCCAGTAATGGCTTTCTCCTACCCAGCCCAATTCCATTCAGTCCTTAGGATCCGGTGCACTCTGCTTGTTGCGGAGCAGAGGTATGGGTGCAGATGTGTGAGAGCATGTGCCGAAGCCTTATGCTCCTGTAAATGACGTCAACAGGTCATCATTTACATCAGTATGTACACAAATGTACCAGGCATGGGATTGCATCAACAGAGTATAATGTGTGACTTTATACGGAATCCATCTCGGCGGATGATGCGTGCCCATGGGTCCCTCTTGTACCTGTGAGTGGGGCTATGCCTGAGGGCTGTGGGTGCCCCTTGAGGAAGTGGCAGTAGTGAGAGCTGTGTGGATGTGTGCCTGCCGGTCGGTGCCTTTGTACGTCAGCGTGTCTCTGAAGCTCTCTGTCAGCAGCTCTGAGTTTCTGTGTGTCTATACGTCTGTGTGTGTGTGTCTCTGGGTCGCTGCCTCGCTGTGTGTGTCGTTCTCCCTTGGCGGGGAGGGGATTGGTCACGCATGACTCATCTTGAACCGAGCGGGGCTCCAGCGGCAGGGCGGCCGCCGCCGCAGCTGGAGGGGGAGGAGGACGAGGAGGAGGGAGAGGGGGAGGAGGACTACGACGAGGGGGAGGAGGAGGAGAAGGAGGGGGCGGGGGCCTCTCCAAGTTTGTCGGGACCTTCTTCCGAGGCAGCGGCGGCGGCAGCCAGGGAGGCCGGGGCTGCGCGCGGGCCGGGGGCGGGGGCTGGGGCCGGGTCCGGGGCGGCGAGGCCGGCGCCTCCGCGCTCCTCCTGCTCCTGCTTCAGCCTCTGCTCCCACTGCGGCCGTGGCCCCCCTCGGCGCGGCTCTCCGCGCTGCGCGCCCTCTGAGCCCGCCGCTCCCCGGCCCATGTACTGGAAGCATGAGAACGCCGCCCCGGCGCTGCCCGAGGGCTGCCGGCTGCCGGCCGAGGGCGGCCCCGCCACCGACCAGGTGAGCGAGCGAGCGAGCGGGTGAGCGGCCCGGGCCAGGGTCGGGCAGGGGCCGGGACCCAGCCGGGCCGGGCCGGGTGGCGGGCAGCCACAGGGAGGAGGGGTGCGGGGGTGCGCCTGTGAGTGTGTGTATGTGAGTGTGTGAGCGCGCGCGAGCGCGAGGGGGGGCGTCGAGGAAAGCGGGAACACATTATGCAAATGTTGGAGGAATTTCTCAAAAAGCGATTTAGCAAAGACACAGGCGAATCAAGAGGAGGCGAGGCGGGTATTGTCCGTCTGAATAGGCGCTGATAGCGCCGAGGCGCCGGGGGTTGTGCGGGCGCAACGCTGAGGATCCCGACGCGGGGCCGGTCCCGGGCGCGCCGAGGTTCTGGAGGGTGCCTTTTCCTCCTCCTGGATGCCTCTGTTTTCGGTTTTTTGTCGCGTTTCGCCCCCAACCTCGCCCCCGTTTTGCTCCGGGTTTCCCTCTGACTGGCCCTCGAAAGGCGCCTGAATGTGTGTCAATATTGCCACATCAATTTCTCGGCGCGCGCAGGGCCCGCGGGCTGATGCTCCCAACGCTCCGGGTTTTATTTTCCTCAAACGACCCCCCTCCATCTCCTTTTTCTTTTCTTTCTTTCTTTCTCTCTTTTCCCCTTTTTGCATTTTGTGCCGAGAGGAGGAGAAGGGAGCGAGGAAGGGGGGTGTGTGGAGAGAGAAAAAATTCGATTTTTAATTACTACCATTAAAAAATCAAATTTGCAATTCTTTGGGCGGCCTGATGGATCTCACTGATTGACAGTTGGAATTGACACTCTGGCTACCTCTTATCTTGGGCATTCACGACAATTTCTAATTGCAGGTAGTTTGTGTGTGTGCGCGTGTTTTTTTTCCCCCCTCAGAGGCTTGGATTGCAAGGGAACTAAGCGATTACTTCAAGAGCCACGGGTTAAGTGCAGGGAGAGGGGGAGAGAGAGGGAAAAAATCCAATCCAAATTCAAATTGCTTCATTAGAGAGACACCGCTTTTGTGGGGAAGGGCTTTAAATGCCCACTACAAAGTTAGGACTCATTGTTCCGCGCCGGTTTATATAACAGGCGCGGGGAGGCGCTGGGCTCAGGCTGCGCGGAGCCAGTTCTGCAGCCGCCGCCGCCTGCGTTCCCTCCCCCCTCCCCCAGGTGATGGCCCAGCCAGGGTCCGGCTGCAAAGCGACCACCCGCTGCCTTGAAGGGACCGCGCCACCCGCCATGGTGAGTTCGTTCGGCCCTGCCTTCGGTACCCGCTCCCCCGGCGGCCCGGTCCTGGGGACCTGGCCCGGCTTTCGGGCCCCGAACCGCTGTCCATGAGCTGGGGGACTCCCTGAGGGCGCCGCCCCTCTCTGAGCCTCGGTTTTCCAGCCAGGAATGTGGGCTTTGACCGCTCCCGGCATCGAGGACATGCGTGTTAAAAGTTGGGGCCGTCTCTTCCTCTCCAAAGGGCCCTTCCATTCCTGTCCTCTAGCCCATGGCGCGGCGTCTCGAGGGGATTTCGTTGTCATTTGGTGCGGTGGGGCCCCAGATCGGTCTCTGAGGCAGCGGCAACTCTGGGCACCCGGCTTAGCGCTCGGCTTTCACTCTCTCCCCCACTGCAGGCTCAGTCGGACGCCGAGGCCCTGGCAGGCTCTCTGGACAAGGACGAGGGTCGGGCCTCCCCCTGTACGCCCAGCACGCCATCTGTCTGCTCACCGCCCTCTGCTGCCTCCTCCGTGCCGTCTGCCGGCAAGAACATCTGCTCCAGCTGCGGCCTCGAGATCCTGGACCGGTATCTGCTCAAGGTGAGACAGGGGCGGGGTGTTGCGTGTATGTTGGCGAGGTGTGGGTTACAGCCCAGAGGGCTGCAGGGAAGCAACGCCGGGACCAGGTCCACTTAATTCCGAGTCCCGGCTCAGCGGCTGCCTGACCCCGGGGCTTTGGGCAAGTCCTAGCCTCTCTCTGCGCCCCCGGGTTCCCGTTTGAAAAATGGGAAGAGTTTATTTCTACCTCCCCAAGCCTCAGTGTTACAGAAGAAAAATGGGGAAGTCACACGCACCTTCAGAGCTCCAGCGTCTCTGTCAGCAAATGGGGCCGGGGAGGCTGGGGCCGGGCGTGAAAAGAGGCCCGCGCTGAGCCACCTCCCACTCCGCCCCCTTCCCAGGTCAACAACCTCATCTGGCACGTGCGGTGCCTCGAATGCTCCGTGTGTCGCACGTCGTTGAGGCAGCAGAACAGCTGCTACATCAAGAACAAGGAAATCTTCTGCAAGATGGACTACTTCAGGTAGGCTGCGGCCGCCAGGCTAGCGGTGTGGCCGCAGGCAGGCCCCCAGCGCGAGGAGGCCGCCTTTGCGGCGCGTGGTCTCTGGCTCCGGAGCCCCCGCGTCCTGAGTGCACTCCCGGCGCGCCGCGCTGGCCCAGCCCGCCGGCTCTCAGCGCCACGAACGAGGAGCTCCAGGCCGCGCCCGGGTGCCGGCACCGGTCCGGGCCCGAGATCCGTCTCCGATTCCTGCGGCACACTCGGTTTTGGTCGCGTCTCTGGCTCCGTCTTGGGTCCTGCCTGAGTCTCAGGCTCCAGTTCCGACCTGCAGCGTCTTGGTCGAGTTCTGATGTCCCGGCTTTGGCCCTGACCCGTTCAGCTCCCAGCCGCGATCTGGCTGCATCTCCAGTGCGCTCCGGCGCTGGGTTCCAACCCTACTCCGACTCCAGCCGTGCCGGCGTCTCTCCCGGCCGGACCCTGAGCTGGGCTCCAGACTCTTGCCCCGGCTCTGACTTCGGCTCCGCTCTGGGTTCGGGTCTGGTGCGGCCCCAAGCACTAGTCTCGCATCGCTCTCAGATCCAATCCCATATTCAAGCGCCTCGTCCTAAGCCCCAACCTCGTTCTCCGGCTCCGCCTCAGTTCAGATCCCGGCGTCGCTCGAGTGTCGCATTTCGAGTCTGGGGTCCTGCCTGGGTCCCAGGCGCCTGTTCCAGTCGCAGCTCTGTCGTGGCTTCAGGTCCCCGCTTCGTGCTCTCCTGGGTCTAGGCTCGGACTTTGGGCCGTGGGGACAGCAAGGGGGAGAGTCGGGCGCCGCAGCCAGGGCCCTGAGTGGGATCACTCTGGGCTGCGCTCTCCGCGCTGCAGTGCCGCGTCCCAGCGGCTTTCGACAGCAGCCCGGCTCATCCTCCTGCCGAGGTCTCCGCCGCTTGCGCGCGCCTTGATTCCAACCACGCGGCTCTGGCCTGACCCGGTCATGGGGTCGAGGTCACTGCGAGGTCAGGGGCACAGCCGTCTTGTTCTGATCTCGGCGGGAAGCGTGTACCAGGCTTGATGCGGCCCACCAGGCCTACGGAGTCCGAAGAAAGTGGAGTGGGATTGGTTGCTGGGATGGGCGCCTGTTCCCAAGGGGCTTCTCAGGAAATGGAGAAAGCTACTCCCCTAACTCCCGCCTCCCCCCAACCCACAGACGTCCTTCCCATCCTTGCCTCGGGAGAGGTCATGTCTTCAGTCTTCCTGAAGACTCGAGCCCCAGAAAGATCCCCTGAGAGTCAGGGATTGTGGTGGAAGGCGATGCCCAGCCCCGTCCCCCTGGCATTGAGTCTCTGGGGACTTGGAAAGAGAGGACCTTGAATCTAGGAGGAAGTTTGCAGCATTTTGGGCTGGGGTACTCTGGGGAAACCATAGGAAACATGGTTCAAGAGGTGGGCTCTTCTTTTGTGTAGGGGTGTGAAAGGGTGTGCATGGGGGGGGTCTACCAGGTGGCCTAGGACTCAGGGTGCAAGGAGTGTGTGTGAGTGTATGGATCTGTGGTTGGATCTGTGCAGTGGCCTTGGGGAAATGTATCACTGAGCAGGGTCAGGGGTGTGTGGGCAGCGTGGTGTTCCTTTATGACCAGCATTTGTCCTTTAGTTCACGCATGAGTGTCCAGAGTGTGTGTCTGTGTGTGCATGTTGGGACTCGGGGTGTGTGTGTGTATGTTTTGTGCAAGGTGGGCAGGACGAGATTACATCTGGACAGGGATCTGGAGGTGAGAGGGTGAGGATTCTGAAATCCTGTCATTCCCACCACCCCCCAGAGGGCATTCCTGCTTAAGGTCTTAACCTAGGCGCCCAGGGCTCAAGGGTGTGATGTGAACATGGATTTGTGGATTTGTGGACTGCTGTGTGTGTGTGTTTCAGAGCAGGGTTATCATTGTGTGGTGTGTAACCAGAGTGTGAGATCTCCTCCCCCTGCCCCACTGTCCTATTGGCTGGCCAGGGCAGGAAATGGAGGGTAGAGTCCCTATCTAGACACCTCCCTACTCTAGGCCTGACTCCAGTTGGTAAAAAACAAGCCAGCTGTCATTTAGGGGCTCTTTGGGCTCCTCAGCTAGCCAGGGACAGGGCTCCAGCCTAGGGAACCCAGTATGATGATATCTTGGCCTTCTCCTGGAGAGCAAGGCGGGGCTGGACCCCTCTCCTGGCTCTCCTGGTGACAACTGACCTGGCAGCCCTATGAGCCACTTGACCACAATTCCTAGCTGCTTCTTCAGTCCCAGGTCATGCCCAGACTGGACCGAGCCTCCTTGGATGCTGTGCTTCACCAGACCTTCAAGGATTGGTCAAAACTCACATCCTGACCCCACTGTTCAGAGCCTCCACTGGAGCCCCCCTTCCAGCATGGAGGATGGAGTGAAGGATGGGATGTGTAGCTGTTATGGGGAGAGGCAGAGACTGGGCCTCATCAGGCCAACACTGAATCACTGTGTGACCTTGGGCAGATCACTGCATCTCTCTGCTCTCAGTGTCTTACTTCCAGGGTTATCTCTCTAGGCTGCCAAGGAGGCCAGGAAATGGAGGAAGGCTCAGTAGATGCTCCCTAAATGGCAGGTGCTATGGGTGCCACAATAATCCCCATTTTCACCATTGTCGGTGGATTCCAGGCACAATCCCCTGTTGGCATTTCCTCAGGCAGTTTGGGGAGCAGGGATGGGACCAAGCCATTTCTGGGCTGCAGGCTCCCTGAGCCTTAATCCTTTTCCAGTGACGAGAGCCCCAAAAGCAAAACTAAAACAGCTCTTCATTTTAAGAAAATAAAGGGAATCAAAGCTCGCATTCCCTGGGATGAGGGAAGAATTGTGGCTCTTCTGAACATTTCTCCCCCAGCCAGGTTTCCCTGCGGGCATAACCCATCCCTGGCAGCCCCACCTGTAACAAAAATAATAAAACCCACAAAAAGGGAAAGAAAAAGCCAGCAGAGCGCCAGGCGGGGACTATTGTCTGCTCTGAGCAGCAGCCCAGGCTCCGGGTGGCTGCTATAAGGGAGCTCTTCCTGGAGAGAGCATGAATGGTGGTGTGGGAGGCAGAGTTCCCCTCTCTAGAGCTGGGGCTCAAGGAGGGCCCATGTGCTGAGTTTCTCCAGCCCTCTGTTTCCTGAAGCCCAGGGTCAAGACTCTGATGGGATATGGACTGGAGTACTTTGTCCAAAAAGAGGTCAAGATCAAGATCTCTCAATGGGGATGGGGGAGGGAGGGAGTGATCAAGACCCCATGGAGGAAGCACTGAGGGCTCTCTTGGTCCTGTGGCCTCTGGTCTTATCCCCCAAGGGAGGGTTTCTCCTCAGTTCTATCCCACATCTTGCCCCTCCTTGACACCATCTTGTAGACCCTCCTTCAGTCTCCCTTGGCAGAGCTGGCGGCCTTGGGGGCTCAGGAAGTCAGAAGTTTAGGAAGGCACTCCAAGCTCTCCAGGGCGGGAGGCTGCAGAGCATGGAGGTCGGGGGAGTCCGGAGGTCCCAGGCTGCCCCTGCTCTGTTGCATTATTGAGAGGGGTTGGTTTTCTACTGGCTCTGTGCCCTTGGCAAGGTCACTGGACCTCTCTGCCTCAGTTTCTCCAACTCTCCCTCCAAACAGGGACCTCACCAGCCCTTATGGGTTCAACCAGATTCCCACCTCCCCTCACTCCCTGAGTCCTAGCAGAAAAAAAATTACCACCAGGGAAATGTGATATTGTTTTTAATTTCTTCACTTTTTTTTGTTAAGACCATTTTTCTTTTTATTTTCTTTCAAGAAGTGAAGAAAAGTCCTGGGGAAAAAATAGTGTTCCTTTCTGGGAGCATCTCCATGGCCTCAGCAATCACAACCCCAGACAGCTTACCCCCCATCCACCGACCTGCAGCTGCTGCTCCCAAAGGGGGCACAGGCTGATCTGCAGCGCCCTCCTGGCTCCCTCAGCCTCCTGGAGCACCGTGCTCATTGTATAGTTGGGGAGACCAAGGTCTGGGAGAGTGGCAAGTGATGTGCCCAGGGTCACACAGTGAGGGAGAGTGGAAGAGGGGCTGGGCAGGGGTGAGGACACTCTTCCTGAGAATGTGTGGGGCTCTTCTCTAAGCCAGAAACCGTGTTAACGCTTTACATGTTGTATGGCATTGAATCCTCAGGTCCACCCAGTCAGTACGATACTCTCATAATCCCCACATTATAGGAGGGGAAACTGAGGCCCTCAAAGGTGAGGTCACACAGCTAATAAGTGGCAGGGTCTGGATAAGCCCCATGGCTGCCTGATTCCACCATCTCCATGTCTAAACGTTCAATACTCTTCTAGAGGTGAGATATGCCAGCAGCTCCTCTGCAAGGTGGGGCCCATGGAATGGCAAAGACCCCCTCTGCTGGCCCTAAGATTCCCTGCCCCGTTTGGTTGGCTTCACACAGGGAGCACCCACTGTGTGCTCTGACATATGACTCTCCCTAGGTGGGCCCTGGGAGCACTAGTGACCTCCTCAGAGGCTGTGACCGGAGTAACTGTGCCAGGATCAGGTCACCATGGTCCCTGGCCCACTTGCCTCCTGGCCACGGGAGTGGGGAGTAAAGGGTTAACTACCTCTCCTCCCATTTATGGGGGTGGGGTTCAGAGAGTGCCCTGGGCTGGGCCACGGGGGCTGCCGGCTGAAGTTCCTGTCCCCTGCTTGGCCCAAGTGAGTTAGGGCAAGCCCCCAGCCTTCCTTCTTCCGCCTTGAGCCCAAGCTCCGACCGCGGGCTCCGGCGGGAGAACCCTCCCCCTCCCCCAAAGCGAGGGTCCCCGGGGAGGCTCAGAGCTGGGAAGCGGCCCCCCACCGCGGCAGAGAGCGGCCCAGCGGCCGCCAGCTGTTGGGGGACAGATGTTGAGGAGAGCGTAGAGGGGCGTTCGGGGGAGGGGCCTCAGGCCGGGACCTCCGAGGCACAGGGCATTTTAACCTCTTAATTGCTGGTGCTGTTTTTTTGGGCTTAAGGGTTTGCCCGGAAGGGAAGGAGCAGAGGAGATAGGAAGGGCTCCACCTGCGATCCCGTTGTTTGCCTCATAGAATCTCTCCAAGGCCGTCAAGTGAGCGTCCTGAACGCAAAACACAGTGAACCTTGGTTTGAATTTTAGCACTCTGGCTCACTAGCTTCGTAACTAACATTGGCCTCCCCACTCTGAGCTTCGGTTTCCTCATGCAGAAAAGGGGTAGCTTAATAATAAGGGAAGAGGTCGCAGTGAAGCTCCGATGGGCTCTTTCGTTGAGGCTCATTCATCCAACAAATAATTACTCAGCGCCTACTCGGTATCCAGCGGCAGGAGGCCGGCAGAGTGAGCCTGACTTGGTCAAGGGCACACAGTTCCCTCTGCACAGCCAAGAGTACCCAGTTATCTCTGCTCCCTATTCAGGGGAGAGAGAGCAAGGAGATGCCGACCCTGCTCCCTGCAGTAGTTGCGAGGATGCGCATCTGTCGGACACCTCTCCATCCCCAAAGCGCCTCTGTCCTTTGCGCCCTGGCCCCACCGGCGCGCCGGGACTCAGGGCACGCACATTGCTTGGGGTGAGGGGCGGTATCGGCGCCCCCTAATCCCTTTGGCCTCCCTTCGCAGCTCCCGAACACCCCTTTCTTGAGGTTTCGTTGTCTCCGCCGCCGATTTCGCTGCTTCCGGAATCCGGCGGCTCGGACCCCGCGGCCCGCCTGGGAAGGAGTCTGTCGGTTTGTCAGAGCCTCGATCCGTAATCCTCCTCCTGCCCCTTGTTTGTGCCACTGACTCCTGCCCTGGGTGGGGGACGCGCTTCAGGAGAGGCCCGCAACGCATTCAAAACTGCATAATGACGCCCCACCCCCATGCAAGGATCCAGTGCGAGGGTGAATTCGTTAACTGGGCTGAGCTACGGCAAGCGCAGGGAGATCCTAGGGCTGGGGACAGCTCTTCGCATTTGGGATGACGCACGGAGAGTGACAAAGTTGCTCAGAGATCACTAGCGGCTCCCGCCTGGGAGCAAGGGGATGGAAGCACTGTGAACGCCAGTGTAGGCGCAGAACGTCGGGCGTCCGGGACTCGTGGAGCGGGAAGATCAGGGGTGCGCGGGGAGTCTTGGACGCATTCCTGGCCAGGGACGAGGAATCCTGCAGAGCCAAGCCCAAGGACTCGGGAACGTACACTCTGGCGCAGCGCACAGGCCCTGGCCGCGCGGAGACCACAGGCGAGAGACGCAGCCGTTCTCACCTGGCCTCTGAAGGCCGGGACCTTCCCTTCCCCAGCTCTTCCCGCTCCTTGGGAACGCATTCCCCACCTTCCTGAGCCGGCTGGGTCCCAGGCCCTGCCCGCGGGAGTTTCCAGGATCCGCGGTCGGGAGAGGAGACGCGACGCGATCAGACCAGGTCCCTTGCCTGTTCATACATCCAGTACTCAACTCTACTCGTCTCCCGTCCGGCTGCTTCCGCAGGGCCTAGGGCCGTTTTGAACCTCGGAAAAAACCTCAACCCCGGCCCCACACTCTGTGTGGTCCTGGGCAAGTCACTTTTCCACTCTGAACCTCTGATTCCACGTGCGCAAAGTGGGTGCCAGTGTCCCCACCTCGCGCGGTTGCGGTGAAACTGGGGCGGTGCAATGAAAGAGTTCCACCCCAGGATCCCGGACCGCAGCGAGGGCTCTGCATACAGCTGGCCCTTCTTCCTCCTCTGGGAGGCCAGAAAGCGCTCACAATCGGGAGCTGGGCATCGGAACCCGGGATAGGCCCCGCGGCGGGAGTAGGCTAAGGTGGGCAAAGCGGTTTCCTCTACCCTTTACTGAGACATTGGGAACAGAGACCACAGGCTGTGCGGGGCTCTCCCCTAGGGGAGCTGAGTTTCCGAGGTCGGGAACTGCCTCTGTTTAGGGGACGGTTGACCGGCAAAGGCGCGCAGCGCTGCCTAAGCTAACCGCGCCGTGGGCGGCAGGGTTCTCTTCACTCCTTGTCGGAGAGAGTGGCGTCGGGGATACGTTTGAGAGCCGGGGCTGGCCGAGGCCTCCGCGCTCCGCGCTCAGTTCAACTCAAGACCGTTTATTCAACCGGCAGTTGCTTGCCTTTGCAAGGCAGGCAAAGCTGTAACCAGAGCGCGTTTGCTGGTCTGGTTCCTCCACGTACTCACAGGCGTTTCGGAATTCTCCTCCGGGTGGAAGTGTGCCGGCCCTGGGTTCACAGAGGCAAATCTTGGTCCTCTCCCAGGAATGCCAGGGATGGAAAGGAGAGCCAAGGAACCAGACCCCCATCTGGTTCCCAGCTCCCACGGTGCTCAGCCGTGGGACTCTCTCGGGAGAGCACGTGGGAAGAGGGAACAGCCCCTCAAAGGCCCGGGGTGAGAAAGTGCTTCAGAGGGGGCCATAAAGACCTGGGGAATGAACTTCCATTGAGGCTGAGTGGGACTCACGCTTGGGTGTGGGGTGGGGGATCTGGAGGAAGGTTAGGGAGGATGATGAGCCTGAGAGGATGTGGTCTGTTGGATCTTGGGCCAGATCCTGAGGGTAGAGTTGAGCCACCAAAGGATTTTAAGCAGGGCAGGGACAGGATTCAGTGTGCATGCTGGAAACTTCGCTGTGGCCACTGTGTAGAGGATGGGTTGGCAAGGGTGGCACTGGGAGATCAGGTAGAGACTGGCAGTGAGGGGTACATAATGTGAGCCTGGCTGAGGAAAGCAACAGTATGGAAGGAGAGGAGGAGATGGGTCCCAGAGATACTTAGGGAAGGGAACCAACAGTGCCTGATGGTTGGTTGGATGTGGAGTTGAGGACAGGGAGGAGTGTATGATTTAGGTTTCTAAGCTTGAGGAGCTGGATGAGTGGTGGCACCATTCCCTGAAATAAGAGTGTGCCCCAGAGGAAACTGAGGTCCTGAGGGTTGGGACAGGGTCACAGGGTGAGTCATCCACGTAAAGAACAAGTCTTCCCTGGTGCTCAGGGGTCAGACCTGGGGCTGACTTCTGGGACAGGGCGAAATAAACTCTGCTGCTTCCTGGAGGGGCTCCCAGTCTGGTGGTGGCGGGAGCCGCCCCCAAGTAGCCACACCACAAAGCAGGAGGAAGGAGGAGAAGAGGCAGAATCAAGGAAGGCTTAAGGGGGAAGGGGCCATTGGATTTGGGCTTTTTTGTGTTTTTGACATTTACTGTTAGACTATCACAGGGCTCCAGAGTCTGGGACTAGCTGGTTACTTAACAGACTGCAAAGCACTGAACAAATAGTGGTAGTCATTGCTGTTGTCATCTAGTTCAGCTCAGAGCAGGAAAAATGAGAACTCAGAGGGGTTCAACAATTTGCCCAGGGTTACAAAGCCAGGAAGTACATAGCTGTCTATTCTTCCAAGAAACTGAGAGCTTCACTATACCGGGGGATACAGTTTATTCATCTCTGGAGACAGACTGGCTAGGGTTTCTATCCTTGCAAGCTGTGTGACCTTGTGCAAGTTACTTTCCTTCTCTGGTCCCCATTTTCCTCATCTGCAAAATGAAAATTGGGGTCATGAATATAAAACACAGACTCTGGCTGGGCATGGGGAAAGTGCTCAACAATTTGCTTATTATTATTAATATTTTTATATTTTCCCTAGTATTTTAATATTATCCCTTGACGTGATATGCTTTAAAGAGAAGATTAATCTTCTATATAAATGTAAGTGATCATAGCAGAAAATTTGGGAAGCTCAGAAAAGCACCAAGAAGAAAATAAAAACCATCCACCAGCTCACCTTCTAGGTGGGACTTGGCTGTAGAGGGTGGTGGATCCAGACAAAGGAAAATTCCCGAGCCAAGGCCCTGAGGCCAGGAACCTGGGCACGGGCGGGCCACTGGGGTTTGGAGGCGGGTACAGATGGCCTGTCTGAGCCTCGCCACCCCCTTCCCTGCCCCGATGTTCCGCAGCCGATTTGGGACCAAGTGCGCAAGGTGCGGCCGACAGATCTACGCCAGCGATTGGGTGCGTCGGGCGCGCGGCAACGCCTACCATCTGGCCTGCTTCGCCTGTTTCTCGTGCAAGCGCCAGCTGTCCACGGGCGAGGAGTTTGGCCTGGTCGAGGAGAAGGTGCTGTGCCGCATCCACTACGACACCATGATCGAGAACCTCAAGAGGGCGGCCGAGAACGGTACCCAACCCGCCCCGCCCAGCACCCTGCCTCACCTCTGCCCCAAGCCCTCTCCTGCCCCACCCCTCCCCAGCACCCCAGGGAATGTCCACACTCCGCTAGGGACTAGCGCTCCC
Source organism: Ceratotherium simum simum (assembly GCF_057802395.1). Lineage (NCBI taxonomy): Eukaryota > Metazoa > Chordata > Mammalia > Perissodactyla > Rhinocerotidae > Ceratotherium > Ceratotherium simum. Next base: position 14,883,770 of record NC_141928.1, read on the forward strand.
TTTATCGCCTGGAGGCAGCGGCGGGGGTGGGGGCTGCGCACGGAGCATGCGCTTCTGGCTCCACCATTTGCTCCGGAGTCAGAAGTCACTGCCTGTCCCTGCAACTGTTTCCTCATCTGTAAAATGAGGCTAATGATAGGACACCTTCTCAAAGATAGATGAGCCGATGTGTTGTAAAGCCAGGAGACACTCAACGAACCCTAGAGATGATTCTCATAATGGGGCAGCCTATTCCACCTTTGGACAGCTCTGGTTTGCCTGGGGGCTCTTCCCCTCCAGCTGCCTGCAACCAGCCTTGGGCCAGTCCTGGAGAGATGATGTCACCCTATTCTCCCAACTCCCACTCCAGCAGCTCCAAGCCAGAGGTTTAAGGATGGGGGTTTCATCCTGGACTGTAAGGAGAAAGGCCTTTGAGTCTGGAGATCTGAGCTTTGCTTCTGGCACGTGAAGTTTCCTTTTCTCTCTGGGCCTCAGCCGATGGATGTTAGACTAGAAAGATTCCTAAATCTCTTCTGGCTCTGATACTGTGATTCCCCACACACGTAGGCCCAGGCACAGGGTCCAGGTCTTCCAGGGATTGTAAGGGCTGAGTCACAAAGTGTCTGTCCCATCCCCAGTGCCTCTGAGGAGGAGTATGGACCACCTTGCCTCAATTTCCAGCCTGGGGACTAGTCAGGAATCCCCATAGTGTTCTTGGCCATGGCCATACCAGGGCCACCACTTTCTCCTGCCAGGATCAAGGCTAAGTGGGCCTAGGTGGGGGGCAAGTGAAGCTGGGGTACTATGAAGTTACCTGCAAGTAACTGGCCAAGTTAGCCCAGTGGACCTGGATGGAAACCCGGGAGTCAGAGGTTCCCCCACACCATGACCCATCAGTGACCCCAGGCTCCTTCAATACCTGGACCAACCAGGACCACTCTTAGCACAGCCTTGTCAGTTATACTAGCTCTCACAGCCAGGTGAGACCCCAGACTGCTACCATGCAGGTGAGCTTGAAGGCTTGAGGCCTCAGATCTCCTTTACTGACCAGCCCTCAATTGTGGCTACTGTTTTACTTTTTAAACTTAAACACACACATACCCATTATAGGAAATTGAGAAAAGACAGTTAAGCACAAAGAAGAAAATAAAGATCACTCCAAATGCCACCACCCGTCATATTTTAGTATATATTCTCCCAGATGTTGTTCTATATATGTGTGTTGGAGTGTTTGTTTTTTCTTTCAACATAGTATTTTTCCTAATTTAAAAAAAAAAATTGTGAACCATGGTGGAATTACTGGTGATTTTTATTTTCTTCTTTGTGCTATCTGAGTTTTATGAGTTTTTGATAAGGAGCATACATTACCTTTGTATTCAGAAAAATGAGGTATTAAAAAATAAAATGGGAATATATTTAGTGTGACTGCAAAAGTAATATAGTAATATAAGTGGAAAGAGAAAAGCTAACATACTCCAGTTAAAAAATTAAACCTTAGGGAAATAAGATGACATATGATTTTTGTAAAAACCTCAAAAGTTACAGAAATATTGAAAGTAGAATGTCCATAATGGCACTCCTCAGAGGTAACCACTGCTGACACTTTGGTGTTTATCGTTTCAACCTTTTTGCTTCCACCTGTTTTTACAAAGTTAGGATCACAGTTCTGTAACCTGCTTGCTTCTGTCTCCACTGGCCTTTGGTTTCCCCAGTTCAGCTACGAGGGAGCCCAGTTCGGGGCGCGAGCGTCAGCCAGCTGTGAGAATACTAGGTTGCTTATCTCAGCCTTAGTTTCCTCCGCTGTAAAACGAGGATAATGTCGCCCGTCCTCAGGGCTGTGAGACATGAAGGGCACACCGAAAGAGAAGCGTCTGGTACTGAGCGGACCCTCAGAAGTGGAAGCCCCTTCCCCAAAGACTGAGCTCAGGGACTAGGACCCTGGGGTCCCCGCCCCCAGCCAACTCCGCTCCTGACCCTTCCAGGGACCAGCTCCCCCCACCCCCGTCCTTTCCAGGCTGCCACTAGAAGAGATGGGGACGCGTGGTCAGCCACTTCTGTCGCCCCCAGGGAATGGCCTCACGCTGGAGGGGGCAGTGCCCTCGGAACAGGACAGTCAGCCCAAGCCGGCCAAGCGCGCGCGGACGTCCTTCACCGCCGAGCAGTTGCAGGTACCCGGGCGGGCCAGGAGGGGCAGGGTGGGCGGGACCTAGTAGTGGGCGCGGCTGAGAGGGGCTCCTGACTCCGCCCCCTCCGTCCGGACCCGCGGGTGGCGGGGAGGGGCTGTAGCTGTCTGGGGCGTGGCCTCCGGGCTGGAGCCTCTGATTGGCCCGGGGCCTTGGCGACCTCCGCGCTCGAGCCTCACCGCCCCCCGGCGCCGGCAGGTTATGCAGGCGCAGTTCGCGCAGGACAACAACCCCGACGCGCAGACGCTGCAGAAGCTTGCGGACATGACGGGCCTCAGCCGGAGGGTCATCCAGGTGGGGCCGGGGGGTCATCCAGGTGGGGCCGGGGGGCGGGGCGTTCGGGTCTGGGGCGGGGCCTAAGGACCTGGGGGCGGGCCCTCGAGCGCCTTTGCGGGGTTGCGGAGCCACCGGTCCAGGACGCACGTGGCCGCCCTTCCTCGGGAGGCGACCAGGCAGTCGCTCTGGGGTCCCCCGGCGGCGCGTGAGGCCCTTGTCCACGAGGCTGAGGCTGCTGAGGCTGTCGTTCCAGGTGTGGTTTCAAAACTGCCGGGCGCGTCATAAAAAGCACACACCTCAGCATCCCGTCCCGCCCTCCGGGGCGCCGCCGTCCCGCCTCCCCTCCGCCCTGTCCGACGACATCCACTACTCCCCGTTCAGCAGCCCCGAGCGGGCGCGCATGGTCACTCTGCACGGCTACATTGAGAGTAAGTGACCGCGACACCCAGGCCCCCCGGCCTGCGGGAGAGGGGAGCACGGAGGAGCGCGCGTGAGCTGTGGAGGCGTGGGGAGGCCTTACGGAGCCTCGTGGGTGAAGATGTGGGCTCCGCAGACACTCAGATCTAGGGGTTGGAGACAGGGGTTAAGTTCCCTGGCTCTGCTTCAAGGGGGCTGGATCCTTAACAGAATCAAGCCATTCAGCCATTCAAAGAATACTTTCCAAGCACCCACTCTGTACTAGGGCCTGAGGACTAGGGAAAGAACAAGATGGGTAAAGTCCCTGCCCTGGTGGAGCCTGCGTCCTGGTGGGAGAGACGACATGGAACAATAACCAGATAGATGAGCGTGTGGTTTGAATTGCGATGATTCCTATAGGAAAGGTGCTGGATGGGAGGATCTGGAGATGCCGCCTCTCAGCAAGCTGAGACTGGAAAGATGGGTAGGATGGGTGAGACACAGGGAGTGGGGAAGTAGGGTGGCAGAGGAACCGAATGTAGGCAGACCTACAGCCTGCCACAGAATGCACGATGGCACGGGTGCATGTGGGGTTGCAGAAGGCCAATGTGGCCACAGTGAGTACCTCGGGCTGTGAGGCCGTGGGCAGGTCATCTAACCTCCTTGAACCTCAATTTCCTCATCTATGAACTGGGACATTAATAATGCCTACCGCGTAGGGTTGTGAGAATCCACTCATGTGTTCAGTAAATATTTTTGGAGTACCTTCTGTGTCCTGAGCATTGGGATACAACGTAAAACGCAATAGACCAAAGCCTGTGTGCCCCTGGGGCTCACGTTCCATGGGAGGTGGGTGGAGAGACAGTAAACTAATAAAGGAGGGAGGGCAGGCATGTCAGTGGGGACTGAGCACTGTGGGGAGATGGGGGGCAGGTCATGGTGGAGTGACCTTTGAGCAGGAACCTGGAGGAGAGGGAGTAGCCTTGTGCCTCCTGGGGGATGAGCATTCAGTGAATTTGCTGTTGAGCAGGTGCTGATCACAGATTTTCTTTTGCTTTGAGGTTGTTTCCATTGATTGTTTCCTCAAAGCTAGGCATGACCAGAAAAATTAGAAGTGGCTGCAACATACCCACAAACTCGAATCCTCCCTTCTCTGGCTCCAAGTAAAAGGGAAAGAGAAGGGAGGTTAAAGAGAGCACTGCTGTGTACTGAGCCCCGGCCACGGGCCGGACACTGTATTAACCATGTTTCTAAACATCAGAGATCGCTATCCCATTGCACAGAGGAGGAAACCAAGGGCCCACAGTAGGTTAGCGGAAGCCAGTATTCCTTAACGATCAAGTGTGTGTGGGCTTTGGTGTCAGACTGTTGGCCTTCAAATCCATCCCTGCTGCTTACTAGCTGTGTGACATTGAGCAAGCTTCGTAGCTTCTCTGAATACCAGTTTCCTCCTCAGTAAAAATGAGGGCAATAAGAATACCGGTCTCAAAGCAGTGCTGTGAACATCAAATGAGATCATTGACTTAAAGTCCTCAGCGTTTAGTAAGTGCTGGGTAAGAATTAGCTGCTCTTGTGATGGTGGTGGTGGTTCTGGTTGGCAGAGCTGGGAGTGCAGAGTCCTGCCTACTGCACCAGGCTGCCAGTTGGAAACCATGTCTCTTGGTTCTGTTCCATTTCTGAACTGTCTGCTCAGTAGAAAGGACTTTTTCTCTCTTTCTTTTATAAACAATGATTTATATTCAGGCTGCACAGAGCCTGTTGAAGATCTAGTTCATCTGTTAAAAGTGCCAAGGACCAGGGGCTCTCTAGGTACCAGGAGCCTGGGCTACCAGCCTGCACTTGCTGTGGAGTTGGTAATGGATCTAGGTGACCTCCTTGGGAGTAGGGCTGTGGCCTCCAGAGTCATGCCAGGACTCTGCCCACATACTTTATTGACCAAGCCTGGATCTGTCTTTGATGCCTAGAGAAGGGGCTGTCTTTAACGCCTCTTCCCCTTGAGGTGGAACCCAGCTTGGGGTAGGAGGTGTCAAGGGTGTTTGGACCTGCTGCCTCTTGCTGCATGACTGATGGTCACCTCAGCAGTTTGCTTTGCAATTAACTAAATTCACAAGATGCTGAGTTTCCTGGAGACTTAGAGCTTGGAACCTGATAAAAAGCATTGGAACCAGACCCCAGAAAAATGTACATACACATCGAGTTTCCCATGTAATCTCAGGCTGTTTACGTACTCCTAGAACATCCCAGGTTAAGAATCCCCAATCTTATACAGTCACTTTGTTCTAGAGATGAGGTAACTGTGGCTCAGAAAGGCACAGAGGCTTGTCCCAAGTTACATATCAATTTTAAGTCTCTGTACAGGGCTCTTTCCCCTGTGACCAAAGAGGATTAAGTGCAGGGAAGAGAGAGGCCGTGGACTTCTCCACTGTAGTGGTAAAGAGGCTGATGCATGAGAGATTTGGGTCAGATATAAGGATGGACTTTCCCCCACAGTTTTAGGTGTGGGAATAGGGTACAGAGATTTGTTCAACAAATATAAAGAGTACCTACTAGATGCCATGCCTCTTTCTAGGTGCTGGAAATCCACAAAGATCTAGAATCTAGAAAACAGACAAAAATTCCTGCCCTCATTGGAGTTGCAATCTAGTTGGCAAAGACAGATATCAAATAAACAATAAAAGTATACGTTAAGTCAGATGATAGTAAGTGCTAGGGAGGGAAAATAAAGCTGGGAAGGAGGGCAGTGGGAGTGGGCGTGGGTGCTGGGTTGCGATTGTAAATAGGCTGGTCGAGGAGGGCGTCATGAAGAAGGTGACATGAGTGCAGATTCCTCGAGGAGGTAGGGGGGGTAAAGCCCTGGTGATACCTGCGAGATAAGAGGGTACAAGGCGCGAAGGGAGGATCTTCATAGGTGGGGTACAGCCTTGCACGTAGGAGGTGTTCAGTACATATTCATTTCTGAGTGTGTGTTTATCAGTGAGCTGGACAGTTATCATACAGCACATTATAGATTACAAAGATTTTCACCTAGAGCATTGCAACCAACCCTATTGAAGTTGTGCTCAGGGCCACCCAGCTGGTAAGTGGCGGAGGTGAAACTGGTCCCAGGGCTCCAGCCTGTGGAGCACAGGCAGGTGGGATCCTGCATGGAGGCTGGGAGATGGGCTCCAAGGCGTCCTCTCGTCCACAGGTCAGGTACAGTGCGGGCAGGTGCACTGCCGGCTGCCTTACACCGCGCCCCCCGTCCACCTCAAAGCCGATATGGATGGGCCGCTCTCCAACCGGGGTGAGAAGGTAAATGGTGCCAGGCTGGGTCTGGTGGGTCCGAGCCACCCTGCCGGGGATGGGTTTCTGGCAGCATTCCTCGTCACTCAGCAGGCACCACACCACTTTGTGACAGACCCCCTCTGTCCAGCGTACTCGGGCCCCCACTGTGCCCCCGAGGCAGTCAGTGGAGCAGGTGCCAGTGTGTTCTGTGTGCGCGGCCGCTGCAGAGGCAGTGCCCCCACCAACAGCTGGCCTTCTCTTTTTCAGACTTGTGAATTTAGTTACTTGGCTCAAACTTTGCGGTTCCAGGGAGGGCTTATATCACGCACCACCCTGCCTCCCACTGTCTCACTGGTTCCTCCTGCTTCCTCCTTTTATTCCTGTCTGTTGGGAGTGAATATCCTGAGCCAGTGGGGCCCAGGGATAGCAGGTCAGCAAGTGACCTTAGTCAACCGGCAAGGCCTCCTTTGTGGAATCGGATCTCTAGTTGTCTCAAGCATCAGGACTCAACATCCAGAAGGGTGCTTAGCCATCACGAGTCCAGTGGCTTGAAAGCTTTGTTTTTATGCACTGGAACCCTTTGTTTCATCTTTTCCATAACCCGTAATGCAGATGAAGGAGAGTGGAGCTGCTGTGGGTGAAACCGCAGAGGGACAGGACCACCACCTCTCTCTCAGCTCCAAGATACCTCGCAGTCAGCCTTGAAAGCCACTGCTCTAAGGCACCCTCTCATTTTAGAAATGGGGCCATTGAGGCCCAGGTGGCTCAAGGTCACAGAGCCTGAATGAGAACCTGTGCATTCGTTCATCCACTTATTCGTTTATTCAGCTGACATTTGCTATGTACTGTCTGTGCCCGGGACCCCCGAGTCAGTTGCCAGGAGCACAGAGGTGAGGAAAGCATGGACCCTGCCCTTGGGGAGGCCATAGTCTGGAGGGCGAGACACACCCCAACAGTTATACCACAGTGTGATTAAACTGTGACAGGGGAGCCAAGGGAGTTGGGGAGTGCAGGTGCAGCTCAGGAGAGACACAAGGAAGACTTCCTGGAGGAAGGCAAGGTCTGAGCCCAGGCCTGAAGGCCGAATCAGAGTTCGTCAGGGAAGGCATGCACCACCATGGCTCTTAGGGAACCCTGAGCAAGTTGGTGTCGTTGGCACAGGCTTGGGAGGAAGAAGAGTGAGAGGCGGGGCCTCGGGCTGCCAGGTGGAGGAGTGTGGACTTTGTCCTGGGGCAGTGCGGGGCCCTGGAGCGTCCTTCAGAAACATCACTGTAGCGGTTCTCAGAGAGGCAGGGAGCCCCCAGGAGTCAGTGGGTATGGGACCAGGGAGAGAGGGCCAGGGCCTTGGAGCTGGAAGGGCCCCCAAGGCCCCTCCAGTCCAACAGAGCGAAGTCTTGGTGTGCCTCAGAATCACCCGGGCTGCTTGTAAGGATGCCGATTCCCCAGCCTCATTCCTAGAGAGCTGATGGGGAGGTCTGGGATCGGGCCCAGGGATCTGTGAGTGTAATACCCACTCCACATGACTCTGACAGGCAGCCAGGGGTGGGGACCACTCCTCCAGGACAGCCCTTCTTACTCTGCCTCCTGGTTGAGCACCTACTGTGTGCCAGGCTCTGTGCTGGAAGACACACAGTATATGGTATAAAAAGTATATGGTGCGGAGGTACAGAGAGCCTAGTTGGACAGATAGGTTTATAAGTAAATGGTAGGACTCAGCGCAGAATCCCACAGAACCCAGTGGTGGGTGAACACACCCCAGGCACGTTCCGCCTGAGATTGTCATGCTCACAGTGAGAGCTGCTGTTCACGGCAGGCACGTTACACATGTTATCTGATGCCTCCCAGTCACTTTGTGGATATGAGGATGGTGTCCTCATGGTAAAGATACGGAAACAGAGGCTCAGAGAGGTGACACGACTTGTCCAGGGATGCAGCGCTGTTGGACTCTGAAGTCTGCCTAGTTCAGTAATCACTTCCTTTTCTGCAGCACTTTACAGTTTACACAGTGCTCTCTCTAACCTCACCCTTCACAGCCTCCCTGGGAGGATGATTATGACTGACTCCATTTCATACCTGCAGGAACTGGGGCTCAGACAGAGCAGTAGCTCGCCCGGGGTCACACAGGGAGCGTGGGTAGAGCTGGCCTCGATCCTAGGACCTGCCTCAGAGCTGCCCGCTCCTGCGGGAGGGCATTCGTCCTGTCAGACCTGGCACAGGGACTGCGGAGACAAACTGGCACAGTCCTTGTCCTCAGGAGGTGTGTGGCTGAGAGCAGGAGGCGGCTACACTCCAGGATGACAAGGCAGGTGAGGTGAGGGATGAGCACGGCCTTCGAGGACCCAGAAGAGGGAGTGACGAGCTCTAGGGGAGACGCAGCAGAGAGAAGAAGGGCACTCTGCGTTGAGGGAAGAGCACGTGCCAAGGCACAGAGGCATGGGGGAGCCTGGCTTTGAAGGACTACGGGCTGTTTAGTGTGGCCAAGACCCAGGGAGGTGGAGGGAGCTGACAGGGGTCACATAATGAAGGGCTTGGACTGTTGAGTGAGGGGCTTGGCCATTATCTGGAGGGCAGAGGGAGCCTTGGAAGTGTCTGGGGCTGGGCTCAGCGCTTGCAGATGAGCCCTTGTCTCCTGGTTGCTCAGCTAAGCTTGTGGTTATGTTTGGTTCAGCCTGAGGGATGAGCTGGTCTGGAGTCTGGCAGCTTTGGCTGTGGAAGGTTTCTGGCCCTGGGTTTGGCTGCTGAGTCAGAGTTCTCTCTTGCTGGGCTGCATTTCCAACTTGCTATCCAGCAGCTCTGCAGAAAAATATCTCCCTCTTCTTCATGACCTTCCGCCCTCGCACTGTCGGGCCTTCCTGCCGGCTCCCAGAAACCTTTTGTGTCCACATCTTGTCAAACCTATTTGACCAATCGGGGCCTATTGGGCTGTGTCCGTGCAGGACTGCATGGGCTTTCTCCCAGGTCCCTCCAGGCCTGAGCCAGCGTAGCTCTGAGGAGACTCAGTGCCCCCCGGGCAGGCCCCTGAACCCACTCATCAAGACCAGCGCTGGCCTGGCCAGGAGAACGGTGCTCTGAGCATTCAGGGGTAGAACCCTGTGCCTCTGCCACATCACCATTTGGCCACACGTGCCTGTGAGTTTCCAGACCACATTTCTTCCCGGTCATGGCCCCTGATCCCACAATTTCAGAACTTGGAAGGCTCTTAGAAATCAGGGCCAACCTGTCATTGATCAGATGGAGAGACTGAGACCCACAGAGGGGAAGGATCTTACCAGAGTCATCCCTCTCGAGAGAGCTTATCTTAATAAGAGCCCAAAGCCAGGCATCCCAGAGGCCAGAGGAGAGCATTGCCCAAGGTTGGGTGAGTGGGGAGGCAATGTGCTATGAGCACTGCACTCTGGAGTCAGGAAGACTTGGAATCCCAGCTCTACCTTCTCACTTTGAGACCTGGGAACACAATTAGCTTCTCTGAGCCTCAGTTCCTGCATCTACAAAATGGGGACAGTAGTAGTTCCCACAAGCAAAGGTTGTTGTTCAGAGCAAATGCAATAATGTATGTAGAGAGCCTCACACAGAGCCCGGTACACAGAAAGGGCTCCGGAGATGCTGGTTATTACTCTGATTACTCTCGTGGCTTTCCTCCGCCTCCTCCTTGTGATAACCGATGTGGGCAAGTTACATTCCTGATCAGAAAATGGAACAGCCATACGGCTGTACCCACTTGATGTCCCTGGGCCACTTGAAACCTCCTCCTGACACTTTACTATGAAAAGGCACATCCCATTGACCAGACAGCCAGTAACCCTTGACCTGAGCTTCAGTGGACTGGCTGTGTTGGCGGCGCTGAGAGGCTTTAGGTGGAAGAGGGAGAGGGAAAGGGGCAGATCGTCCCTGATCACCCACTGTGCATCAGGCACCTGGCACGTCGCAGCCACCTGCCTCTCCACTCTGTGGAGATGGAGTGCACGTGAAGTGCTTGCCCCATCACCTGGTGTGCAGTAAGCGTCAATGACTGTGGTGGCCTTGGAGAGGTAGAGGCATATGGTGTAATGAAGAGAGCTTGCTCTGGAGCCAGGCCTGCGTTGCAGTGCTGGGCCCACCTCTTCCTAGCTGTGTGATTGTGGGCTCGCTGATTTTCACCTCCCTGAGCCTCAGTGTCCTCCCCTGTAAAATGGACATAATGGTGGGATGCCCTCGTGGAGTGGAGATGAGGCTGCCATGAAATAATGCACGTACGGCACTTTACCGGGTGCCGGGTGCAGTGTCCAGTGCCCCTGAGACATTTGCTGCTGCTCTTGTATCTCACTGAATCCCCCCTTTCTGAGAGAGAGGTTTTGTCATCCCCGTTTTACAGTGAGGAAACAGGCTCAGAGAGGTGAAGTGAGTTGCCCAAGGTCCCACAGCAAGTAAGTGACAGAGCCAGAATTTGAACCCAGATCTGGGCCCTGAGCCACCCTCATTCTCCATGCCTTCAAAGACCTCTGGGGGGCTGCTGGGTGGGGCCGGCCCCCAGCTCAGCCACCTCCCATGCCCTCCTCTTGCAGGTCATCCTTTTTCAGTACTAACACTGCCGGCCCTTCCGCATCTGTCCATGGGCACCTCACAGCTCCCCCTCAGCCGCTGATCCAGTGTCCAAGCCGCTGCCAGGGATCACCTGCTCCACATCCACCCCTCGTCCGCCATCCTGCCCGCAACCAGCTGGGCCCCTGGGCCTGGCCTTCCCCTCTCCTGCTGAGAACCAGAACCCACCAGGAGCACCGCAGAGTCTTCCTCTCAGAAGGCAGAGCTCCCTGAAATTTGGAATCAGGGTGAAAAGAACAGCCCATTTTTTCCCACGTAGACAAGAGTCATCTTCAACTTAAGCTGATTACAATAGCAAAAGGTGAAATTGAATTGTGTGACGCCAACAGCCTCCTAATTTACAGGTTTTCTTTCCTGCCCCATTGGCCTTTATTTACTACTTCCTTGGAACCATCTCTGAATTCTGAATATGCGACAACCCCCAATGTTATCCACTCTGTTGCTTTTGTCTGGAAAACTCTACAGTGTTTGTGGGATGTCCCCAAAGGAAAGCTATGTTCTAATTTTATCATTTCCATCTGTCTGGTTATGTCAAGTTAATTCAGAGAGAGAAGAGACAGTGACCAACCCTGAGAGGCCCAATAGGGCAGAGATGGAGGCCTGCTCAGACCAAGAGGCAGGGGGATGGGCAGGGGCTGCGGGAACAGAGATCCTCATTGGTTTGGAGATCAAGGAGAAGGATGTGGCACATTGGGCTGGGAGAGGCACTAGCCATTTTAAGGAGAGGAAAGAGAAAACCTGGGGTGTGTGGGGTAATGCCCACCTAGTTATCCAGCACATAACTGGAGACACAGCAGAGAAGGTGTTTGATCTGTTTGATGACATTTCTGAATGTTTGGGCAGGTTAGAATCGGGGGCCCTTGTTGGCTACTTGTTGACTCCTGATAGGGGTGCTTGGGCCACGTCTTCTTTGGGGGGACCGCTCATGGGGGGCTTGGAAACAGAGCCCAAGGAAATGGCAGTCAGAATGTTCATCCTGGACCCATCTCTGAGTAGGAGAGGGTGCCGCTGCCTAGGTGAGTGTGCCAAGCCCAGGATTCTAGCTGGTGCTTCTGGGCCTCTCCACCAGCCCTGCCCAGAGCCAGCCCCACCCACTCCTGAGAATGGAGGCCAGACACAGCTGTGCTCACATCCTCCCTACACTGCTGCAACTCTTCCACCTCAAACAAAAGGGCTTGGGCTGCACAAGACCATGATTTATGTTTTCAGGGGATGCCCATTTGTCCCAAGCTTGTCCTGTAATTTTAGAATTACTTGGTGTCCCAATGCATTTCCCACTAGAGGCTGCTAATAAGCATGTTTTAGCCCAAGTCCTCCTTCCTGCTCTGGTTAACCTGATAACGTTGCTTTTGGAAGGAGACTCTGGGACAGGGACAGCAAGGTCATGGTACATATGTATCTGCTGTCCCTGGTTTCACCCGTGGCAGACATCACTAATCGATTGCAGCACCGTCTATCTCACTGAGTCTGGATAAGGTTTCAGAATCCAAATGCTTGAAGCTGGCACTTCAAATGAAAACCTATATGCCATTCTTGCTCTGGGTCCAGGGGGAGGGCTAGGCACGGGGTGCAGCCCAAGAAGGGAACCTGCTTCCTGTCCCTTCTGAAGACGGTTCCAGCTGACTCAGGGCAAAGAGAAGGCATCACTCACAATGTGGTCAGTGCAGCTCAGTCCAGGGCTCATCCAGTGAATACTGTTACCAGGCCCTGCGCTGGGTACTGATGGTAACAGGAGCAGCTTAAGCCTGATCCCTGGTGACTGGAGGGCTCTCATCCTTCCTTTTATTTTTGCTCCTGATGATCAAAGCCCCAAGCACAACCATGTGGTCAGTGGCCAGCCGAGCCCTGCCCAGGGTCACCCACTCTGCCTTGAGCCTCCCCCTGGGGTCTGTTCCTTGCGTGGGTCACGTGGTCGTAGCATGTTGCAGTTCAGACATGTCTCCACTAGCCTGTTAGAGCAGCCTGGGAATGTACAGGCCATCAAGACTATTTATTTAAATACAAAACAAAAGGGGAAAACACACACACACACGGAAAAAAAATTGTAAGCACTTTTTTTGTAAAACCAATGTCTGTTTTGTTACATACCTTTCATGTTGTGCTTTGTAAATGTCTTATTTGTGTAATAAATAAAGTTAACGCAAGTAGAAGTGCTGGCACTTAAATCCAGAAGGCGATGGGATTCCATTTCTTTCCTGCTCTCTGGTTAAGGGCTCGGGCCCCGGCCCCCAGAGTATCTGGGCTGCTGGACAGTGTACATCCTTTCCTGGAGAGCTGGTACTGTTTTCCCAGTTAGTGAACTGGGCGTTGTGAAGGCACGGTGGCAGGTTTCTTCTCTAATCTAAGCTTCACAGGAAATCAGGGGGGCTGCTGTCCTCTGGCCCACTCCTGAACACATGCTCTCCGCTGGGCCCTGTGCTAGCTCCACAGGCTCAGAGAAGGGCCCCCACCGGAGTCTGCCCTAGGGGACTCTTAGTCTGGTTGTAAACAGACGGATCCTTCCAACATGCTGTGGGGGCGGGGCTCGGGGGCATTTGAGCTGGATCCTATGAGATGAGAAATTCACAGAATAGGTGCAAAAGAGGAGATGTTGGTGGGCCAGGAAGGGAGGTGCAGAGAGCCTGTTTGGAAGATGGGGGAGAATTTGATATGGTGAAGCGAAGGGAATATGGGATGGGAGACAGGGAGACAGGGCTCCAGCTTCAGCACAAGTCTGGGTCTCATACTGGCTGTGCTGGGTTCCAAAGCGACCACATAATCTGAGGAGTGAGAGAGAGCATCTTTCTGCTGGTTGCCAAATTTTCTGTTAGCAGCAGAACTGTTCGTTCAAGCCAAAGCTTGAGGGAAGGCGAGTGGAGTGGCCCTATCCAATGCAGAGGCTTCCGCAGCGCCCCCACCCCCTGCCCCACAGCCCTGCACAGAGCAGCTCAGCAGCCTCAGCTCACGGTGGACGTGGTCATCCCCCCTGCAGGGCCCATCTTTCTTTTTTTTTTAGATGTTGCATCCCCCATCTCTGCCCCTCCCCCTCTACTCTTCCAATCCATGTATCAAGTGTTGGTTTAGATATACATGTATCTTTGAAAATAGTTTAGTTTCAATTTTGTGTCTGTCTGTTTCTTTACATGAATGTACCTTCTGTTTGCAAACACAGTTTGGAAACCCCCAGTGGAGTTTAACTCTATCATTCTGCTGAGGTGACTGTTGCCTCGGAGGGGAGAGGTGACCCCCTAGGACTCCTCCATGGCACAGCTGAGTCGGCCCAGGCCTCCCTCTGGCTTTGCCGCAGCATGCCAACTCTGGATCCCAACAGAGCCCTCCCAGGCCTGACTCCCTCTCCTGGGTAGCTCTTGATGAGCCAGGGGACAGGGCCCGAGTGGCTGCAGGATCCAGCAGCCTCTAAGGAGGGATACTTATGTAGCAATGATCCAGGATGCTGTGGCCCAAGTGTGGCCCTGGAACATGTCACCACTTCCTCTTCTGGTTTTCAGCTGACACGTGATCTTGGGGGTGATTTTGAGGAATAATTACTTTGTATGCACCGCTAACAAATTATTCTTTAAAGCACGCACATATTGAGTACCTGCTAAGTGCCAGCTCCTTTACTTCTATAGTCTCTTTCAATCCACTCAGCTACTCTGATGGTTTAAGCATCATTATACCCATTTTACAGATGACGAGACTGAGCTCAGAGAAGTGAAGTGACTTGCCCAAGATTACATGATACCTGTCGTTGAGCTGGGATTTGAACCCACATGTGTATGATGCCAAAGCCACATTCTTTCTTTGGCACCACACCGATTCTGTGCTGAGAGTATGAGGCTCAGATAGGGGGGCTTCCAAGAGGGAGAGGCAGTCCTGGGCCTACACGAAGGTACCAGCTGTGAGTCTGGGCGGTCATCCTGTCCTACTGCCCTGTAAGGTCAAGACCGGTAAGGCGGGCAACTAGTAGTAAAAAAAAGCAGCTGAGCTTTGTCTTCAGAGGGACTTGGATTCAAACGCTGTGTGCCCTAGGGCAAGTCACTCAGTCTCTCTGAACCTCAGATTCCCCATCTGTAAAAGGTGATGCTACGCCCTCTCTTGCAAGGCTGTTGTGAGGAGCTGAGATAATCCACACACACTGCCTGCACATATTAGTTGCTCACTGAATTACCTATGGCTATCATTATAAGGTGATGGTTCTTATACTCCCATGTGCATAAGAAATACCTGGGAAAGCAAATTGCTACACCCCCTTCCCAGAGATTCTGATGAGCAGCTTCAGGGTGGGGTCCAGGAATACCTAGGTCACAATCTTGCCCAAGTGACCGATGCAGGTGAAATGAGAAGCCCGGTCCAAGAAACAGTCTAAGGAAGGTACCCTTGGGGCCGCTGACTGCAGAAAGTCTTTATTCCTGAGTCAAAAGTCAGGTTCTAGAACAACAGCCTGCCCCGTGGGCCAGCAGTGCCAGTGGTGCAGAAGGAAACTCTGGCGGAGGTGGCTGCAGAGCTCACGGCCTGGGCCTGTGACCCACGATCTCGTCCCAGCCCTTCCGACACTTCCGGATGATCCACTCGTGCTCATCGTCATCTGCAGGGGAAGAGGAAGAGCTGATCAGGCCGGGTGCTCGCTGGGCCTTCCCTGATTGGGAGACCCCAGGTGGGGCCTCAGGACTGGGGTGCATTCCAGCACAGGGTGGTGGCCTTGGTGGCCAGTCTCTTTAGCTCTGTGTTGGGAAGGAACAGATTTGGTTCACTAAAACCAAATGCTTCAGTTGCCTGTGAGTGCCTGGTCTTGGGGAAATGGAACACAAAAGGGTTTACAGATGGCGGATGTTGCTGATGGAGGCAGCCGTGACATCGTCTGGCCCCTCTGAGCTGGGCAGCCCCGACAGGCACTCAGAGAGCAGCTCGCTTGGGCACTTGCCCAGTTGGACATCCACACACCCACAGAGCACCCCCGGGATAGCTGGGCCAGGCCTCACCAGTAATGCTAGGAGCCAGAGCCTTCAGATCTTAGTTTCCTTTCCGGGCTTTCCATCCAGGACCCTTCAGAGAACCCATGGCTCCCCAGGGACCTGACACCCTGTTATTCAGGCCCTTTCAGTGGGGAATGGAGAGGAAGAGCTGATGTTCCTGGAGGCCCTACACTCATGCATCTCCCTTAATTTAATCCTTGTGACCATCTGACGGCAGCAATCCCACCGTTCTACAGATGAACAAACAGGCTCAGAGAGGTCAAGTCACTTGTCCACAGCCACAGGGTTAGTACGTGGGAGAGCCCAGAACTTGAACCTGGGCTTCTCTGCCTACAAGGCCTGTGCTGTTTTTTAAACCTCTGATAGAAAGAGTTGAGTGAAACACATTCTTCAGCCTACGGCACACGGCTGTCATCTCTCTGTGCCAGGCCCTTCTGTGGATTGACTTTATTTTTATTTTTCCCCTTTACCCCCCAAACCCACACCCAGCCCCTCTCCCAACCACGACAGAGACCCACTCTAATGGTGGGATATATACCCCTAAAAATGCATGTAGCTCTGTAAAATATGTACTGTTGTTTTGTGTGCAAATGTGGTTTTAATTTACATACATGGCATGGTGTTGTGAATTTCATTGTCTTAATTTTTTTTCACTCAACACTACATTTTCAAGATCTATTCTTGTTGCTAACATGTGCTTCTAGCTCTTTGCTTCTTACTACTGCCTAACATTCCATGGTGGGCTTCTGCCACATTTTACTATTCATCCTCCCAGCGATGGACACGCAGTTACCAGGAATAAAGCTGGGACAAACATTCTTGGGCACATCCCTTCGTGAATTTGTGGAAGAATTCTCCTGGGGTTATATTCCAGTAGGATGGTCGCGGAGTCCACATACTTCACTCACCAGGACTCCTAGCTAAGCCTGTGTTCTTTTTGTGACACCACACTGCCTGCTGTCCCTCCCTCATTCCTGCCTTCCCTCTGTGCCATGCCCTGGGGACAGAAAGGACTAGCCCAGCCCCTGCCCTCCAGCAGTTCTCCTTGGGGCTACAGCCCTGGAGGAGCTTTTCCCTCTCCTCACCCAGTGCCTCCCAGCAGAGATGGGAGGGTGGGACTACCCACCTTTGGTGACAAATGGCAGTGGCAGAGGAACAAGGGGACTCCCTGAGAGCTGAAACATGGAGGGCCAGCAGAAATCCTGCCCTCTGAGTCAGATCCCCCTGCCCAGGAACCCCTTCCTCTTCTGGGAAAGGCCCAGGCCCAGGATCGAGGAGATGGAGGCGTCTTGACAGGCTCATGTGTGCTCCGTGCTTTACAAACACTGGGTCTCATTGAGTCTTTGTGATAGCCCAGAAGGGTAGGGGAGATCACCCCCATTTTATAGAGGAGATGAGCCTTGCCCCATGTCTACTGCCAGTGGAATTCAAACCAAGGCTCATCAGACTCTGAAGCCTGACTTCCCACATCAGGGCAGATGTGATGGTGCCAGAAGGCGAGGCTGCCCCCATAGAGGTAGCCTCCTCTGCCCCTGCCTCCACTATTTCTTTGTATGTGACCTAAGGAAAAGGTTTGCTGCCCGGCACACTCTGGGCTTGGAAGACTGCCCTAAGCAGCCAGTGGACCTCAGTTTCCCCTGGAGAGGCTGCCTGGGAATCGGAGCGCGGCTGCCAACCCGGGGGCGGGGAGAGCGGCGGCACACAAGGAGTTAAGCGCTGGTGAAGCCCACTTTTGCCACACCGCGAGCAGCCTGGTTGATAATTACAGTTCTGAAGTCTCCAGGCTATTCGAATCAGTGCAGCTGCAACCTCTTCAGTGGTAACCCCTGAAACCAGACAAACCGGGTTTATTGTGCTGAACCAGTCCTCCGGCCCCTCCCTGATCGTTACAAATTGACAGCAATGGACTTAACAGCCCTCTTCACTACCCCTTTCACTCTCTACCTGGCTGCACAGCCACCAATTTGAATCACAGATGCCTCCCCTCCCGGCAGCTGCTCACCAACCCTCCCTCCACCTCCCCTGCACTGCACGGCAGCTCCCCTGGCCCTGCCACGCCAGGGTGAGGCTGCCGAAGCACATTTCATCAATATTTAAAATGGAATTAAACCTGCCGCTTTGATTAATGCCTCCCAGATCCCGGGAGTTGTGATTACTATTTTGCAAATTGCGATTGTTGGAATATGTTAATATGATTGTCTGAGAACATCTTCACCTTCTTGGATAATTTCCCCCCTTTTTGGCAGGAGGGGAGGGGAAGAGGAGGGGAAGAAAAAGATGGTGGAAAAAACCACCCCACAAACTCTTTAATCAATTGTAAATTATTACCCTCCGCACAATTGCCAGTGGTTCAGAAGGGAAGGGGAGGCAGATTTCTGGTTTTGTGCATTTATCTTGAAAAGTTTTGGCCCCTCTTGGCCCAGTAATTCCAGTCTGGGATGCTACCCTAAGGGGATAATCTATTTGTCTCAGTACTATTTAGAATCAAGAAAACTGAAATAACCTACATTTCTAAAAACAAGAGAGTGATTACTTTGCTATATATTCGTTCAAGAATAATTCCTAAACACTGACTATGTGCCAGGCATCATGCTAAGTTTGGGCAGGAGGACACTAGGCCACGTGAGGGGATATTTAGCAGCTATTAAAAAAATATGGTTATGAAGTCTGTAAAGCAACACAGGAGAAATGATTTTGGTATGATAATAACCAAAAAAAAAAAGGTAGAAACAGGCAAGAAACAAACATTATATATAGGTAGTATAATCTATGTAAAAACTGTGCACAGAAGAAAAATTTAAAATAAATTGAATGTGAGTAATGGTCAGCTCTGAGCAGTGGGACTAGAGAGGTTCTTCTGTTTTTGGTATTTCCCAAATCTTTCATTAATGTGTATTGACAACAGAAAAAATAAAAATAATTATTAGTTTTTTCCTACCCTCCAATGTAATGCGTTGGTAATTTCATGCATTTGAGTAATTCAAATAAAATATTTCTCGGTTCCTAGAGACACCAGTGAAGTTCTTGAACTTCTAAAAAGTCAAAAGATCAAGCATAAAAATATTGGTTAAAATGCATAAAAATCAGAAAATAGACAAATCTCCTGTGCAGACGAATTCTAAATAATTTATGTGGATACTCTGCCCTCAAGGAGATAGAGCATAACTCCCCACTATTAGGTGTGGGCTGCAGAGTCACTTCCCCCCAGAGAGGACAGTATAGAAAGGAAGTAAAAAAAAGACACCTGACAAACACCCCTCATCCAAGTGCTCAAGGTCAACATCAAAGGTGATCAGTCATGTGGATAGCAGGTAGCCTTGATGTGACTTGATGAAAATGGCATGTCATCTCTGTGGTCTTCCTCCCCACACCCATAACCCCAGTCTAATCATAAGAAAAACATCAAATTCCAGTCAATGGACATTTTACAAAATACCTGACCAGTCCTCCTCAAAACTGTCATCAAAAACAAGGAAAGTGTGGGGGCTGGGCTGGTGGTGTAGTGGTTAAGTTCACATGCTCTGCTTCTGTGGCCCAGGGTTCGTGGGTTTGGATCCCAAGCTCAGACCTACACACTGCTCATCAAGCCGTGCTGTGGTGGCATCCCATATACAAAGTAGAGGAAGACTGGCACAGATGTTAACCCAGGGACCATCTTCCTCAAGCCAAAAAGAGAAGATTGGCAACAAATGTTAGCTCAGGGCCAATCTTCCTCACACACACACAAAAAAAAGACAAGGAAAGTCTGAGAAACTGTCACAGCCAAGAGGAGCCTAAGGTGACATGACAACAAAATGTAATGTGGTGGGATTCTGGATCAGAAAAAGGACATTAGGGAAGGACTGATGAAGTCTGAATGCAGTACTGGCTTTAGTTAATAACAATGTATCAGTATTATTCATTGATTGTGACAGATGCACCACACAATGGCAGATGTTAATAACAGGGGAACTGATGTGAGGTGTACCGGGAACTCTCTGTACTATCTTTGCAGTGATTCTGTAAATCTGAAATTGTTCTAAAATAAAACATTTATTTTAAAAAAGGCATGAAAATCCAGTATGCTCCCTAAAAGGCGAGCTCATCATGTTCTCCAAGAGGAGTGGAAGCCTCTTCACACACCCACCATCCAAAATAAAGTCTTTGACACCTTTTTCTCTCTCCTGGCCCTGCCTCTCACAATTGATGAATCTATACTTATTCATGTATTTCCTTATACCTTTTTCTCTCCCAAGAGGCTGTAAGCTCTCAATGCAGGGACCATGTCTGCTTCTTGACCACTGGACCCAGCATACAGTAGATGACCAATAAATGCTTTGCCACTTGAAGTCTGGAATAAGCCTGTTTGTTCTGACTTGCCTTGATCGCCATCAACAAACTTTCCCTGAGCACCTATTTCTTGGCATCCAGGTCTCCACTCAAATGTCACTTCCTTGGTGGTCCCTAATCTAACTGCCTTCACTCCCTGTCACTCTGTCCCATCTTCATTTTATCTTCTTCGTAGCATATGCCTCTCTCTGCAATTTTCTTGTTTATTTATATGTTGTCTGTTTCCCCCATCCAAACTGCAAGCTCCCGTGAAACCAGGAGACTCATCTGCTTGTTCAGGGTGGTATTACCAGAGCTTAGACGAGTGTCTGGCACATGGTATCTGGTCATATCTAATGAATGAATGATTGAATGAACAGATGGATGAATCAACAGGCCCAGTCCTGTAGCCAGCCCTGTGCCCAGTGCTGAGGGACAGAAGGGACTGAGACGCAGCAGGGAGCCTTGTCCAGAGGCTGGACTCAGGCACTCCAGGTGGAGGTCTGTAGCCTTTGGGGCAAAAAGATTTCTTTTTTAAAGATTTTATTTATTTATTTCTCCCCCCCAAAGCCCCAGTAGATAGTTGTATGTCATAGCTGCACATCCTTCCAGTTGCTGTATGTGGGACGCAGCCTCAGCATGGCCGGAGAAGCGGTGCGCGCCCAGGATCCGAACCCGGGCCGCCAGCAGCGGAGCGCGCACACTTAACTGCCAATCACAGGGCCGGCCCTCAAAAAGATTTCTTAATTCTGGTCCTGGAGGTTTGGAAGTGACCTCACCTCCTCCTGCATACCCACCTCCCACCCCCCACCCCCCGCCCCCCGCGAATCTCACCCATCAGGAGGAGAACTGGGCTTCTTACAGAGAAGAGAAGGAACTTGCTGCAAGAGAGGCCCCACACGTGACCCTGGGCTCCCCTGCTGAGAGGCCTTCCCTGAAAAGGCTCCCCACTCCTTCCCCAGGACTTCAGGCCCCTCCAGAGCTTCCTGCTTTCCAGCCTGCTCCCTCCCCGCTCGCCTCACCGTGGAGGATGCAGCCACCCTGACGCCCTGCGGTTGCCCATGGCGTGTGCTCACCAGCCTCTGTGCTTCTGTGCACGCTGTGGGGGGACACCCTTCCTTTCAGGACCCGCTTCGGCGCAGGGCCGCTCAGAGCACTTCCCATTGCTGGGCGTAGCGTACATAAAAGTGAAGGAAGGCCTAACCAAGGGATAACAGTTGGAATATATTTTAAACATGTACATTTGACAAATTAATGCTTTTAACACCAATAACCAAATGTAACGTATGTTATTCCAGGATTTCTTTCAAAGGAGTATAAATCCACAGTGCACAGGCGGCGTGGTCAGGAAAGGGGGTGAGTTAGAGTTGTCTGAGGAACATGGTGTTCTTTCTGTCCTGTCACAGTCGGAGCTTAAGGCACCTCGTGAATGTGTCTGGCCAGGGCCCAGCGCTCTCCTGGCTGCCCTCCACCCCATGGACACTGCCTGGACGTCACTTCCCCCGACCCAGGTCGAGGTCATGGTGTCGGTCATGGCGTCAGTCGTGGTCACCCGCCTCCAGCCAGGGGCAGCCATGTCCCACTCACTTCAGGTTTTCAGGGCCTAGTGCAGATCCGTCACTCAAAAAGTATTTAATAAATATATAGTGAATGTATGAATAAAGATGTAAATTTGGAGACATGAAAGTAATAGGTTTACCCTGTGGGAATTGGACAAAGGGAGAAGGATTTCTTCCCCACCCTCAGCAAACAGAGCTCCGGAGAGGGTGCAGCAGACATGCCAAGTGCAGGGCCAGGGCCACTGGCTGCCGTGTCCTTTTTTGTCTTGAGGCCATGGAATGAGGAGCCCGACCACACGGAGAGGATGGGTTGTCTGGGCTCATCCTGGGCGCCAACCACACTCAGAAAGCTCAAAGCCCTGGCTGGCCTGGGGCCTGCCTCACAGTGAGGGCAGGAGGGGCAGGCCTGCACAGGCCACCCAGTGGGGCCCAGGTCACCGAGGGTGTCACTGGTGCAGTCTGCAGGTCGGCACAGTGCTGGAGAAGAATGGATCCTGAAAATCTCACAGCAGATGCCGGGCAATATTGGTTCCCCTGACAGCTGGCAGGGAGGCAGTGTGCATGATGGTTAGGAGCACAGGCTTTGGAGCTTGGCCACTTCTAGCTCGGAGACCTTGGGCAAGTGGCCTCGCACCTCCCTGGTTTGGTTTCCTCATCTACAAAGGTGCCTGCCTGGAAGGTTTCCCATGAGGATCAAGTGAGATCTTTCCTGAAAAGTTCTTAGCACAGTGCTTGGTGCACAGGACGTGCCAAAAACCAAAAGAGATGCAGCAGTGGTCTCTGCGAGGTGAGACGGCAGGGCACATGTGAGAGCACAGCACAGACTGGAAGGGGTTCTGGGTCTCGCGCTGAGCCCTGCCGCCAACTTGCTGGGTGATCTGAACAAGTCACTGCTCTTCTCCGAGCCAGGCTCCTTGTCTTACAGCGGGTTTAACCAGATCTCCTGCAGAGGGCAGAGTGAGGACTGGCCAGGATGAATGGCTCGAGGTGGGCACCCAGGAAGTGGGAGTTATGATCATCATCTTGACGGGTCTTTAATTCCCAAACTGGATGCCTTCAAGGGAGCGTTCTTAAGGGACTCACTCAGAGCATCCTTGGGACTTCTGATTCCCTGCGGGGTGGAAGGAGGATCCAGGGGAGGAGGAAGTCTTTACACAAGGATCAGCATCATAAGGATCAAGAGCCACAGCTCAGCTAATGATTTTTGTTCAAAGCAAGGTGGGCAGGCCGGGGCAGGCGAGCC
Source organism: Ceratotherium simum simum (assembly GCF_057802395.1). Taxonomy (NCBI): domain Eukaryota; kingdom Metazoa; phylum Chordata; class Mammalia; order Perissodactyla; family Rhinocerotidae; genus Ceratotherium; species Ceratotherium simum. Next base: position 14,906,511 of record NC_141928.1, read on the forward strand.
CAGAGAGGGAAAACTGGCAGATTCAGGTTACTGGGCACCCATCAGCTACTTCTCGGCACGCCCTTGGGCCAGCACACCTGCGGTCACCACCGCCATGCAGCTTCCACCCTGTGTGGGGGGCCTCGGGTGGGGACTGGGAACCGGAGGAGACCAAGATGAAACAAGGCGTCTAGCCTCGGGAGAAGGGAAGAGGCTCACTCTTGAGGAGCACCTAGGAGGAGCCTGGCTCTGCGGGAAGAGAGCCATGTCTGTCCTCTCCTCAGTGAGTGAGGAAACTGAGGCTTAGCGGGGTGAACCTATTTGCCCCACTTCATTGCACCAGGGCAGAGGGAAGGGCTCGGTGTGCTGGTGCGAAAGTCACACTCAGCAAGGCTGTGTGGGCATGGGCGTAAATGGGCCTGCTTCCATCCAACTGGGTGAACGTGTGTGAGAACATACCTAAGTGTGAGTGTCAATAGGTGTGTGCTGTGAGTGTGCAGGTGGCAGTGTCTGAGATGCAGGGTGAAGAGGAGAGAGCATGTGCACAGGATGCTCAGCATGAGTGTGACGTGCAGTGTGTGGCTGAGTGAGTGGCAGTGTGTGAGTAGCTGAAGTCTTGAGTGTGTGTGATCAGATGCCGAGGGAGGAGGCACGTCCAACCCACAGTGACAGCCCAGTGCTCATCCCAAATGCCAGGCTGGGCGGGGCCCTGGGTTAGGAGGCTCTGTCGTGAGGGCTGCCCTCTTTTCCTGGGGTCAAGGCCTTCTCTCAGACCACTCCTGTGGGAACCCTGGCTCCAGGCTGGGATGGGAGGTGCATGGCAAACCCGGCGCCTCAGCCTGTGGGTGGGCAGGTGCCGTCCCCAAAGCCCAGCCACACCCTCTGTGCAAATGTAGGGCTGCGTGAGCCGGTAGGGCAGGACCATGGCCCTGAGCGGAGCCAGTGCCGCAGTGAGGGCGGTAACGCCCAGGCATCTCCGTCACAACTCTTGACAAGAAAGAGGCTTTGAACTTGGCAGGCAGTGGTGATGGCCAGAGGCCAAGGCCGTGGCATTGCCTATAGTGACTGAGGGGTTGTTGCCCAGGCAGAGCCTACCACCGGGCAGGAGGGGAGGCCTTGGGGCTGCTCTTGTTTTTCCCTCTAAAGGAGCTTCTTCTGGGCTGGGTGGGTGGAGGGCTTGGGGGCGGGGGGTGGATTAGGCCAGGCTGCTGCACCCCCTGGGAACTAGAGGTGCAGGGCTGAACACCCACAAGCTTTTCAAGGCCTATTCAAATGTAAGAGGCTTGGGAAAAAATGACTGACTCTAACATTTAAAAAGAGAAACCGCAACCCTGAAATTAATAAATGTTATAATTAATGCATTCAGGCTTAATTAATTATTAAATTTAGAAATCACAACAATTTTATTACACTTGAAATCAATTTGTAGGCTTGGTTTCCTCATTTTGCAAGAATTCTCCAGTATGCACATGGCTCTCAAGAAATCACAGCCGATTGTTAAAGACTTGTAGTCCAACAATTTACCGAGCAAAGTTTTAAAAATCCTTTCAAAGTTTTAAAAATCCTTTCAAAGTTTTAACAGCAAAAAAATTACATTTAATGTGGAAATGTGGATCCGTTTTGTGTTAGTATGTTGAAATGATTGGGGTGAGGCCTCCAAGGTCAGACCTGTGGCTGGATTAGGGCTAGGGCTGGGGAGGGTGAGTCTGGGCAGGAATGTGCTAACTGGTACCAGGAAGCACTTTCGTGTGCCAGGCACAATGGCCTGCACTTCGCATGCCAGATCTCCTGCAATCCTCATAAACACCTCCGTCGTATGCACAGCTGGTGTTGTCTAGGGTGGGAGTTCTAGGTGCTCCCGTTGGTGGGTAAAGGGAAAAGTGCTCCCAGTCATGATGACCCTTGGGCATCTCTTAGGAAGGTCCCTGCTGGAGAAGGATATCTCATTAAGTGCCACCAAGTCAGTATTCTGACATTGTTGAAACAGTGACTCCTATCTGTTGAGGTCCAGATGCATAGCTGGCTTGTGTTTATGGGCCACACTGGTAAAAAATACATATCCTTAACTACTAGAATCATCCTGTGTGTGGCAAGGCGCTCACACGACAGGAGGCACGTTCATGTCTCCCACACTCACTGCAGAGCGAGCGTGTGCTGAGGGAATGGAGGAGGCCAAATCACCAACACCCGTTATATTGCTATTCTTCTGGCTTCCCCAACCCCCAATTCTATTTTTCAAGCACTTGTAATTGAATTTGTGTTCACTAAACACATTCATGAGGCCTAGCCACAGTACACAGGCAGCACAGGGAAGCAATGTGCAGAGGCCAAGGTCACTGGGTGGGCCTGACCCCCGCAGGCTTTGCTCTGACCTCTGCTCCCTTCTGCCCCTGCTCTCCAGCTGCGTTTGGATGATGGACCGAAGGGGATAGGCCTGGCAGTTGAGATCTCTGTGCTCCGGTTGGCAGATGCTGAGGCTGAATTAAGGCTGGGGCAGTGGGGACAGCCAGGAGGGATGTTAGGATGTTAAGGATCTGCAGAACTCAGTAACAGACTTTGTTGTTAGTGACTTCTAGTCGATTCTGACTCCTAGAAACCCTGTGTACAGCAAAGCAGAACCCTGCCCGGTCTTTTTGCACCATCCTCTTACCTTCCAGCGCTGTATCAGACAATGCTGTGCTGCTACTCATGGTAACAGACTAGAACTCATTTAATCCTCACCGCAGTCTTGCAAAGTCAATGTTACTAGCCCGTTTCACAGGGAAGGGTCCTGAGGCTCAGAGAGGTGAAGCCGTCTGCCAAGCTCGCTCAGCTAGTGAGTGGGCGCAGGCTCATACCCAAGTCTATCTCTGGAGCTGCAGCCCTCATTGCCCTGAAAAACCTTTCTGCAACTGCCGCTCACCGTCTGAAGGATGGAAACTAAGCTCCCTAACCTGGCAGTCAAGGCTCTCTCCAGCCCTCACTGGGTCTGCCTTGAATGCCCAGCTCAGACACACTCCCACACACCTGTCAAAGCCCCGTGTGTCCATCACTGCCTGAGGCAGACCTCCCTTGCCTCTTCCTCCGTCCCCCAGCACACAAGCCGGTCTCAGGTGCTCTGTCTTGAGTACCTTGTGCCCCTGCATGTCTCTGTGCCTTTGCTCTCTGTGCTTTGTTCCTTCCCTTCCATGCAGCGAAACCCACCTCTCATCCTTTAAGGCCAGCCAAACACCGTCTTTTCCAGGACATCGTCTCGACTACACTCGGGACACACACACGCTCTTCTCTATGCTCCCCTGGCTCACTGCTTCTGGCTCTTGGCACCAGCAAAGCAGGGCCACTCCTAGTGTTTTGGAAAAAGAATCTCATATCTGATTTTTCAAATTAAACATTAACATGAACACCATAGGGAATATAGAATTATGCTGGACTTTCTTCCATATACTCATTTTTATGGTTGATGTTATTTTTATTTCTGAACTATACTTTGAGGGGTGGGCAGTTGACTCCAGTCTTTTGAGCACTGAGGCTCCCTAAGGCCCTAGGCTTCTGTCCAGAGAGCACCCATCCCAGATCCTGGGACAGTTTATGCGTCTGCTCCCCCTGCCCTGTACTGGTTTGGGGGGCAGGCACCGAGTCTGGCCCCCAAGTGAGATCCTGGCATCTGCAGGGGCTCCGTGAAGGCCTGTGTCTGGGAGGAGTCTTAGGCTCTAGGTGGATAAGAAATGATGAAGATGATGAGGAACACATCCAGAACGATGCCATGGGCTGGACAGAGAGACCAGGGACGTTGGGGGCTTTGGTCCAGTCTTGAAAATGGCATCAAAGGTGGGTAGGAGGAGGCTGGAGGGCAGTTTGCCCAGGTGACACTGGCTCGTCCTTTCAGCGCGTGGAGTTAAGGAGGCCCCTGCTTCTCAATGCCACCCCCTGTCTCCCCCCGCCACCCTGGGGTGTAAAATAATCACAACTGTGGTCATGCATTAAGATCCTCAAGGGACAGGCCAGGGCTGGCTGTATCCCCTGCATCATCTCAATAACGCTCAGCACAACCCTGTAAGAAAGCTCCTATTGCTCTCCCCATTTTTCAGATGAGTAAACGAAGTTCAGAGAAGTTAAGAGACCAACTTGAGGTCACACAGCTGGCAAATGGCAGAGCTGGGATCTGACGGCAGATCTGGCTGACTCTAAAGCTGGCCCGTAACCTTCCCGCCTCTCCTGGACCTGAGGTCAAGCAGGGCTCTCAGCCAACTGCCCTGAGTTCCAGAGCTTGGGCTGAGGAAGACAGAGGCTCCTGGCCCCTGGGCTCTGGCCTTGTATTCACTTCTATTAAAGGAGACAAAACAAATTATCACAGCGCTGGCCGGGGTTGACTCCGGCCACGGAAGGGGAAGCTGTGTCCTCTGGATGCTTCCAGGAGGCTGCTGTGGGGGTGGGGGACATATTGTTACCAGAATCCGATGGGCACCATGGCTGGAAGGGGAATTTCCAGGGCCTTTGGAATTGGGGTGGGGAGAGAGGGGGGCCCTGGGCAATTCCCGCAGGTCGGGGAGAGGCAGCGGGCCGGGCCGGCTGTTATTCCGCCCTCTGTAGGCAAAGTCCTGTGGATGGGTTCTGGAGTATTTCTCTGGGGAGAAGGTCATAGCTTTGCCTAGATTCTCAGAGAGGTTCATGACTCAGAAAAGGCCACAGCATATCTCACTGGTTCAGAGCATGGCCTCTGCTGTCAGACATCTGGGTTCAGTCCCGATTCTTCCCTTTACTAGCTGCATCTGTCAGTAAACAACTTACTCTCTGAGCCTCAGTTTCCCCATCTGCCAAATAGAGATAATCGTACATTCCTCCAAGGATCGGGATGTGGTAAGTCGCTGGCACAGTGGCGGCATTCAATACTCATAATTTCCCTTCCTACTCCTTTTGCTTGAAGCAGATGCCCAAGCTGCCGGCGGGGTTGTGTGAGCCGTGTGGGCATTTTATTTGGCAGTTACAAGTGTGATATTATCTCTCCACAAAGCCTTCATTATGGCGCTGCTAACAATACCACAGATAAGGCAGGGATGCCCCGGCGTGCCAGCCTCCAGGTGATTATAACATTTGGGTAAATTGCCTTTTGTCTCGCAGAGAGATGACGGCGGGAGGAGGCTGTGCAGGAGACTCGCCCAGCCATTTTGCAGAAACCACAAGGGAAGCATCGTGGAGAGGCAGCCTGGGTTTGCGGAAGGAGCCCTGGCGGGCAGTGGGAAAGCGGACTCCAGCCCCAGCTCTACCACAGACAGGGTGCGGTCGGGTGGGCGATTTGCCTCTGCTGGGACTCAGGTTTATCACCTGTCGGGCAAAGGCAGTGGCTTCACGATTAGAGGAGTCTTGGTTTGTTGGTGACTTTGAAAGATTTTTTCTTATTCTTTGTCTAGTTCTTGAGCAAAAAAAGTGGGGAAAGAACCACCACTGCAAACGTACACTCCTTGGGTGTGTACTTTTTATATCTCTGGGCTACAAGGAAGGCCCTCGTTTCCTTCTTTCTCTCCCTAGTAAACTCCAGCTTCTCGCTGGATCCACCTTTGAGTCGCTAGACCTTGGGTTCAAATTCCAGCTCTGTCACTTATTACCTGTGTAAGTTTGGGCAAAGCATTGTAGCTCGCCTCAGTTTCACCATCTGTAAAGTGGGGATAATAAAGACAACTATTTCACAGGGTTACTGTGAGGATGAGATGAAATAAAATAAAATATGTGAAGTTCTTAAACCAGTGCCTAGAACATAATAAGCATTCGGTAAATGCTGATTATTATTATTATCCTGCTTTTTCACCTGAAATAAAATATGGGCATGTTTGTATATCAATGGATCCATGCCTTCACTGCCATTTCAATGGCTGCATGGTATTTTCTTGTAAGAATATACCATACATTATTCAATCAGTCCCCTCTTGTTGGACATTTGGGATGTTTCCAGTTTTCTACTGTTTAATAATGCCAGAGAAACTTTAGAAGACCAAGTGGGTTTTCATTTATAGGTGTTCACTACACAGCTTTTTTAAAGCAATGATGTCTGGGAGCTCCACGCCTGTGCCTCTGGGGATAGATGATCTTGGAGGTGGCCTGGCAAAGTGGAAAGAGGAAAATTTCTGGAGGCAGACGAGCCCAAGTGTGAATCCCAGTTCCTGCCAAATTTCCTGGGGAAATTCTTTAACCTCACTGAGCCTCGGTTTCCTCATTTGTCAAACAGGGATCATGCGAATACTCCCTTCCCCCTTAGTTGAGTGTCTGGTGCATGGTCAATGCTCTATCAGTGTCAGCTCTCACCACATCATCATCTTCACCCTCTCCATCCTCATTCTGGTGAAGCCACCTCCCAAAGACTCCGAACAACACAGGCCAGGTCCCCCTTTGGAACCCCAAGGCACACCCCTTCTTCCCATTGTCCGTTGAACTGAGCATACATTCAAATGAGGCTTGTGATCTTGATTTTAAATTCTGTCTGGAACGCACAGGTTCAAACGCAAAGGGGCCCTCTCTGCAAATAATCACTGCTATGTGATATTTTTAAGAAGCCAAAGCCATTGTTTCTGATTGAAGGAAAGTTGGTGCTATTTTGAAGAGCAGCACGATTAAGCGGTGGCGTTATCTCTTTAACCACTGGGAATTATACGCTGTTTGAAAGATGTGTGCGCTCGAGGACATTTGCCAGATGTGCTTGATTCGACATTTCAGACAACAAAGGGGATAATGTTGGCGGGAATCTTGACGGCATTTCTGATGATCAGGATATTCTTTGAGGATGGTACTGAGACCTTTCGGGGAAGAATTTCAGCTTTTACATCAACTAATTTGGGATGCTCACTCTCTGTCTTCCACAAAGCAAATTTAGTTCATTGTTAGTTGTATATGTTAAAATGGTTATGAGGGTTTTTTCCTTTGAATATTAATAATGTGCCTTTCATCTGAGACGGTCGCATGGGGTGTCATTAATTGTGGGGAGGGAGTAAGGATTAGTAGTGCAGTTATTTTGCAAATGATTCCTACTAGTAACGTTGAGGCAAGCGACGGCTACATGAAGAGACACACGTACAAACTGCTAACACGGCTCTGGCTTATCTTCCCAGAGAGGAATGAAAGGACATGTAGGAGGGGGAAGGGTGAGCATTAATCTCCCAATTTCCCACCATATTAAAGGTAATTATCCCAGTATCTTCAAATGCTTCCTTATTGGCCCACAGTGTGTAAAGGACCCCTTAGCAAATAAGGTAGCAGCTCATTTGGGGGACTGTGGGGTTTTGTCTTAAAACTCTAAAATGGACCTTTTCATTCCTTTAGGAACATCATCCAGCTCCTGCTGGGTGCCAGGAACTGTGCTTGGCAGAGGAACGGCTGTGAATGAGACATGGCCCTGTCTAGAAGGGAAGATAGCTGACACAAAGCTGGCAAGAAGAATGAACAGAACAGAGTTTGGGCAGAGTTGGGTTCAACTCTGACTCTGTCACCAGCTGTGTGACCAGGAGCAAGTTATTAACCTATCTGAGACCAGGTGTCCTCATTGCAAACTGTGGCTCCTGAAAATTACCCCCTTGGGATGGTAGGAAAGGGCAGAGGAGATGAGCAGGTAAGGTGCTTAGCAAGGGCCTGGCAAAGGTCCTCCATGATGCTCATTCCTTTTCCAGCTTCATTTCCCTGAGCTGTGGATGTACAGGTAAAGCCACATGCCATTCCCCCCGGGGTTACAGGTGAAGACTTCATGGCCTTCTGCTATGTGCTTAGCATGGAGAGATGAGGAGGACTGTGACAGCTGGAGAAAAGGGGAAGGGCATTCTGGGCTGGGGGAATACATGAGGTGACAATAGAGATGTGTTTATCAATGGACGGCAGCTAGTCTCGTTGGGCTGGAACATGGGGCGGAAGAGACAGGAGGGTGGAAGGTGGAATGGGACTCTGAACACTCTACTCAAGAGCCTGCAGACCCCAAAGTTTCAGCAGCATTTCATTTCCCAAGCAAAACCCCTGAGGAGGCAGAAAGACCTAGCGTATCCAATCAGATGTCTCCCCAGAGCCTTCTTTGCTCTCGAGCACCTAAAGAAATCACAGCAAATCCCAAGGCCTACCTCTCTTCTCTCTCCTCCAGCCTGAGTCAGTGATCATCGTGATGACATAACAGCCACAGCTGCCAATCACTGGACGTGTGCCTTGTGCTGGGTCCTGCGCTACCTGCTTTGCATACTTAAGCTCATTTTCCCTGACCACAGTTCCTCCAGATTGAGTACTACTATAATGCCCATTTTACAGATGATGAAACTGAGGCTCCAGGAGGAGATGAGAAGTAAGCTACCCATGGTCACACAGCTGGCCAGTGGTGCATCCAGGACCAGAGGATAGCCAGAGGTGTGGATTCCAGACCCTGGGCTTTTAACCACCATGCCACGCTGCCTCTCTGACCTCTTCCAGCTCTCAAGCCTCCTGTGGGAGGGAGGTCCTAACTCAGTCTCTGTTTTGTTTTGTGTTTGCTGTATTGATTGGAATAGTGCCTGCATTGAGTTGCTATCTTTTATGGTTTTATGGTCCCCAAAGAGGCAGCAGCCAGGAAGTGGAAAGACCACTGGACTTGTAATAAGATAGGAGTGGGTTTAACTTCCAGCTTCACCATCACCAGTCTGTCACTATCACCACCACTCTTCCCAGCTCACTGGATGCATGGGAAGTTCACATGAGGTGCAGGGCTCATGAGCTCAAAGGCTTTAAGGTGGGTACCAGAAATGACTAATGCCACCGGGGATCAGACAGCAGGGAGTGGTGGGGACCTGGGCAGTGCAAGCCCCACGTAGCTGCCCAAACCCAAGCAATTTCAAGCATTGTGCTGGCCAAACAAAAACTCTGGCCCGAGAGCCACTGGTTTGAAACCTCTGATGCTTAAGCTTTTAATTTTGAATTACAGCTGAATTTTGTATAATATGTTGAAGAATGTAAGGAACTTGTAGGCAGGTCCTCTGCCCGCCTGTCTGCTTCTCTTTCACAAACATTTAATCAGCTCTAACTCGTGAGACCTGCATGAGGTGCAGGGGACCCAGTGATGAATCAGACATAGTCACGTGGTCCCCACCCTCAGGAAGCTACCAGTCTATTGGGGGTGATAGGCAAATAAAGATAGTTCTGCTGTCGTGGGCTAAGTGATGTTAGGGAGGGTTGTGGGGGCACAGAGAAGAGACGTCTAACTCAGACAGAGCAGTGGAGGGAGGGAGGGTGGGAGGGAGAGGTTGGTCAGGGAGGGCTGTCTGGAACAATGGTTCACCAATGGCTGGTCCAGACCTTTAAGAAGGTTGTGAAATCAATTTAGTGCATAGCAACCAGCATTTTAAAAAACTGAATAGGAAATATCCTAGCACACCGCATGTACAAAGAACCAATACATGCATGTGTGTGTGTTAGTGTGTGTACTGGGTCATGCTGTAAATCATTCCTGACTGCAAGCCAGGGTCCAAAGGTTTGAGAGCCACAGTTCTAGAGAATTCTTGCCTGCCTTGATCCCCAAAGCCTGGCACACAGTAGGCACTCAAAGACTTTTTTTTGGTGAAGGAGATCGGCTCTGAGCTAATGTCTGTTGCCAATCCTCCTATTTTGCTTGAGGAAGATTGTCCCTGAGCTAACATTGGTGCCCATCTTCCTCTATTTTGTATGTGGGATGCTGCCACAGCATGGCTTGATGAGTGGCGTCTAGGTCCGCACCCGGGATCTGAACCTGCGAACCCCAGGCTGCCAAAGCGGAGCACATGAAATTAACCACTATGCCATCAGGCTGGCTCCCCATTCAAAGACTTGCCAATGAGCGGAAGGATGGATTTCAGTTCTCACCACAATCCAGCAAGCAGGTACCATCCTCCCCAGGTAAGAGAGGCCTTCTCAAAAACCCAAGTCTAGCAAACCCGGATTTGTCAAGTATGTTTGGAGTTCAGCAATTTGCCGCTTAGTGGTCCAGGGCTTTCCAGTCAGGCCTAAAGCAGGCTTCTCTGCCTGGGGAAAAGAAGCCAGCACAAGATGGGGAGGAGCCAAGGCAGTTCAGAAAGGCTCCAAGGTGAACCAACGGCGACCCTTCTGCTGGTGCCCCAGCCTGTGACCCCCTATAAAATAAGCGTCCCAGGCTCTGACCCACCCAGGTGGCATGTGCTTCATAATAGCAGTGGCTCAGGCCGCTGTGTTTACTCTGGGATGGCCTCAGTCACCCACCTCAGGCCCACACGGCCAGCAGTCCCACCAACAGGAAGCACTGTTTATAGGGGCAGACCGGAATGCAGGGGAGAGAGGGCCCCCAGGGAAAACAGAAGATGGACAGAAGTCCGCATCAGTCCCAGGCAGGGTGAGGTGAGTCAAGGGTAATGACTAGGTGGCCACTGACAGAGACCCCCTCTTAGTGGTTTTCAGGACACTCCGATCTTGATCTGTCCTGTAATATCTGGACCAAAATACCCCTTGGCTACCTTTCTCCTCCATCATAGACTCTTAAGGTTGAAAGGACCCTAGAAATTATCCAGCCCAACTCCCTCATTTGACAGATGAAGAGAAAGGGGCCCAGAGAGGGAAGGCCCCAGCCCAGGGTCAGCCAGCAGGCAGCCTGAGAGCCGGGGCCAGAACTCAGAACCCAGGTCTCTGTCCCACCTCCCTGGGGCCTGTGGTCCTTCACATGCCCCTCTCTGGCCATGCTTCCAGGAGGATCCCCTATCTAATCTCACCCCCTTTGGCCCCTTTTCTATATGTTACCAGAGAAATCTGTCTAAAGGACACATCAGTTACCACCCTGCCTGCCCGAAATCTTCCCTTGCTCCCGCACTGCCCTCAGGGGAAAAGACACCCATGGTCTTTCCTATGCCCTCACCCTTGCCACCTCTCGGGCTTCCTCTCTCGCCCTTCTTCCCCAGACGTATTGTTATCTCATGCTCCTCACCTATTTGTAGCCTCCTGGATGTGCAGTGTTCTCCTCCATCTCTAATCCTTTGCACATGCTGTTCCCTCTGCCTTTAACACTCTTCCCAACCCTGCTGCTCTTGTCTGCTCTTATTTAGGTTTCACATTAGATCTTGCTTTTTCCAGGAAACCTCCCTGGCCTGCTGATCTCCAAGGTTAGGTATCCCTACTAGGTTCTCTTGCAGCAACTCCACGTTGTTATGATGCATTTTACTGGCAGTAAACTGTCAGTTTCTCCTGCTCCCCGAGAGAAGATTCTATGACACTGCTATCACCTTTATGCCTATCACAAAGCCAGACCCATAGCAAATAGTCAATAAATATTTGTTGACCAATCATCAGTGTCTGTCCTTCTCCAAACTTCCTAAGAATGGCCTTTCCTTCCCACAATGCATTTTTTAAAGACTTTATTTTTTTAGAGCAGTTTTAGGTTCACAACAAAATTGAGAGGAAGGTACAGAGATTTCCCATATACCCCTTGCCTCCCACGTGCATAGCCTCCCCCATTATCAACATCCCCCACCAGAGTGGAACATGAGTTACAATCAATGAACCCACATTGACACATCACAATCACCCAAAGTCCAGTTTACATCAGGGTTCACTCTTGGTGGTGTACATTCTATGAGTTTGGACAAAGGTATAATGACATATATCCACCATTACAGTATCATACAGAGTAATTTTACTGCCCTAAAATTCCTCTGTGCTCCATCTATTCATCCCCAGGACACATTTTAAAGTTTATCATCAAGCATGGCTTTTGCCCCCAGGATTCTGGGAACCACAATTTCTGATTCCCCAGTCACACCGTGCTTTTTCATGTCTCTGTATCTTTGCACATGCTGTCCCCTCTGCCTGGAATGCCCTTCCCCAACATTGCTGTTTATGAAACTCCTCTTCATTCTTTAAGACCCATCAGTTCTCGGAGTCTTTTCCTGACTGACACCCTCCAACCCAGCTTATTTAACTGATTTCCTGATATTCAATTCTTTCTGTTTTACTGACTGGACTCTGACCGATACAAGTGGAGACAAGACAGACAGAGTCTCTGTCCACCTGAATCTTACAGTCTAGTGGGAGAGATGGCCAGTTCCCCCTCCTCATCCCCCCGCATCCTCCAGGGCCCCTCTGCACTGGGGCCTCCATCACATTATATTGTGATGGTATGTTTCTGTATCTGTTTCTACCACTAGACTGTGAATCTCCAGGGTACCAGGATGTCATCTCAGTGAGGCAAGACTGGGATACAATTCAAACCTAAAAAGCTGACAATGAATCAGCTGCACTTACCACAATTGAAGAAAGATTATACTAATACAGAATTCCCCAAAATACACTCCATGGAACCGTAGTTCCATAAAAATGCTCCCTGCTGCCCCATCTTGCAACTAATTTTATGGTCAAACAAGTTTGGGAGATGATACAAATGTATCTCCCTGGCAGAGATCCACAGTACACACTCATTCCTTAATTTATTTCTTTCATATGTACTCAATAGGCACCTACTATGGGCCTGGGCCTATGCTTGGTACTGGGACTATAGCAGTGCACCAATTTTTAAACAAAATGTTTGCTTCCTTTCCTATAACTTTGAACTTTTCTAGTTCAAAGGTCTTAGTTCTCAAGGATAAATGGTCCCACCAGGTGATACAATGATGGTTCAATTGACCTGGAAGTTGAAACAGCCACCTGGCCATTTTGGCTCCTTGTGCCACTGAAACAACAGGCAAAGAAGGGAAATACTGTATTGGCTGGAGTGACTGATCCCGATGGCGGGGGAGGGAAACTGGGTTGCTGCTGTACAGTGGGGGAAAGGGGACGCTGTCTGGAACCCGGGGGGTTCTCTAGGGCACCTCTTAGTACTTCCACTGCCAATAGTACAAGTCAATGAAGAACCAAACCAAACAACAAACAAAAAAGGCATGACCGGTAAGGATTCAGACCCTTCAAGAACGAAGGTTTGGGTCGCCCTACCAGGAAAAAACCAGACTAATTGAAGTGCAGGCTGAAAGCAAAGGGCACATGGAATGGATGATGGAAGAAGGAATTTAGAAATATTAACTACAGCCTCAAGACCACTTACAGAAAGGACTGTAGCAGTGATGCAGCTTTTCTTCCTTGCTTGTATGTGTATGTATAGCTGCATCTATATCATCTATCTATCTACACATTTGTTTTTATTAAATAATTTCTTTTCTTTTATGTCCTCTTTTCCCCTTATTATTTTATAGAAGGATTATTGGCAGTGGCTCATAGGTTACAGATTATTTAGGCAGGACTGTCAAGGACTAAATTCTCTCAAAGATGGATACAATGTCCATTGGGGCTTTATATCTCCCCTCTTGGAGGAGAAGGTGAGAGTATCTTTGTATTTGTATGCAGGATAGTTGCAACTTGTTATACAAAAAGGCATAACTATGTTATCTTTGTAGTATAGAAGAGTGTAGCATAGAAGATACTGAGCAACGAAAGGGGTGCCAGTTATGAAGCTACTGTCTCTCAGCCCCACACCTACCTTTCTGTACTCTCCTTGTGATGTTGGGACTGGGACTATGTGAATGACATTTCTACTTTGCCAGCTGGCCCCCAGGTAGGCGCTGCAAGGCAGACGGAGGGAGAAGGAACACAGACTTTTCTGTTTTGCTTGCTGCTCATGTCAGTGTCAGTGTTGCCCCAGCAATGGTGTTTCACTTCCAGTTTCCAGTTTTTTCCACACTCCTAGAATCAGATTCATCTATCTTTCTCCAGAGGCCCTGCTGGGCAGTGTGCCACACCCCCCCAACCCCTCCCAACCCCTGACCCCGCAAGAGTTCGCAGCTCCTGGGGGGTCCTTCTATCGACCTTCTAGGTTCTAATCACCCAGTCTCTTGCTTTCCCCTCCAGTTCTTGAGGTGGTAGCTGCTTCCTGCAGTTACTTTCTCTGTTCCTCAATGTCCGCCTTTTGCTTTTTCAGTTCTCCAATACCTATTTAACTGATTTCCTGGTAGTCAATCCTTTCTGTTTTTCTGACTGGACTCTGATACAAGTAGAGACAAGACAGACAGAGTCCCCGCCCACCTGGATCTTACAGACTAGTGGGAGAGGCGTTAAGCAATTAATTACACAAATGACTACTTAATTACAGTTGAAACAGTGCTTGGAAGGAAAAGAACGAGGTATATTAGCATATTAAAGGCCCTGAGAAGTCCTTCAGTAAATAAAACTGTTTAGCATTGTTTAATTCAGTTATCTCCTTAAGCTTATTTGATCAAGAAACTTCCTGGTGAGCCTATTAACATCCAGCAGGATTAGTGTTCTACACAGCACACTCTGTTGATGGATAGTGGGAAGTCAGTAAAGGAAAACCGCCAGGGGACTTGGAGTGGAGCATGTGCCCTGTTCCTCCGGGGCACCAGTGGGTTAGGGGTACCTCAGCTCCAGGATTCCACCACAAAGTCAGCTGACCTTCCCTTCGCTCTTATTCCAGCACCACAGGCAACTTTCTGATCAGCATTGACTTACTGAGTCAATTTCCCTATGGGGACAGGACACTCGCATCAATCAGCCCAGGCCTTCTGGTCTACCTGGCAGTTCTTTCTTATTATAGAGCAGGGTTTCTTGACCTGGATTTTTAGATGGACCATCAACCCCTTAAGACTATGCAAAACGTGTGTGTGTGTGTGTGTGCGCGCGCGCGCGCACGCCTGCGCATATATAGGCATTTTTCTAGGAAGAGAGTCCATAGTTCTTGTTATTCCTAGCAGGATTGTGACTCTAGAAAAGACAAAAGTTAGGAATCATTGAATTAAAGGAAAATCTTCTTGTTCTTATTTGTACATTGGCCTCCTGCAAGTTTGGTCACTGTAAGTCAGTCCTTCTCAGTCTGATCAGCTTGCATTCACTCACCAAACTGAGGTTCTAGATCCTCCAAGGTACTCCTCTGGTGAGGGGCCAGCCGGCCTTCTTGGACTGCATGGTATCACTCACCTCTAGTTGGCTGGAAAATCTCTCCCCATACCTTATGGTCACTTCCCAATTATTCTTCAGGTCTCAGCTTAGCTGTCACTCCCTTCTTGAAACCTTTCCTGAATTGCCAATTCTGGATCAAGTGCCCCTTCTTTGTGCTCCCACAGCATCACTCCCACCTCTCTGGGATCCCCACCTCTCCCCCACCCCCAACTAGGGCCATGTTTTTCCCTTTCACCGTGCTTATTCCATAATGTAATCAACTGTTTATAAAGTACTTGTCTTCTACCTGTCAAACTAGAAGCTATCTTGGTCAGGGTTTGTGTTTACCTTTGCCCTGCTTTGGAGCCCACACCAAGCATAGTGTCTGGCATACAGTAGGTGTTCATTAAATACTAGTTGAAGGGAAGCATGAAAAAATAAGTACTTTAATCCTTTCAGTGCTACATTTATGTGCTGTCATAGTTAGACCACTAATGTCCTTTACTTTACTGTGTGACGATGTGTAGACATGTCAGCCATGAGAATTCCAAATGGTGAAACACTTAGATAACCAACTTTTGTCCTTTATCAGCAAAAGCGTCTTTCTCACCAAATGCATGCGTGTATGTGAGACATATGCACAACCCTATGTGTGGATGAGAGAAGAGGAAACCTGTGCTGCAGGGTGTCAGAATAACCATACCTGCATTTCTCAGGAAGCGATTCTGATAGTCCTTGACTATCCTCGTCACTGGGTTATAGAAGCCGTCCCCACAATCATAACAGCCTTTAGGGATTTTTCTAGGTGGGTCCATATTGGTGAGTTGAGAGATACCTTGAAAGGATATAATGGATAATTAACTCACCACCGAGGCCAAATCCAAACCCAGTGCCCCCTTAAAATCCACTTTTGGCTGGTTGCTCATCTGAGTATCTGGCTCCACTGCTCCCTGTTGAGGGCACGGAGCAGGAGCAGCCCGAGCAGTGCCCCAAAGGAGCTTCCTGAAAACAGCTCTGTGAGCAGGGTCTTGGGAACTAGACCCCTGTCTTCTCCCTTGACCCCATCCTCCATTTCTAGGGACACCATGACAAGGGCACCGGTTCTGGAGACAAAGAAACCCTGAGGACACATCAGAGTTGATGTGTGGATAGAAAGGCATGTCTAGGACAAGGATGGCACTCAAGGTGCGGGCAGAGGCCAGAGACATGAGCCATCGTGCCTCACTCAGGAAACCTTGTGGAGCAAGGCACATATGAGGAGAACAGTAGGAAAAAAATGGGTCAAGTGGGCAAGGATCAGGGAATGGAGAACCTTGACTCTCACCAAAATTATGAGAACAGCAGCCTGAGTGCTTATAACGTGCCAGGCATGGTGTTCAGTGCTTGACTCCTACTATTTCACTTAATCCTCACAGCAGCCCTGTGGCCCCGTTTTACAGATATGTAGACTGAGGCTCAGAGAGGTCAAGTAACTTGCCCAAGGTTATGTAGCTAGGAAGCAGCTAGATACCCAGCTCTGTAACCTATATGTTAAACTGCTGACATCCGGGGAGGAGTGGGCCTAGGCACCACTCCAGGACTGGGGACACTGGAACCACCAGGAAAGAAAGAGGAGCTGGTGTGCCATTTAGCCTATGCCATCCTGTGCGTTGTACATGTTGGAATGCTGAGGCCTGAATAAAGGGTACAAGGTTGGAATAAATAACTTCTCAGGTTCCTTCTAAGCTGTGGTTCCTATAATTCCCTGTCCTCTGGACTGAGGGCTGGATGCTTACAGCTCAGAGTCCTCTACACAGTAGATGCCCTTATGGTGGTTAACAATAACAACTAGGTATACTATTGGCTCACAATTTCTGAGTGCTTACTCCACACCAGGCGCTTTACAGTCCTTCTCTCCCTGAAGCCTCATGCCAATGCCCATCTCACAGACGCTCAGAGAAGAAAAGGGGCAGCCTTGACCCTCACCCTGCCCTAACAATGCCTGCCTCCGGAGGCTGAGAGGTGGCTGCTGGTCTGCAAAGTGCCGAGTCACTTGGGCAGGAAGTGGACACTTAGGATAAAGCTGCTCTGCTGGGAGTCGCTGGAGGAGAAGGGAAGGCTGCCCGGAAGGTCGCCGCACTGCCTTCCAGACTGGCAGAGCCCCAGCTGTGGCAAAACCAGCCGCTCCGTGAGAGCTGAGGCCTGAGGCCAGAGCTCTTTGCCTACAGGCCTCAGTTGGGGTGAAGAGCCCGTGACAAAGTCTGGGCCCCGTCATAGCTAACCCAAGAGGAGCCATTTACAAGCCATTTACAAGTGGCATCTAGACTGGTAGCTCTCTCAAGGCAAAGAATGCGTCCTCTCAGCTCTCAGTCCTCCAGGGCCCAGCCAGTGTCTGACACAGAGTAGGTGCTCAGGAAATGTTCGTTAATGTCGTTACCTTAACTCCCCTAAGTGCACCCTGTCCCCTCCAGCTGTGATGTCAATATTATCGTCCCTGCTTATTGAGCACCTACTATGTGGCAGGCAACGTGCTGGGCACTGGGGACACAGCAGTGAGTGAGACGGAGCCCCTGCCCTCATAGAGTTCACAGTTGGCTCGGGAAGAGAGATACTGAGCACTCATGACAGAGCCCTGGAGGAGAACCGTGGCTGCTCTCTGATAGGCCACAGGGAGACCTTGCCTCATCTGGAAATTCAGGGATGGGGTCCCAGAACAAGGGACATTAACCTGAGACCTGAAGGATGGGAAGGAGTTATTTGGGTGAAGTGAGAGGGTTAGAGCATTCCTCCAGGCAGAGGGAATGGCAGGAAAGAGCAGGTCTCTTCAAGGAACAGAGAGAAAGCAAGCGTGGCAAGAGAGGAGAAAGAAAAATCCAAGTAGAGCTAGTATGAGGTTGGGGATATCAGCATGAACCAGAGAATGCAAGTCGCTTTAAGAATTTGGAACCTTATCCTCAGGGTCATGAGAAGGCACTGAAGAGTGTGTGTGTGTGTGTGTGTGTGTATGTGTGTGTGTGTATGTGTGTGTGTCAGGGGGTGGCAATCAGATTCACGTTTTTCAAAGCTGAAACTGACTGCAGAGTGGAGAACAGGCCAGGAGCTCAAGTGTGGACCTCAGGAGACCAGATAGTCGAGGGAAGAGGATAGAGGTCTGGAATAGGGCAGTGGCAGAGAGGATGAAGGAAACTCAGCTTCGCACATGGAGGTTCTCAGTAGGTAACTGTCTAATGAACAAATGAATGAATATATTTAAGAGGCAGAACCAAGGGGCGGCCCTGTGGCTTAGCGGTTAAGTGCGTGCGCTCCGCTACTGGCGGCCTGGGTTCAGATCCCGGGCGCGCACCCACGCACTGCTTCTCCGGCCATGCTGCAGCCGTGTCCCACATACAGCAACTAGAAGGATGCGCAACTACGATATACAACTATCTACTGGGGCTTTGGGGAAAAAAGGGAGGAGGATTGGCAATAGATGTTAGCTCAGAGCCGGTCTTCCTCAGCAAAAAGAGGAGGATTAGCATGGATGTTAGCTCAGGGCTGATCTTCCTCACAAAAAAAATGAAATAAAATATCTTTAAAAAAAAAAAAAGAGGCAGAACCAATAGGACCAGTGTTGGATTGCACACGGAGGAAGGAGATGGCAGAATTAGGCTTACCTAGGTGGACGGGAGTGATGGTCTCTGAGGGAGGGATCACTGAGCAGGGTAGGACTGGGGAGAGGTAATGAATTCAGTGCAGACCAGTTGAGGGATGACCAAAAATAGGTGTTGGGGAAGCTGGAGGCAGGGATTTTGATTTCAGTTTGGAAGCTGATGGTAAATGAAGGATTAGAAGTGAATCAACTTGTTTAGGGAAAGGGTACAGAATGATAACAGAAGAAGGCCTCAGGCCGGAGAGCCCTGGAGAACTCCAAAATTAATGCTTAGGGGAAGAAGAGCTGGGAAAAGAGCCAAAGGGAAAGGAGAAGGCTCACCTCATCAACTAACTGACCCAAGGTCCCAAAGCCAGGGTGTGAGCTCAGGTCTGCTGACTCCAACCCTGGGTGCTTTCTGGAGGCTTCTGCCCTCACGGAGGTTGACTTGCCCAGGCTCTTCCCACTATTGAGAGGGAATGCCAGGACTCAAACCCAGACCTTCCGGCTCCACGCTGTTAGCTACACCACATTATCTCATGAGCTACGGTTTATTTTGACAGTTTGCAAAGTCATTTTCCCATCCACCATTTTGGATATATTGTCTCAGCTGGGCCAAACACTATGCCCTTGAGGTTCAGCTGACCTCACATGAGTCTCAGAAACACAGATAAGCCCCTTAAGCTGTCCCTCCCTGAATCCAGACTCTGAATCCAGACTCTAGGCCCAGATGTGACCCTCTGTGACGGAACATGACTTTTGCAGGGAGATAGCGTGACACAGGGGATCTCAGAGAGGAAGACTTGGGCTCCAACGTAAGCTCTGCCACTGGGAAATGCATTGGGATTCTGTGGCCTCAGTTCCTCCTCTATGCCATGGGGCTAGGAAGACAGACACAGCAGGGTCATCTGGAGATTCTATGAGATCAGAGATTACAGAGCCTCACCAGCACCTCATACACAGGGCACATGCTCCTTCAGAGCTGCTCAATTTCAGCATTACTGTTGGTACTACGAGAAACAACAGCTGAGACGTACCATGTACCTACTGTGTGTGCAAGACACTGTTGTAAACACTTTACATGTATTCTCTTATTTACTACAGACTTGTGAGGTAGATGATGCTATTGTCCCATTTTGCAGGACAGTAACTGAGGCATAGAGAGGTGAATGCCCTGCCCATGGTCCCTGGCTACTACCGTCCCCGGCTGAGGTTTGAGGACTGGCCTCTCTGGCTCCAGAACCTGGCTCTTTTGCATTCTGCAGCCTTTGCTCAATTCCTGCTCTCTTCTGGGTTACTTCAATAGGCCACGGCCCACTTATTGAAAACTGTCTTTTGTTTCCCTCTCAGTTTGGGTGTGAGGGAGAGGCAGGGGGCCGGGTACCTGCAGGCTTCAAACCGTAGCAGATCTCCGTGTAAAACCTCCGATCGTAGCCGTCGCAGTAATGCCAGTTCTCCCCGTCATACTGCAGCCCATCCGCGAAGGTGTACCTGCCCTGGAAGACAAGGGGCACACACGCAGGTCTGCGGAAGCCCTTCTTTTGCCAAGAAGGACAGATGTCAGGGGAAGAGGTGGCTTTCTCATTGCCGCAGAAAAGGAGCGCCAACTATTACAATTATTATGGCTATGATGATTAGAAGGAATGGATAAAAAGTGCTGAGCTCCGGGCTTGGCACTCAAAATACGGCAATTCATGTGTGTGACCTTGGGCAGATGACCTACCCTCTCTGGCCGTGGTTTCCTCATTTGTGAAATTGGATGATAATAATGCTATCTATTTCATAGGGTTGATTCAATGAGATTCAATGAGATAGTAGATGTAAAGTATTTAGTATAGTGCCTGGCATATTAGTTAGTAGTCAATAAATGTTATTATTATTCTTTTATTATTATCATAGCTAAAAAGTTTCAGAGCCATCAGTCACAGCCCTTTGTCCAAACACCTACATTCTGCTTTTGCTGCCTTAGTGCTAAGGGAAGCCCCAGGATGTGGACATCACATTGGCCTGGGCATCAGGAAACATGAGTGGAAATTCCAATACTATTAATTCACTGTGTGACCTTGGATAAGTCACATCCCCTTCCTGGGGCTTAGATTTTCCAAGCTGTAAAACAAGGAATGTTTCTTAACTTTTTTTAGGTCATGATCCAGCCTGTATACACCCTGGGTGAAACTGATGAGAGCTATAGGTCTTTCCTCAGAGATAAATATAGTCCCATCTACACAGAAACTTTTGTGTATAAATGAGGAGTTTTCGCTGGCTCCCTGAATTGTTTCCATGGCCCACAAATCCCAGGTTAAGAACCCTTGAATAGGGCCGGCCCTGTGGCTTGGTGGTTAAGTGCGCGCGCTGCGATGCTTGTGGCCCGGGTTCGGATCGCGGGTGCGCATAGAGGCACCACTTCTCCGTTCATCCTGAGGCCGAGTCCCACGTGCAGCAACTAGAAGGATGTGCAGCTACGACATACAACTATCCACTGGGGCTTTGGGGGGAAAAAATAAAAAATAAATAAATAAAAATCTTTAAAAAAAAAAAAAAAAAAAGAACCCTTGAATAGCAGCAGTGGTGGTGGCAGTAATAGTAAGAGCTAACACTTATTGAGTGCCTACTGGATGCCAGGTACTGAGTAAAGCACTGACATGTATTGTTTCATTTACTCTCACAACCATCCTAGGAAGTGCATCGTACTACGGTGGCAGGCTGAATAATGGTCCCCCAAGATGTCCACGTCTAATTGCTGGAACCTCTGAATAAGTTAAACGTACATGGCAAAAGGGACTTTGAAGATGTGATTAAATTAAGGATCTTGAAATGGGGAGATTACCCTGGATTATCTGGGTGGGCCCAACATAATCATGAGGGTCCTTATAAGAGGAAAACAGGAGGATCACAGCTGCAGAAGTGATAGAAGGGTCACAGTGATGGAAGACAAAGTGATGACAGAAGCAGAGGGAGAGAAGGAGATGCGATGATGGAAGCGGAGGTCAGAGTGATGCGTGGCCACGAGCCAAGAATGTAGGCAGCTTCTAGAAGCTGGAGAAGGCAAGGAAATGGATCCTCCCATAGAGCCTCTGAGAGGAACGCAGCACTGCTGACCTATTTTAGACTTCCGACTTCCAGAACTGTAAGATAATAAGTTTCTGTTGTTTTAAGGCTCTGAGTTTATAGTCATTTGTTATAGCAGCAATATGAAGCTAATACAACTATCGTCCCCAGTTTATAGACAAGAAACTTCAATCTCAGAAAGGGGAAGTCACAGGCCCAAGGTCACACAGTTAGTGGCATAATAGGATTCAAATGCATCATGGCCTCTCTAGAGGAAGAGAAGGGAGAGAGATCCAGAGTCCTGGGAGATCAAGAGGAGGGAGAAGAGGGCACCAGACAGGGAGGGCAGGGGCTCAGCAGGGCTCTTCCTGTCCCAGGCTTTCCCCTCTGCAGCCCCCCTCCCCAGGCTGATTACCTTTACGACCAATCCCTTTTCCCAAACGGCATCGTATCGACTCCCGTTGGGGAAGTACAGGGTTCCTTGGCCATGAAACATGCCGTCCTTCATTTCCCCAACATATCTTGTTTCCGTAGGGAGGATGTATTCCGCTTCGCCCTCCATCCTGTAAGAACAAAGGGAGATCATTAAGCGCCATATGGCTGCTGGAGGATAGAGCTGGCAGGCGCAGGTCAAGAGTGGGAACCTCATCCTCAGGGTCCTCAGACATTACTGTCTCAGCAATACTCTCTTGAAAAACAAAATTTTTGTTTTGTTTCCCTCATGGGTTCAAAAATGAGAGGGTCTGTGTTGTTGAAGGTGGTGGGGGGCAGAGTTTGGTCTGTTTGTCCTCCCCCTCACCTAGAGGCTGTCCTGGAGTTCACGTTGTCCCCGGAACCACCCCTTGGTGGGCCCAGAGAGGGGAGGGATGTGCCCAAAGCCACACAGTAAGCACTGTGAAGAGACTAGGGCCAGATTTCCTGGCAGCTAGTTCTGCATCTTCCCTGTCTTCCAGACCAGCCCACCCCTGCCCTTTACACCACAAGTAGGAAATTTGGCAAAATATGAAATTTTGACAGGAGTCATGGGTTTAAATCTTACTTCACCATTTCCTAGATGTATCATCTTGGAGACTTCCGTAAACCTCTTTGTCTGTTTTCCTTCCTTCCTCCCTCCCTCCCTTCCTCCCTCCCTTCCTTCCTTCATTTTCCTTCCTTCTTTCCTTCCTTCCTTCCTTCCTTCCTTCCTTCCTTCCTTTTTTCCATCAAATATTTACAGAACACCTACAATATATCAGCACTACCACATGTGCTGCGTCTGCTCTGCTGGATACGACAAGGACACAACAGTGCTCAAGGCAGATGCAGTCCTGCCCTCAAGGGGGCTCACAGTCTAGTGGGGGACACAGTTAAACAATTATATAATGTGTGGTAAGTGCCAGCAGGGGGAAGACAGGGCCCTACAGGAGCACAGGGCAGGGACACTCAGCTCAACCATTTACTTCATGTGTGAAATGGCTGAGATTAATGCCCAAGATTAACCCAGATAACGTATAACAGTTTTCCTAGTAAAGGAGCTGACATATAGGGAGTGCTTACGAAATATGCTTTCATTCACTGCTTCAATCCTTTATTCCTTCTCCATTCTTCCCACTAGCTGGAAGTCACTGCTCCCAACTCTGAAATTCTTTAGGCTTTTGCTTGTACCTCTGTTGGACGCTAGTACTTTCTGCCTTGCATTGAATTGTATACCTCATATCCCTTATTTAACCAAAGCTTCTTGAGAGGCAGACCTTGGAATCTTCACTCTTAGAATCACATCTCTTCTTAAACAGGTGCTCCATCAACATCTACTGAATAAGGAAGGAAGGAAACAGAAGGCCCAGTGAACTGACTGGATGGATGACAGAAGATGACACAGGCCCCGAGCAGGGGAGCGCTGTGCTGAAGGCGCAGCTTCTGAACCATGCAGATCTGGTGTCCAGACCTGGCTCCACCTCTCTGTGCCTGTGTGAACTTGAGCAAGCTCCTTCACCTCTCTGAGCCTTTCTCATCTGTAAAATGGGGATAATGACAACGTCCCCCCAAAGTTGTTGAGATAATTGAATGAAATAATGGCTATGAAACAATAGCAGAATGCCTGGCTTATAGTAAGAGCTCAAAAACTATTTTGCTTCTATTCTACTGCAAGACGTGGGAGGAGACAGAACTCCTCTTCTTCTTTCCTCCACCTCTTTCTTGAGATCACATCTATCATTTCTAAGAACAGTTTCCATCTAAACCCTTCTTTGAGATTAGACCCAGCCCTGTTTTTTTAAACTGCAAACTGGACATCATTGTTCAGACCTTCTACAGACATGTCCAGCTCACCCAAAATGGAACTCATCTTCTCCTCCTCCAAAGGAGCCCCTCCTCAGAGTTCTCAATTTCCATGAGTGGTATCAGAGTCCTCCAGGTTGAAAGCCTGGCATTGGGTACTGGGCTGGGTACCCAGCCAGTCTCTGAGTGGGACCAGGAGCCAATCAGCTGCCAAGTCCTGGCAATGAAATCTCCAAACTTCGCTTACATTTTCCTCTTTCCTGCAGCCCCACTGCCTCTGCCTTGGCGCAGGGTCCTGTTGCCTCTTAATGGGACACCTGCAATGGGCTCTGACTTGATCTCCCCATGTCCACTCAGTCTCCCTCCCTCTTTGCCTCCTTCCCTTCCTCCCTCTGTCCTTCCCTTCTATTCTTCTTGTATTCATTCAAGGAGAAAGCCTTCATCCTAAATTAAAAGTAAGTTAAAAAGAACAAAGAAAGCTACTTTATAATGAAGGTTTCAATCCATAATGAGGATATAATTACCTTATCTCAAATATCATTCATTCATTCAGCCAATATTTACCGAGTGCCTACCAGACATATGCACTATGAGGAGGGATACAGAGATGAAATAAATTAGATTTCTTAATGCCCAGCCATACCAAGAATCTATCAGTGGCTCCTTCTGCCCACAGAATTGTGCACAGTATTCAAATCTCTCTACTCCTGAGCACAGACCCACATTTCTAGCTTCCCCGCCCCCTCGCTAGGCACATCCTACACTCCAGCCAAACTGAACTGCCTGCTCCTCCCCTTATAAGCCCTCTGAGCTATTGCTCGTGTTGTTCCCTCTGCCTGGAAACATTCTTCACCTTGCTTCTCCACCCACCTAAATCCTACCCAACCTTCAGGGCCCGTTTCAAATATTACCTCCTCCATGAAGCCTGCAAGGACTGCCCTGACTGGACGCTTCCTCTGTGGGTGCCCAGCAGCAGGGCTCTATAGTAGAAAGCACGCGGGCTTTGAGGTCAGACCTAGGTTTTGATCCCTGCTCTGCCGAATGTCACTAGGTGACTCTGGGCAAGTTATGTAATCACTCTGAGCCTCACTTTTCCCATCTGTAAAATGGCGATGATGTTATCTATTTCACAGTGCTGCTGTGAAGATGGGAAGATTCAGGCAAAGCCACTATTTGAAATTATCTTCTCATTTATTTGTTTATTGGTAATACACCAACTAGACTATAAGCTCCATGAAAGCAAGGATCTTGACATTTTTTATATTCTTATCCCCATGTCTAAAACTGGCCGATAGCAAACACACACACAAATACATATATGGAATGAACGTATCTCGGCTCTGCCGCTCATTAGGCATGTGTTCTTGAGCAAGTTACTTTACTTCTCCGGGTCTCATTTTCCTGAACTGTAAAATGGCAACAAACAATCTTACCCGAAAGGGTTGTCCTGAAGGTTAAAATGGATAAAGTTTGTGAAACTGTCTGGTACAAGGTCCTTTGCAAAGGCAAAAGACGGCCGTCTTTCCCAGTCACAGATGCTCAAAACATAGTGGATCAAATGAGGCCTTACCTCCCATCTATATATTCCCCAATATATTGGCTCCCCGTGTACTCCATGACGCCTGCCTCTAGCTTCAGCCTTGGGATCCCGGAGTCTCAGTGTATCTCGCCTCACTATGACAACCAGGAAGGATGGGCGGAGCTGACGCGAAGCCCCGCCCCCAGAGACCGCAGGACTTCCTGGCCTTGCGCACGCTCCGTGGCTCGCGTTTGGGCAGAGTAGTGCGCCTGCGTGCTGCCTGCTGCGCATGCGCAGGCACTAGGCGGCCCTCGGCGGTCGAAAGGGGAGTTCAAGGAGACGGGGCCGACGCGGTTGCCGTCGCCTCCTCCGGGTCGGGGCTACCGCCATCATGCCGGGGATAGTTGAGCTGCCCACTCTGGAGGATCTGAAAGTGCAGGAGGTGAGGCTCGTCCGGAGGACAGGCAAGCGGGGCATAGGGCTGCAGCTTCCCGGGCCTGGGCCCAGCCCTGCTTCGACTCAGCGGACCCTGGGCCCCGGACCCGCACTCCACCCCATGCACCCCAATACGTGCACAGGTCGGCCCCTGGACGCCCCCTTCTCAGCTCCAGGAATCGCCTCCCTCCCACCCCATCCTGCAGTGGCTCTAGAACTCTCCTCTCCTTCCCCCTCCCCCAGAGCGATCAGCTTCTTTACGTGAATATTAGTGGTACTTTTTATTAAGCACCAGCCAGGGCCACTGTACTTACTTTATTAAAAGTCACTTAATACTCAAACCTCCCTGCGAAGTGAGTATGCAACCCCCGGTGCTCCCAGTCCAGGGAGAGAGACAGTGACCTTAAAGTAGCATCATCGGTGCAAAGTACGTTACAGGCGGGCTAGGAAACCGCAGAAAAGGGAGCCGATATTGGAGAGTGACGTTGCTGTCAGCCCTGGGAAGGTGTTTGGTTATTAGACGTTTAAAGCATTCATTTATTCAAGAGATACCACTTGAATAATGACCACAGGTACATACACTGGAAAATAAGAGATGTAGTTCTTGCCCTCATAGAGTTTATAATCTAATGGGGAGGAGACCTATAAAGAGGCAGTTACAGTGCAGTGTGGTTAGTGGTATGAGAAGTGAAGTGAAGACAGTATAATACTAATTATAGCAAACACGGTCAGGCCTTTTCTGGGTGTCAGGCAGGATGCTAATTGCATGCATTAATTTGTCAAATCCTGCCAGCACCACCATAAGGAAGGATATAACTGGTCTCTCCATGTTCTAGATAAGGAAACAGGTCCTGAGAGTAGAAGTGATTTGCCCAAGGTCGCATCCCTAGTTAAGTGGTAGAGAGGGAGTGTGAATCCAGGTCTGAGTTTAAAACCCAGGCTTTTAAACTACTGTATTATGGGCAAAAGCTTAAAAGAGTGAGAAGGCTTAGCAGAAAATTTGTGTTTAGGGAGAAGGTGCCGTTTGATGTGACTCTACTATTGGTGGGAAGGCCTAGACAGGACTGGGGAGCACATTCCACAAGGTCAGACTTTATCCTGTAAGTGAGGTGGTGGGGAGAAGTGGAAATTTTAAGGCAGAGGAGTGTCATGGCGGGACTGGATAGTAGAAAGATCGGGCTAGATTGGAGGAGAGGGAGGGCAAGACTAAAAATTATGCCAGAAATTATATCCCTGGCACTGTGTTGTTTTATCTCCATTACTTCACTTAATCTTCTTAGATGCCTGTGAGAATGACAAGTATTATTTTTCTCAGATGAAGACATTTTTAAGTGGTTCAGGGACTTTATAATAAAGTGACATTTACTAAGAGTTGGAGGCTGCTGCCAACAGTCAGTTTTTTGTTGCTTGCTCCACTGTGAAGCTGGGTTAGTCTTGAGTTGTTGTCTTTTTCATTGGAACTTTAATTTGGTTCAACGAACATCTGAGGTTCTGCTTCCCGCAAGTATTCTATATCTGGAATAAATTTGCCCTGAGGGTTCACACAGTTGAATTGAGAAACAGATAATTACATAAATAACTAAAATACAACACAAAGTATGATTAGACGCTATGGAAGAGGGGCACACATGGTTTAAGAAAAGAAAGTAGGATTTGAAGTTGGATCTAAATTCTAGGCCTAACTGTTTGGTTACCTTGATTAGTCACTTTTAGCATTTGCAGACACAGTTATTTTATTTGTAAGATGAAGTGATTCCAGCTGTATAATTCTCTGAGGCTATAAAGGGAACAGAGAATGCACTTGTGCATAATGTAAGACTTGGCTACATGGCATTTGAAGAATGGCCTTTAGGGGCTGGCCTGGTGGCGCAGCAGTCAAGTGTGTGCGCTCCGCTACGGTGGCCCGGGGTTCGCAGGTTTGGATCCCAGGTGCGCACAGATGCACCACTTGTCAAGCCATGCTGTGGCGGCATCCCATATAAAGTGGAGGAAGATGGGCACGGATGTTAGCCCAGGGTCAATCTTCCTCAGCAGAAAAGAGGAGCATTGGCATTGGATGTTAGCTCAGCGCTAGTCTTCCTCACACACACACACACACACAAAAATGGCCTTTGTAGGCAGAGATGGAGAGAACTTTCTAAGTAAGGGTAGAATCTGAGCAAAGGTAAGGAAATGGGAAAATACAGCAGGCCAAAAATGAGTTCTGGGAACATGAGTTCACTGTTCTGAGAGAAGAGCAGATAGTCCCTTTTTGAAAGGTCATGGGTGAGAAGGCTGGAAAGAGTTTGGATTCAAAAGGATTTCAATACCCAGTAAGAAGTTTAGGCTTTATTCTGCTGTTAAGGCTGAATCCTTTGAAGGTTTGTTGCTAATTTGTTTTAATAGCAGAGTCAAATAAGAATCGTCTTTTAGGAAGATCACTCCAGCAGCTCTGTGAACAGTGGATTGAAGAGAGGAAAAGAAAAGCAGGGAGACTAGCCTTGGTGGCTGTTGAAATAATTGTGGAAGATATTAATGACCACAACATAATTGGTGACTATGCTTGCAGAGAGGAAAGAACAAATTTATCTGGAATTGATCAGACTTAGCAACGAGTTGGATATCAGAGGCAGGAAAGGTTGAGGAATCAATGTCAGATTTGCAATCTGAAGTAGGACTGGGGAAGCCAGAAGGAGCAGTTAGACATATTTTGGACCTCATTGACTTTGGAATTATGACACATCCCTGTGGAAAAAGTCAGAAGCTTTGGGCTGGAAACTCCTGTGCACAGTGACAATTTTGAGTAAAAATAATAGCTAATATTTATGATGTGCTTTCTATGTGTTAGGCACTGTTCCTAATATTTTTATATGTATTAACTCATTTAATCCTCATAACAGGTCTATCAAATAAGTATCATTATCCTTCATTTTATATAAATTAAGTAAAATATAAGGTGTGGTATAAATTGAGTACTCTAATAAGTGCAGACGTGGTTTAAGGAAGAGGAACAGACTAGAAGATTGGTTGTAGATTGTAAGACTTTTTCTGCCTCCCTTTCCACACCTGCAGACTGTATAAACGTGCTGTGCACTGAGGCTATTGTGAGGATAAATGAGGAAGGACGTTGAAAGGCTGTGTTCTTTGGGACAAAGGGAGCTGAATGGATTTGGGAGGGTATTCACAGTAAGCAGCTGTGAAAGGATGTTGTTGCTGCTGAGTCTCATCAGTCTTAGGGAAGAAGCAGATGAGGGGCAATGGTGACATCGGAAGTCCTTTGCCACTTCAGCGATGGTGATGTGATGGGAAGAGGTCTGATTGGAGGTCAGTCTGGATTCCAGTTCTGACCTGCTGTGGCATCTTGAGCACATCTCTCTTTTTCCTCAGGAAATAGATTCAGTGAGTAGTTCTCATCCTTTATTTCCCTGTGACGAGCATATTTTACATGCTCAACAACGTAGGTGTACCTAGGTTTTGATAAGACCTCTACATTTGTAGGAAAGTAAAGCAAAGAATGCCATAGGGTCTTTTGGGCATGATAGCTATGAAGGCCTTTGAGTAATTAAATCAACCACTTAAAGATATTTTAAGGCATTTGACATGGAAGTAAATATAGCAAAGTTAATTTTTAAACTATATTAAGCTTTAAAAAAAATTCAAATCTTGATTTTTATTCTCCCAGTTCTTTATAGGTAATATAGCAAGCATGTACCACTCAATTAACATAAATAAACTCTTATTATCAAAAACTGTAATATAAAATTTTATTGATTTTTTTTTTAGCAAATTTATTAGAATTGTCATGGCAAATATCAGTTACATCATAAGTCCACCTTTGCTTTGGTAATTATAACAGTTTATTCTCTTCTTCCTGTATTGTGTAGATGAATTATTCTCTTCATCTTTCCTTGCCTTTTTTTGTGTGTGTGTGAGGAAGATCAGCCCTGAGTTAACATCCGTGCTAATCCTCCTCTTTTTGCTGAGGAAGGCTGGCTCTGAGCTAACATCTATTGCCAATCCTCCTCCTTTTTTTTTTTTTCTCTCCAAAGCCCCAGTAGATAGTTGTATGTCATAGTTGCACATCCTTCTAGTTGCTGTATGCGGGATGCGGCCTCAGCATGGCCAGAGAAGCGGTGCGTCGGTGCGCGCCCGGGATCCGAACCCGGGCCGCCAGCAGCGGAGCGCACGCCCTCAACCGCTAAGCCACGGGGCCGGCCCTTTCCTTGCCTTTTATCTTCATAATAATTTAACCTAAGCTGTGTGAAATTCATAAAAAAACAAAATTATAAAATTTTTATTATTATAAAAATAATTATAAAATTATTCTCACTTAAAAATCCTTAATATATTTGCAAATCAAATCCAGTGGTATCTTAAAGCGTAATACACTATGACAGACTAGATTTTATTCTAGATACAATGGGTCCATTTTAGAAAATCTGTTAGTGCTCTTCATTACGTTTATAGATTAATGAAAAAGAAACCTGAAAATTTCAGTCTTTCCTGGAGAAAACAACAGTAAAGCAATGCCAATTAGGATTAGAAAGAAACTTCCTTAATGAGGAATATCTAAACAACTGTATCCCAGACACCAACAGCAAATAGCATACCAAATGGTGCTTTAAAGTTTAGGAAAAGACAAGGATGCCTGCTGCCATCGCTGTTCATCGGTGTTATCCTGGAGGTTTTGGTCAGAGCAATAAGAGAGGAAAAGAGAAAAAGATGAAAAAAAAGATACAAATATCAGAAAGTCAGAAAGGAAGGGAGGCAGTTTTTATTTGTAAATAGAGTTTTTCCATTAATCGTCTTGAGTTTTGTATCAACTGACAAGTGTTCACTACTGTGGCTAGAGAGAAGATACAGTGTAACCAATTTGAAAATCTAATAGAAAAAATATCCTGTTTAGATGGTATCAGGAATGTTAAAATACTGAGGAATAAACCAGAAATATGCAAGGTTCCTATATGAAGGAAACTGTAACTGAAGGACCTAAGAATGACCTGAATAAATGGAGAGATATACTGTGTTCTGGATGAGAAGGCATAATTCATGTCATGCTTCTCTCTTTTGTAACTGTTGTATCCCAGTACCTGCCCAGAGTGAGTGCTCAACAGCTGCTTGTACTAGACACTATTTTGGGTGCTTGGTGAACCATAGTAAACGTTACATTTAATTATGCTTTAATTTAAGGAGAATTGACATCTTTACAGTGGTGGATCTCTGTTGAAAACAAAATCCCTACCCTCTTGGAGCTTACGTTCTAGTGGTCACACAAAGGCTGACCACTGATGCTTGCTTATGTAAGATGGTTATGGAGAGACTCTCTGAGGAGATAAAAT